>NC_064894.1:6063106-6366136 GCF_929443795.1 Astur gentilis | reverse complement strand
CTGAAACGTGGAACAAGTTTACGTTTCGCAGAAGAGCGTGTATCTTTCCCACCAAGTTTCTAGGCTCAGTTTGAGCACTGGTAGCTGACAGGATTCAGGGGGAAATTCTTCCCACATGGGCAAACACCAGTGCCCTGCTGGCAAGGAAGAATTAGTCATGAGATAATTTAACATAATCCCGTGTTGTCACAGAAGGCCTCTTTAAATTTTTCATACACCACTACCACACACTGGTCTTTTGGGAATATCCTTCTGATGTTCTTCAGGCAGACACAAAGAAGATCCACAGAAGACACTAGCAGATGTGTCAAACACAGCCAGAGTGTTTGCATGAATTATTCTTATACCTAAAAATAAAACCAGATCCAAAAACCAAACTTTGAGCAAAATTTCTGCCCTACAGATGCTAAAACTAGCAGGATGCAAGGGCACATATGGGGAAAACATGATTTGTTTGGGAGGATAGTATTACAGTAATATACATTTCCACCAACTGCAAGCAGAAAGGTTGAACACGTATTTATACAGCAGTAGTAAAAAGCTGAATGATTTAGCAGAAAGTGAAAACGAAATACAAGAAGTAGGTCAAGAAAACAGAAGAAATTCTACACTGAACACTGCAGAAAGGAAAATGTTAATGAAAGAGGAAATGCCTAGGCTCTAGTCAAGCATTACTGACTTTAAAGTGAACATTTCAATGGGATAAGTTTTTCTGAACTTTGGACATTTCTGATGCTTAATTTAAGTTAAATCATTTGTTAAATACATAATGTTGGCTGAGAGTTTCCTGAAGTCCTAAGTAGACATAAGTATATGTGAGTGCTTGGGTCTACAAAAAATAAAATAGAAAATATCTTTTTTTTTAAGTTTGGTTTCAGAAGAAAATTCTAGTAAAAAAGGTAGCATATGAAATTTTCTAGTTTGATACATTAGCTAAAGTTTCTTTATTGCAATTTTATCTTCTGATCTATGATCTGAGGATATTTTCCTGCTGTGGGATTGACTGCATTTATTTTGTATTGTCCAATATTTTAAAAAAATAAATCCATCTGGATGAAATCAGATTGTCTTTCAGATGTTGAAATCCAGTCTTGTTTCAGTTTAGCTACTTACATAGAATTTAAATGTCTCCTCTAAAACCTCTTCGTTTGTAAAGAACCAAACCATGTTGCTTTTCTTTTGTGCACAACTATTGCTCCTTATTTTATTTATAAACATTTGCAACTGACATTGTCACAGAACCATGTGGCTAGGCCCATATTTTGGTTTGCCTTATTCAGTTTAAATATTAGCCTGACTTAAAACCTGCAACATAAATAAGGTCTGTGAGGACTATTTTAATTTATTTTATTAGCTGCGTATCAAAGACTTTCCACTGAAATAGACTGCTCCAGTAACAAGACAAAGAGTAATCTGTCCAATGACGGTTGCTGCTTTTCCCTTCTAGCTGCCAGAAAAGACACAAAACTTTGTACTCCACAAGCATCGTCTCAATTATTACTTAGTTAAATGGTCTGTGTAACACCCTTTCTCTGTGCTTTTTCTGGTGCAATCGCATCTGCTAATTGTTTTATGGATTCTTGGTGTGCATGTTTCTGTGTGCCTTTCCACATTTTGGAAATCAAGCTTTAAGGTTGGTTTATTTAAGGTTAAGTTTATCATAAATTCAGAATCGAGGGTGGAATTATCTGGTATTTCTAATGTCTTTACAAATTCTACTCTTTATATTTCCACATTTCTTACCACTGCTGAGATGCTTTTAGCTAAGACAGATGGTATTGGTTATAGTCACCTGTTATTGGCTTCCTTTAGAACAATGATATTAGGGTTATTTGTTATTCTCTGTATTTGCCAAGATTTTTGTCTTGGTTTTAAAACCTTGTTACAATTAATTGGTAGAATACACACCTCACTTATCAGTGTGCCTTAACAAGTTTATCCTTGATAACCTGTGGAAGCTATACACTTATGTATTCAGCACTTACCTGCAGGTTATTGCACTGTGATTTTGGGATTACAATTTATTAATTTTATTTCGGCTGACATTTAAAACATTACTATCTATCCAAAAATAGCACGATACTTGCATTTCTCTTTTCATCAGTGGAGCTGATTAGATTTTTTGCCATAGGAAAATGCTAGCTTATTTGTCCTGATTTCGGCTCAAATAAAGTTAATTTACTTCCTAGTAGCTAGTATAGTGCTGCGGTTTGGATTTAGGATGAGAATAACGTTGATTACACACTGATGTTTTAATTGTTGCTAAGTAGTGTTTATACTAAGTCAAGGACTTTTCAGCTTCTTGTACCGCCCTGCCAGTGGAAGCTGGGACTGCACGAGAAACTGGGAAAAGAGACACAGCCAGGACAGCTGACCCAGATGAGCCAAAGGGCGACTCAGTACCCTATGACATCATGCCCAGTATATAAACTGGGGGGAGTTGGCCAGCAGGGACCACGGCTCAGGGCTTGGCTGGGCATTGGTCAGCGGGTGGTGAGCAATTGTATTGTGCATCACTTGTTTTGTATAATAATAATAATAATAATAATAATAAAAATAATATATTCCCTTCCCCTTCTGTCCTATTAAACTGTCTTCTTGATCTCAGCCCATGCATTTTACTTTTTTTTCTGGATTCTCTCCCCCATCCTACTGGGGGGCAGGGAGGACTCAACAAGCAGCTGCGTGGCGCTTAATTGCTGACTGAGGTTAATCCACAACACTATTGAAAATATATTGCGAGGAAAAGAGCATCTCATTTAGGAAAAAGAAAAAACATCTTGGTAAAGACGCTGTTCTACCACCCCCCTGGAACTATATATTTCTCATATTTAAGTCAACTGCTACGTAAAATAAATGTATTTATGGAGTATGTATGTATGTATTTAGCTTTTCATTTTTTTGTTAAATCAGAATTTCTGTTTAATCTTGGCATTTCCTACTGAATGGAAATTCTGAATCCTGAGCAGCTGCCTTTACGAGCCATCTTCACAGCAGACATCAGGTGAGAACCCCTTGGAGAGGCTGCAGATGTGTACTCCTGTTGAGCTCTAGAAAAGTAAGTATCCAAGAGCAGAGATTGATCTGGCAGACCGCTAGTGGTGGATTTATCATTACTCAGACAAGTGGTTACATTCAATGTTTTCACTTTGCACAATAAGTCCAAAGTGGGTGTGAAATCCATTTATTTTCTTTTAAAAGGCATTTCCTATGGACTTGCTCAGCTCCTGCTCTAGTACCATTCTCCTTCAGTAGAGCAGGGATTTTTGAGTGTTCTCTTTGGCAAGTGACTTTTGAAGTGTTATAAATCTTGTCCCTGATTTCACAGCCACCTTCACTCTTTTTGTGTGTAACTGCTAAGAATTCAAGGCAATGGAAAGACATTTCTTCTGAATACAAAACGTCAACAAATCCCAGTTCTCTCTGGTCTCATTAATACTGGAAGGGATGTAGCTAAGCCAAACGTAAAGATAAGAGGAGGAGTAAACATTATCATAGCACCAGTTGAATTTGGAATTTCTGTTCTGCAACAAATTCCGAAGAATTTCAAAAAGAAATGCTCTTTTAAGTCAGAGGGTAAGCTATAAATTTTGCAGTCATCCCAGAAAAAAGACATTAAGAACTAAGAATCATAACATTTTAAACATAGATAAATATATCTCTATTAATAAGTTTAAGCATAAATATAAATGTAAATGTAAATTTAGGGTTAAACTCACTGCATGAATCATTATTAGCCGTCTTCCTCATCTCTGAAAGGCACTCAAGGTCAGTGCTGGACACAAGAGATTTCTGGAGGACTTCTCAAACTAAGATTCCACCTAAGAATAGGGAGATTTTGTACACAAGGGTCTCTTACGGCCAACTGGAGTGTACAAATCCACACTGCTGCCCCAGCATCTATAGCCGGGAGGAGATTCTACAATCAGTAGAAGAAATAATTTATCATATAAAGACACCATGGGCAGCAGCAGAATCATTTTTGTCCAGTATGTCTCCATCAGCAGAGTTTTCTGAATTTTATTTAACTTCTCTTGTTCCAGATAAATTTTGTTTTCCAGCAAAATGAAACCTCACAAATAAAAATTTCCAAAGGATCCTGACATTCTCACTTTAAGAAAAAAATGGCAAAATTCCACTCTGAGGCTCCATCTGAACTGGGGCCTTATGTGAGAAGCCCCCACCTTACAGAGCTGCTGTTACATTTGCTGTAGGTGGGATATGCAGGTGGCCAGAGCTCTCGTATGTGAAAGGCAGCCACAAGGGCACTACAGATGACCAGTAGAGCAAACCCATCAAAAATACAACTCTGCTATTAAAAAGTATACCCTGAACTCACAACCGTCATAGTTTTCCTCTGTGACCACCATTCCCTTTAATCCATAGTATTATGGCAGGTTGGGCAACGAGCAGGCGCTTCAGAAAAGTTGCAGGGCACCCCCACGTCTTCTCTCCTGAATCCATTCCCCATCCTGCCTCCAGCAGACATTATAAAAGTGTTTTACTCCAGTACTGCCTAGTGGGCATCATGAAGAAGTAGCCTAGGCTTCACCACTCAGCAGAGATTCACTGATTTGTTTGGTCTGATAATTTCTCAGCCTTGGAAGGGAAAACTCAACAATCCTGAAAATTCTTGCTCAAGGAGGTTCTTGGACATGCTGGCTAAATCTCTGTGGGTTTCCCAATTTGGGGACAGTCTGCAATAGAGGGTGCCAGAGAAGGTCTGAACCTGAAGGTCCTCGCACTGCCAACCAGAGCACAACCTTCGCGAAAATATCACTGTGAAGCTGGACACGGTAAGAGCTCAGGATCCCCAGCAACCTGCCAGTTTTGCTGGCAGAACAGTACACTTTTTTTTTTTTTCTATGTGAATTTGTTTCATCCTTAGCATTTTTGTCAAACTTTTCATATTTAACAAAATTATATTTCTCTGACAATGACCCCTTCTATCAATGAACTAATTAGTTTTAGTAAGTATGTAACATTCTGTCACTGCCACTGTTGCTCATGAGAAGGGTGAGTAATACACAGTGATTTTGATCTGAAAGAAAAATTCCTTTTCTTTTTTTTTTTTTTTTTGAGATGCAGGCTGACTCCAGGATTATTTCATAAAAATTAGCAAAATATTTCAGAAAATACATTTGTTTCTCTGTGTATAAGACCATTAAATGAGCGTACCAAGCTGACTGACTCAAATACCTTTGCTGAGACTAGAAAGACATAGTAGTTAAGGATTTGCTCCTGAATGCATCAATTTATGGGTGTTTATTCAGACAGACATATTAATAAATCTTCTGTATAGATGTTGTCATCTCCACTCAAAGAGGCCAGGGCTTCCTATACTATAATTCAGCATAATTCCTATACCATAATCCAGAGACTTGGATTTCTATCCTGGACAGCTTTCTGGAACTTTTCTGTTTCATAGACTCTGAATTTAAAAATGTTGTTACATAATGTTCATGGTAACTGAAATTTTCAAACACTCCATAATAATTCCAAATTTTTTTTTTGCTGAGGACCATTGTCAGCATATCTAACACTTAGGCATGGGCAAACAATATGAACATAAAAGTACATGAATTTCTGTACAGCTAAATATGAGGGAGGCTTCACTTCTGTCCCCTGTACAAACTTCTCAGCACAGTCACAGGTTTTGTATATTCTTAATAACATATACTTCAGTCTTTCAGGAATAACATAATGAAAAGTTAATAATCATACAGAATAATCCTTATTAAAAAAAACTTTTATAATGTTTCTAGATAAATAGTATTTTCCAACATCCCACAATTAATATTGACCTGATTTGATTTTAATTTTTCCCATTTACTTATTACTAAAAATATTTTTCTTTTGAAAAGGATGAAATCCCTTTCAGACAATTTTTTTCTTAGTTGCTCATGTTTAGCCCACAAGGCTGAATCCTGGACATACCAATCATTCTGTGGCAAAAGACTAATGTCATCATAAATCTGGGTTTATGACCTCATGACTGAAAGAAACAAAAGAAAAAATGGGGTTGTGAAAGCACCAGCAAGATCAAAGAAACGCAGTGGTGAAATAAACTTCCCTGTTACACTCTATATACTACGCTATTCTTTCAAAAGAACACATTTGGTTCCTGACATTTTAAAAATCTGCATTTGCAGTCCTGTGGATAAACTGCTGCTATTTTCTAACAAAAACAAGTCCTCACCATGTGTTTTATTGGAGTGCAATGAAAGAGATTTTCTTTATTATTCTGATAACTCTTATCACAGATAGACTTTTAGATCCAAGCTTTGCTTTGGTTTTTATGCTTGACACCATTCCACCGAAGCCTTTGGAATTAATCTGCATTTACATTTTTCATCACTAAACATAATGCATCTTTGGAGACATTGTCTAACTTGCAATAAAATAAAACAAAGCCCTGCCTTGCCTGCATGGGTGACTTTCATTCACCTTGAGTGTAATTCATGGATCACAGATTAGTTTGTGGTGGGAGTTAAAACTTAAATTGCTGACAGGCTTAATACTTCAGCCATTGTCTTCACCTACGTTCGTTGAAGGTTGGTTTTTTTCCTTCTAAATTCCATTTTCAAGTTCTTGTTTTTATTTTAACTATTTCTTAAAGCAATTATCACGACTTTGTACATAGTGTCTGTTTCCACTGACAGATGGGAAGAGGAAAGCAGGTTTTTTCTCGTGGAAGAAGGACACCCGGGCTGTGTCTATACTAATAAGCTGATCAAGCACAAGGCATGGGTTGAATGCTAGTATGAAATTGTCCACATGATGCGGTTCTTAGCACGTATGGTGTTTGCCTGTACCATCTACCGTTATCACAAATAACGTACGAGTACAGCTCAGAGGTTAACGTGGGGCAGGGACTGTTCCCCAACAGAGTATGGATGAGGCTGCCTTACCCTGTGGGGCAACAGGAAAGGGAGGAGATAGCTCTATGGCTGTAACTGGTGCCGTGCCACTTGTACTGGGAGCCAGAAAGCCAGACATTTTCTCATAAACACAGCCCCTGACGCTGGGGCATTGCCTGGAAGACCAAGGGACGCTCCAGACAGACAACAAGGGTAGTACAGAATAGGAAGTCGTGTAACAGACAGACATTCGCTTTGGAAGGAATTTTTTAAATGAACTCTCCAGTGTGAGACATGTCTCTGGGTATCTATACCTGTGTGCACAGGCACCGGCGAGATCGAAAACTGCACTGGAAGGAAAGAAGGAAGCAATGTGAGCCCTGTAGTGCAGATGAGGAGAGCATTGTTTTTCTCTAAAACAATGAGAATTTGAGTTTCAAGAACTGAAGCATTGATGAAGAAATCTGAGGGGTGTGTAGAACAGGAGGAGACAAATCTGGCACAAACTTACCCGTATTATCTCTAACAAATTGTACAGATGGATAGCAAACTGTAGAGATACGTAACCCTGAAGTCTGCTCAGAGAGACATGGTTAGCTAACCTCCCAAAAGGATCACAGAAGTGAATTAACATATGTGCAGGGTACAATGGAAACTGATTGTTTGCCAAAACATATATTTATTTACATTATATAAATATAAATGAACTGGTAATAAACAAGTACCTTTCGATAACTTAGGGAACTAATGTCTACAGGTGAGAGAGGAAATAACACATGGAATTCCATGATATCAGTCTTCTCCCTAACTCCATGTGTCCTGAGACAGGGAATTCACCTGAGCTGTATCCAGCTTTTATGCCTAACTCTCAACTAAACTGTGTGTAACTACAGCAAAGGAAATCATGTTTTGGTAAGGATAGACACCAACCTCTGAAGGTCCTACATTATCTCATAAGCAAGATGGCTCTTCGTACTTTATACTGTCTACCCTAACCATAATTCAGCTGTAGCCCATGGCTAGTACTTCCAACTATTAGGACCACACGGTCTGAGCAGTGTCTTCAATATTTAGGTTATCCAGTCTAAACCTAGTCTTCCCCCGGCTGTCAGCATTCACTGTAGACCAAAACATATAGACCCCAATGAAACAAGTTCCCAAATCCTCCAGAAACAAAATGAAATATGCAACATCTAAATTCTCAAACCATCCCAAACCTCAATCTGAGCCCAATCCAAGCCATATAAATGAATGTTCACCCCAAGCTACGCTTTCCTGAACCTAACTTACAATTGTTGCCCAGGCATGAAACCCAACAAGAAAAGATAGAAACAAGACTAAAAATAAAGATTTTAAAAAGACACAATACACAGGTAATACAATTCCATTTCATAATACTGAAGAGCATGCAGCTTCAAGGATGAAAAGGAGCTGCTCTTCACTTTCCAACTCTCAAATGCTGAGTCCAGACCTAATTCTAAACCCAGTAATGGTCAGGGATTTCAATTCTCAAGAAACAGGACACAAAGCATTAGCTGTCCCTAACATTCTTCTTCTTAATCTTGAGACACATAGCATCCAACATTTAATTACCTTCTTCATTCTGTAGATTCCCAAACACTAGCCCAAACATAAAAGCTGAACTTAACCAAGGTCATGGAAAAAATTACAAGAAAAAAAAGAGCACAAAGTATTGGCCTAAAACAACTCTTTTTTCCTTATTCTGAGGGCAAGGCACCAGATGTTGGAATGGGTTCTTCAGTCATTACATTCCCCCAAATAACCTTACCCTTAAAAATAATTCTAGCCAAGGGAACCACCCATCCAGTGAAGGGAACGTAAGCTGTTGACCACAATTGACTCCAGACTTCTCTTCAGTCTTCTCTCTGAAGGCTGCTCAGTCTCAAAGACAAAACTAGACCCCAGTTTTAAATTTGGAAGCCCTCAGCATAAAAGTAATTATGACAAGAAGAACTATACACAAGTAAATAAAAAAAAAAACAACTGTTGACAACAGACTCCAGCTCTATTCTAAACTCTTGCAGGCAGAAAAGAATTAACGGGCATCTTCAAGCTTTTCTATTACCAAAATGTAATCCAAACCTAATCCTAATTCTAATGATTGCCACAGGACCCATCCTTCCAGTAAGAAATCATAAATTCCTGATCACAGTCAACACCAGCCCAAGTTTAGTATAAGGCTTGTTTTTTTGGAAGGAATTTATACTATCTTACATTGGAGAGAAAGGTCAGCTGGGCATGTTTTTTAAGCTTCTGAATTAGATTAAGATTTGAAACGTTTTTCTCTGAAGATGCTGCAGACAGAGATTCCTGAAAATATTTTGAAGCACACCTTAAACTACAAGTACATTTTACAGAATCAGTGGGAGGCACTGTTACTCATATAGTAAGAAGGCCCTGAAGACCACTTGGAGTACTAAGTTTACAAGTAAGAGCTGCGGAAAAGTTGACGTGACCTCGCAGCAGACAATGCAATAGCAGAGGAACCTGGACTCTGCTACAGTGACAAGTAAGATCTCCTCGTATCTCACTTAACCATAGTTTTGTTTATTTCCCGGAGATGAAGCATTACTTTGATATATTCTATAGCTATTGACCTATATGGCACACTGCGTCATTCCATCCTTTGAAGTGTCATGATAAGTTTGAATAGTTATTCATCCTCACTGCAGGGAGTTCATTTCCACCTTCTCTAGGAATCAGATAATAAATTGACTGAAAATATTTCCTCCTCGACTGACCGACTCACAAGGCAAGTGGCAACGGCCCTTGGCTGCTGTGCAGCTGCACCAACCAGTTTCCCCCTGTGTTGGTGGTGTTAGGGAGATAGCTGGTGTCAGTGGTGGTCCTTCCTTGCTGGGGAGAGGGTAGGGTTAGGATAGCGCTAGGATGATTTTGGAAAAGGAGCTATGACGGTGTCACCCGTCTGCAGTGTACGCCAAGCTTCCTGCCAAATCCAGGTGAGGGGTGTGAGGGATAAGGATCGGTGGCACAGGAATCCACGTCCACAGCCAAGGACATCAGCAGTCCACCCTCGAGTAATAATTCTCACTGGCTGGAGAACTGTGCAGTCTTACGCTTTCTGGTGATTAAGGACCTATCGCAGACGCTGCAAGTGTGCCTGTGACTTCTGCACCCCGGGATGGCTCTTATTTTCTTTTCCAGCAACAACATGCTTTTGCAGCAAATTCAGCGTGGCTGTTGAGAGGTGGGTGGAGGTAGGGGTCCTTATGGAGAACAGAGTGGAAAATCACAGGTGTATGGGGTGCGTATAAGTGAGGAAATGATGTTAGAGGAATGGTGTGAAAGAAGGAGAGTGGATGCAACGTGCGTCCCAGGCAAACTAAGACCTTATGTAGGGAGCCACACCTGGTGAGCTCAGATGAGAACTCAGACATGGTTAATTGTAGATATTGCCTGTGATTATCAAAAGCTCTGATTCTCCACTAGTTTTTTTTCCTGAGGAAGCTTAAGGAGTAGTCTTTAGCCTAACCTGCCTTTATATAAATATATCAGTGAGGTGGCATATTACTAACAAAAAGGCTTGAATGAAAGAATGAACAAACTCCTTGAATGAACCCTTAATAACCAGGATTATCTGTTATTTGGTGAGTTATGTACAAAGGGGTAGTTTGAAAATACCGCTTAAGAGAATGAACATGGTAACATCTCACCAGTGGAAATAACTGTTCATTTGGGGGAAAATCTGATGAAATGTGGCTGGAAATTAAGGTGTGAATTGTTCTCAGTGGGAAATAACGTAATGAAAACCACAAGACTGTATATTTCTAGGGAGTTGCCTTTTTGAATAAAAATATCATCATTAAAAGTTCATCATTCATTTTTCTTCTTCAGGCAGCCATATAGGAGTCAGAAATCAGTATTTCCAACACCAAATTGTTGTCCCATATAAATAAGATCAGTAAAAGGAAAATGTGCTGTAGAGCAAAACTATAAGTAGTGTGTGGAAAAAATAACAGATTAAATACATATTAAGTATTGTCTCTGTGACATCTGTGCTTCTTTGGACTAACAGAAAGGAAAACCTACTGAAGACTTTTTAAAGAAACCTGTGAATACAATAAAATAAATCCCGAACAAATGACTCGGTATGAGTTGTGACCCATCGGAGCTGCTGTGCCACCTTCTGTCCTCTGAGCACAGATGCGAGGAGATGGAGACATACTGGCTCGCTCTGGCCTATGTGTCAGGTTGTCAATTGACTAGCTAACCTTTAAGGAGGGGAAAAAGGGAAAACTCATTATAAGAAAGGGGAGAATGGGACTTTCCAAAGGGTCAGGCTTAGCACACATGCAATCCATAGAAAGTGCTATGATAATAAAACGTTCCTCTTGCACATTTAAAAACAGCTGTACTGGACAGCTGACCTTTTTGAGAGAAAAGACAAATGAGCGATACGAAAAAATTATCTGAAAGATCATTTCCTTTATGATAAATAAATAAAGAAACAAGTAAATAGATCATTCTTTCCTCCTTAGTGATTCTAAGCAAAACAATATCTTTAGATATATCTGAGGGGTCAGGGGACGGAGGTTATGCCTTTATTAGCAACTTAGAAAAAACTATGTCACGGGTTCAAGCACTGACATGGAAACATCCATACTGTTTCATTTCTAGCAGTTTCTCTGGCACAGTTTTAATGTGTGTCAGGTGATACCTGAGCACAGTTTGTAGGACAGGATGAGCCAGCGGTTCTTCTAAATGGGCAATATGGTCGAGGCCATTTGGTATTGGGAAAGGAGAGAGTTTAGCCATATAGGTACAAGACATACTGTGCTCCGGAGTGAAAAAACAAGTCATAAAAACGGTCAAAGGAGTCTTCAAGCGCTGTGTGGAAAGCATTTCTTGGAAGACAGTGTGAGGGCAAGACTACTTGTTGGGTTTTACGGAAATGTTTCTTCAGCAAACCGTTTGCAGTGTCTCTTTTACAAAGAAGCAGTTGACTTCAAAACTTCCCAGGTTTGTGGGCAGGCCCCAAAGCATCAGTTCTTTGGATGCTAAAAAGTAACACTTTCATACTCATTTTTCAGCTTGTACAATGGTAGACCTGTGTTAGTATGGGAGAACAAATACATCACTCGAGCATTTCTTCAATAACTACTCTATGGACAAATATACAGGATTCTACTGTATGTATTTCAGTCTCTCAGAGGATGTTAGACTAAGTTATAGTATATTATATTAACATATTAAGCCACAAAATACTAGCCATCTAGCTCACTTTTAGAAAGAAATCCATCGTGGAGCACTTTTAAAAATAATCAAAAGAGTAAATTTCATGCAGTTTATAAATTAAGAAATTACCTTACAAATTATGCTAGAATTATATTTACAGCTATATACACAGCAGTAACTCAAGAATCGCCCAAGTGATGTCAAATATTATGCAGGAAATACCAGTGGTCTAACAGTTTCACAGGTGTGATAGAAATATAGTCCTGTTCTGCATAATGCATCTCTCATCTAGCTGATTTTTTGTTTGTCTATATTAGAGGACAAAGTCTGTGTTATTAGTCTGCAGAGACAAAAATTCAGCTATAACCATTGACTCACGCTATCCATGAACAAACATACAGAAATATTCTAGAACTCTTTTTTTTTCCCCTAAATCTAGATCCCAATTGGACAAACTCAAATCCATGTTGAGCTAGTAATGCTATTCACATGCATAAGTCCTCACAAGAAGGATTAGGTTTTGGCTTTATTACATAAACAGTTAACATCTCTTTATAAAGTCAACTTTATCAAAAATAACAAATCAAAATACATACTTGCCCAAGGACTGGTCCTCATGCAAGTTTTTTTTTAGATATTATACACAAAGTAACAACTTACACCTTTTATGTTGTACTTACTAATTATTTAAATCATACAAATTATGAAAGTTTATTCTTACATACGTGTGGTTTAAATCATACAAATTATGAAAGTTTATTCTTACATACATGTGGTTCGTATGTGTAACTTCTTCAGTGTGCTTACCCAAAGGAAGTAGAAGACTTCTTGTTCCACTTTATGAATAAGTACAATTGTATGTGAGAATGGGATGAAATGCAAGCATATCACAGAGAATTCAGTGCATTATTATGCTGGCCTACTGCTGAGAATAAAAAATAAATAAAACTATATAGAGAAATAAAATTATTTTAAAACACATATTTATATATTGCTAAGAAAACACTCTTGGATTTTTTTCCCAGTAAAACTCATCTTCATTTTGGTATGGGTTTTGCAAAGCTGACAATGACAAGACCAGTCTTATCTGTGAATCTACTCCTTGACTTATACTAATACATTTAAAGAATTTTGTTCTGAATTTTTCAAATTTAAATAATAATATTCATATCACTTAGTCATCAACTTTAAAAAAAGTAAGTAAATCTAAAGGAAATAATACTATCGAATATATTTAGACTGGATCCTCAGCTGGTGTGAGTGGGTCTTCATGAGGTTAAATGTACACACCTACATGGAACTATCATAGCTGAGGATCTGCACTAGAATTTTTATTAACTTTTTGCACTGTTTATTAAGGATCTGATTTTCATATAAGTTAGAACCCCTTGACAGCATTTGGCCATGTGAAAACACCTCGATCTTCAGCTTTTAGCTCATTTACAACACCAGAGAAATTTGCAGGGGCCTCCCTGACAGGCAAAAGTCTGATGCAGGGGGTGGAATCTTGGCTCCATAAAAGTCAGTGGCAAACTCCTACTGAGTTTACTGGACCTACAGTTTTCCCCAGAGTAGTAGAACAAAACCCTATGAACAAAATATGTGTTCCTAAATATAATTTATGAACGATGACAGTGCAGCTAGGCACCTTTTTCTGGTCAGCTATGGAGGAAAAATAAGCGAAGAATATTATCTCTTAGAAAGTCTGGCAAAATCTGCTGATTGTCTCAGTTTCCTGACATAAACACATCCTGAAGCAAAGCCTTCAGTGGTAGCTATAGGACTTAATAGGGAACCTCCAAGAGAATTGTGCTTTCCAGCAATGTTTTTTACATTACTATTCCTAGTGTGAGTATAAAAGCAAATTTGGTTGATAGAGTACATATATTTACATTGGATTATTTTTTTGGCTATGTGATCTCCCAGCTTTCATTATGATCTGCAGGTTTATGAGGAAAAACCACATCTTAGAACAATTACGAGAGTTACTACAACACAGTTGAGACCAAGAAATTATTTTTTCTCATTTTTGGCTTTTCCTCAGTTAATGTCAATGACAGTGGCTAAGCTCCTTCTGGATAGAAAGTGTTTTGAAGGAACTGGACAGCACTGCTGAGCAAAGGAGGAAAAAAAAAAAAAAAAAAAAACAAGAAAAAAACCAAAGTAACTTTGCCATGTGCCACAGCAATGTAACATGCAGTCAGGTCATAAACTTACTTTGGGAAAAAACAGATGCAGAAGAAGCAGCTTCAAGGGCATTCAGACTGGGAGTCCAACTTCTTATTAATTAATTTGAATTATTTTGTCTTCTTTTTTTAAAAAACAAAACAAAACAAAACAAAACAAACAATAAAATGAGTTAATAGCAAAACCAGACAGCTCTTCCATTATTTTTCTCTGTTTTCTCGATGGTTTGGGGATTTATGTGCTATTTCCTATACATAGTTCAGTAAGCTTTACGAAATACTGAAAAAAAAGGTGAAGCAATTATGGAAAACAGAATTTTGATACTCCTAGAAAATCACTGAAGACCTGTTCTGAACCCCTCCAAAGCCAACCAAAATAAAGGTTTACATTAAGGATTTGGTGGAGGATAATGCTGAAAGTATAATGCCTTTACATAAATCGATATTACCATTTCTTTGGGCATTCTGACTTAGCTTTGATTCCTAATCTCAGAAAGATGTAAAAAAATTAGAAAAGGTTTATTGGTGGGTATTAAAGAAAATCCATGAAGTTGAGTATTGACAGTAGTAAATTACTCTTCTTGGTCTAAAGGCAAATATAAGGGGACAGAACTAGAAAAACATAAACCAAATATTCATTTTCAAAAACAAGGAAGCAATCACTGATATACAAAGAAAATCCATTTGCAAATCATTAAAAGAAATACTTTAAGAGCAATAACTGCTTACAGAATTCATTAGCAAAAGTCATCTTGAAAGTCAAGAATTTAATGAGACCCAAAAAACTTTAAATACACACGTGTACCCGTGTCCTTTTTCAGGCCATAGCAGGATTTGATTTCACCAAGGACTTCTTTAGAGCGTCTACAGCTGGAACAAGGGGATTCACTCACAGGCACTGGCAGCCTCAGACTCTTCATCTAGTTTTGCCACTAGAAAATGGCAGAAAGCTGCACATAAACTCACAATGTTACCTGTAGGAAGGAGTTTGTCTTGAGTTCTGGGGTATCGCAGAAAAGTTCAAACGGCACCACATACCACTGTTTAATCTTTTCCAGAGGCTGAACCAAGGCATTTTAATATAAATTTTAATTTCCAATAAAGTGGAAGATCCTGAGTGAGACAAAGTGGTCACTCCTGAAAGAGTATTCATGGAAACATCATTCTGTTTGTGAACGCCCTCTCAATATTGTATCAAAGCAGGTATTTTGAATATACTCCAGCCTAATAAAACCACAAATCAAGGGGAAATTGAGGTTCAACATCCTATTTGTTAAAAAACTTATGGCATAACCAAATTCTGATGTGAAGCAAGCAAGTATGCTGCTCTTGGCAGTTACGAGAATCTTCTCTCCAAAATATTTACTTAGCCCTCAAGAACAAAAACGCTCTGCAAGGAGTGAGAAAAGCACAGCAACTTTACTCAGGACTCAGTATGTTTAATTAAGTCAATGTCAACCCAGAACAACAGCACACGCTTTATTGTAGGTGGTTTAAATGCTCGTGGCGGTGTTGGGATGAAGTTAACTCCCAGCAGGTGGCCCAGGAATTACCTCACATTCAAGGAAACTGAGAGCTGGTTGAATAAGTGCGCTGACTTCCAGAGAGACTCTCACTGCTGTCCTGGTGAAACAGAAAAGGGAATCTGGCAGAATTCCCTGTGAATACTATCCAGCAGAAGGCCAGATACTTAAACCTGAAATTTCCCATGTTCGTATTTTCAAAATAGTCTTAAAATCACAATGAAAACATATTTCTTATTTCCTAGGAGTACCAAGGTTGGAGGCCTGGACAATCTGAGTTGTTATGGATTGATCTATGGTTTCAGTAAATGGCAGCTCAGGGGGTTTCTTGATAGATTGTCTTCAAGCATGTGAAATGGGAAAAGATTCGGAAAGAGACATATCTGAGTTCTGGAAAAGCTATTCAGTGAGTTTATTCCAGTTTCCAAAACAAAGTTAAGAAATTGTATTATTAGTATCCAAATCACCTGAACGATGAAAATCTTTCTATAGTGAAGAGCATAGGAGAGGATGAAATACTGTGTCACACCGGGTTTCAGGTAAGGTGATTCAATGGCCAAGAAAGGACCACTGTGGTTACCGAAAATGAGTTGCCAAATACAAATATTGTCAGTCTGTGCGGAAACACAACTTTTATGTTTGCCAGTAAGGAGATTCCTCAGTCTGCCGTAGACATTATAGCAATGACAGTGCCTTCTTGGATCTGTTTGTTTGGACAGATGAGGAGAAATCTGTTACCAACCCTAAAGCTTAAGTGAATTTAGGAGAGATCCTCCCTCCCCGCAACGCAGCAGATAATACAACACAGTCATGGGCTTTTGAAATCACTAGGCAATGAATCAGTGTGAGAATGCCAAATAAAGGTAAATGGCTTTCGTGTGGAAAAAAATCTTCATCTCATGATAATACGGAATAACTATGATAACTTTAAACTAACAGCAGTGAGAATAGAGTGATTTTCATTAGTTTTCTGGTATCAACTGCATAAATACAACTACCTTCTCTCCAGAACAGCCGTGCAATACACGTTATAATACAGTGCTTAATGATGTGGGGTTATAAAGTCCTTTTCAATATGGAGCAACCATCACCTTTTCATATATTTCAGATTCTAATAAACATGGGAATCAACTGCAATGATGCTTAAAGCAGCATATAGCGTGTGCTTCTCCATCCCTGCGGCTGGGTTAACACCACACCCATGGAAAATATTACATTCTAATGATTCCAGAGTTTGGTTTTCCTCTGATGGGACTCTGAAAGCCACGTTAAACTGACCAACTGTGATTTACTGCTAGTTTGTCTTCTGCCTGGAAAATGTACAAGTGAACTATTTAAAACAGTAGCTGTTTTCCTCATTCATCTGTTTTGGATCACACTAATCCTAGGTTTGGATGAACGATAACAAGAAGTTAATGTTTATGGTGTTCCCAAGTATTTACTAAGTATTGCACAACTGCGGTGCCACAATGACATAAAACATTTCTGCTCATTAACAGGAATTGTCTTTACTGCGCTCTGAATAGTAAATCACAAGAACACATTTTAAAATTTCTGTGTAGTGAGAGCCACTGCTTCAGAAACATTTGATTCATTAGAAGGATGATTGATTAATTAATGTTCAGAAAGGAATCGGTACAATATTTTCCAAATGTAATTTGAAGCATTTTTGTATGTCTGTTTCTCTTTCTACAGGATCTTCATGGAAGAGACCATAAGAAAAAGCATTTTTGGTGTTTCCATGACTGTTGTTCTACTGCAACCAGAGTAAAACTCAGGAAAGGATTATGACCAAATAATGCTGTACTAGATGGTGAAACTGCAAAATATTTGACGACCCAGATCTGGTGTGGGTGTATTGGGAAACCAGCTTTCATCTGACTCTCCTGTGAAGCTCATTTATTCAAGCTGTATTGTATCACAGCTAATTCTTTTACCCTTACATGTATACCAGGAGGAAAACTCCCATATTCTCAAGAGGATACCAAGAAATTTCCTGGATCCTCCCTAGCATTTCCCTACTTTCATCCAGTAAACATTTTGAGTGGGAGTATAGTCATTATACCCAAGGGCCTGCATTCACTTCTCTGAGACTGAGATGACATGTGCCTCTTTTCAGAAAAGAATATTTGATTTTATGAAGTGAGTAGGCTGTTTGGAAAAAAAATTTAACGCTATGCAAAATAAGAACTGTGCTTTAAACTCCTACAGGCCTTTACAGCCTAAACTGTTGGCATTTGGTTATTTGTGCTCTGACATCTAGAGATGTCTCAGAACAGTAAACCGGGGAACCACAGGTATTTTTCTGATCTCCTGCTCTGCTGCATTTCCTGAGGAAACTATATCAACATTCAGGCAAGGTTAGGGCTTGCAGCTAGTTCAAAAGTAGGTTCGGCATCAGTGAAATTGGCTTCAAGTGGTCATTTCTTTCATGGAAATGATACAGTTCCAGCAAGTATGGAATATCACACAGCATTACAGAAGGAACGATCAGAGGCATAACAAGCCACAACTCACAAAAGAGCTTTGCCTTGCGAGATGTCCTCCCCCACGCGCCTGGTATTGGAGAATAGTTACAAGACAGAGTTATGCGAGTTGGATCCAGCAGCCCCCTCCTCCACAGAGTTTTCATACTTCAGGATCAACTGTAGGTCTCTGTACGCAATTGTGGCTGTGAATGATCTTTTCCTAGGTACAGCCTGAGTTTAGAATATAATTAAGGTGAAAGTAGTTAACATAGTGGTGACAGCTGGGACAGCCAAATCTCTTATGCATGGGCAGAGAAAGAGGAGATGGTCACACAAAACTTTTTTTGTACTTTGCCCTCTGAACATTGCTTACATGTGGATAGTTATTTTTTCTAATGCAACATTCTTCTATTGTTTCAGTACAATAACCCAGACACGCAATTCACATCACAGAGAGTCTATACTGTTTAAAAGTTTTGATCTTTGACACGAAATCATCAGTGACCTTGTACTCTCAGATAACTTGATCCTTCCCATGAACTGTACAACAGCAAACAAAGAAGCAGGAGGGATCACAGGCAGGTCGGTCTAACTGGATTGAGGGATGAAATTCCATATACCTCCAGATAAAGGTATAACCAAAAATGTTATAGCAATAATGGCGTTTCAACAGGTATTCCACTGATGTGTATAAAATGGCTTTTCCATTAGATATGTAATTTATTAGATAGTGCAGTATGCAGTAGACTTTAGTTATGCAAAGCTATGTTTTGCCTGCGTTTTTCTTTAAAACTTAGAACCAAAGACTCTTTTGGTCCAAATCCCACTGTACAAAATTCAATTGGGCTTGAGTGAATAGTTTTGAGTGAGAACTGTCTTTAGAAAAGTCTATTGCAGTTGCTGCATCTAGTAATTCTGCAACATTATGTTTCAAAATATTTCTAAAAAGCACTTCTTTGTATATATTGCTAAAGATTTCTTTAAACACTGGTGGTACATCCAAAATGGTTGTACAGGAAGCTGTTCAGTTACCTAGATGCACATGCTAGAATGCCTTCTGTGATTTTGGACACAATAAACAATGGATGATAAAAATGTCCTTTTCTTTTTAAAGTCTTTTTAAAGAAGTGAAATGTTTATAACTTAGTATTTTTTAAGTGAAATATATATGTAAAGGTGAAAAATAATTAGTCTCAACACAGAAAATACAGTTATGTCTTCTAATATGTATTCTTACGTTTCTTTCTCTGTGAGAGTCAAGTCTGGGACCCAAACTAGAAGTTACTGAGAAAAGAAGTACTTCTCTAGCTGGGGAAACAAACCAAGACCAAAGTGTTCAGTTAAGAGGAGATATATAGGAAAACGAGAGACTAAAACAGACCTAACAGTGAGCAGGGTTCATGTTACCTGTGAATATGTATTGTGTGATCTCTTTAGGAAAAGTTGAAATGCCAAACAGGTATCAGGGTCCGGTGTAACTAAGAATAAACAGGAGCCAGAATTTTTTAAGGGCTTGATAGGTGAAACCCTGTGGTTGTGAAATAGGAATTATATGCCTAAATCTCTCTCTGGATCTTGGCCTCACTGTAGAAAAATATTCTGGCATGGTATTCACAAGTGCAAAAATGTATGTATCCTTTTTGTGTATTCCTGATATTAAAACTAAATCACAATAGATGACATTTAATTCAAACGACCTTGAGACAATATAAAACTAGCATGTCTTTTTCTTACAGATTAATTAGCTGCAACAAGACTAATTAAACGCACTAAATCCATGTATTTTTTAAAGTTCTTCAGGGTACTTAAATGAAGAAAAACTGGCATTAGAACAGCTGAAATAAATTAACTCATTAAAAAGTACATTTGCATTCAGTGTAACAAGACTACAGCATTCAGTCTGTGATATAAACAGATGTCGAATCTAGGAAGGGTAGTGACATGACCATATACATACTGGCAAATGTTTAAAAATACATTTCCAAAAATACAGTGTTAAATTTCAGAAAGCCAAAGGATCTAAATTTTCATTTGTAAAAAAGATGGGGTTTAATTAAAAACAAAATAATTCTTTTGCTTTTGAAGATTTGTCTGACATTAAATTTATTCATCACTAAGTAGACACAAAGTATCAAATTAAGGGAAGCGGTTTCTAGTGCTCCCAAATGATGAAATTCTGCTGCACACAAGGAGAGGTTCACTCTTTAAGAGGATGGTGATTTAATAGTTTTTTGGTTGGTTTTTTTTTCTTTTACTGGGAGGATTAAGTGTTGGAAAGGCATGGACAATGCCTTTCTTTTCACAAATCTCTGTAAGGATTCTGCCAAGGAAAATCGTTAAAGTAAGACACATATGAGGAGTGTTAAAACCAGACATTCTTCTTTGAGCACATACACTTTGGTCATCATTAATCTATTGCTTTCCACTTTTCCCATTGATGGCAATCTCCAGTTTCGTGATGCCACAGCCCCTTGATAGCATGAGGTCCAACAGAGACTTTCCATTCCCTTTCCTTCTGGATGCTAACTTGATAACAGATGCCCAGCGGTGCATGCAGTTCAGCTTTTTCAATCCAGCTACTGAGGAAGTTGTCCAACTTTCTTAACACCTTAGCAGTGCATAGGTATAACTATAGTTTCCCATACAATCTTAATTTGGTTTTGGCTGATTGAGTCTGAGAGTGCATGTTCCTTCTTACAGCAAACACTCTAGCTGTAATTCCCTGCTTTATAAATAACATGTTGGTAGGCAACATTCCCTGATTGCATCCTTCTCCATTTCACTGTCCTAATCCCCAGCTCCTCACCACATTTCAATTATCTGTTTAAATTACAATTAAAATTTAATTATCTGTTTAAAATGGCTTTGTGCAGCTACTTGTCCAATGTGTACCATATACCCAGACCAGCATATGCAAGCCAAGCCAAGCAAGAGCATTGTTTTGATGGAAAAAAAATTTGACAAGGCTCTAAGACATCATCCCAGAGCTTATCCACACTCTTACACCACCAAGGGCAGAACAGGAAGACTTTCCATATGGAATTGACCAAAAGGTTTGGTGTGATGATTGCACACTGATTTTTGCAGGTATTCAGGAAGAACAGCGATGACAGTTGTGCAGTACACATACAGCTTTCTTTGTAACCAGATCATTTTATTTTATTCTAGATAAAATGATTTAATATCTGTGAAGCTGCTCTGGCATTTGCTGTCTTCTTCATGACATGGCTCTCAGTTGTAAGGGTCAGCAACAGTTTGCTGCCAAGGTAACAGCAGTTTTCTACAGATTTTGGGTTGCATTGTCAATGCTGCTTTAGCAGAACTTCCTTACAGGCAAGACTGAACTAGGGGTTGGGGTTTTTTTTTTAAAAGAAGTCCAGGCTGAACTGCTTGGTAGCAATTAACACAATCGGGAATGTGCTCTTAAAGGAGTGTGGTCACTAGGATGGCCAGTGGCAGACCACCAAAGGCAAAGTTTGTAGGAATACATCATATCTTTCTTTAAACAAACGGATATGGTTTCCTGCTAGATGCTCAACAGGAAGTAACACAACTGAAACTAAATATGGAACCTTAGATCCAATAAAATTTAATTAAGCAATTAAACAACTTGAGAAAAAATGGATATGGAGAAGAAAAGATGCCACGTCACTAACCCTCGTTGGATGAACAGAAAAAGAGCTTAACGTGTTTCTAAGTGGAAGGATGATCATGACAATTAGAAGGGTGTAAACCTATGTCTTGAAGAGGTTCAGTTGTTTTCACCACTTGTGTAGGAGGTTATCAGAAAAAAATTGCTGGAAGAATGTTGGTCACTGAGTTTACAGTGGAAGTTACTAAGGAAATCCAGGTTTTCAGTGTTAAAGACATCCAGCACAACAATTAGAGCTATGTTTTCTTGGTTGCATCGTATGTAAATTCCCAGATTTATTTTTCCTCAATTTTGCAATAAATGAGGCACAGGTTAATATCTCATTATTTCCTAAATCTCATACAAAATAAAACAGGTTGAATACAGCCTAAAATAGCTACATACAGTAGAGGAGGTCTAAATGTTTTGCAGTATCTGGGGTAAAGGATTTTTTTGTTCTATGTAAAAATATGTATCTTTTAGTATTGGAATTTATTTGTATATGTAATGCTATTTCATTTATTCACACTTTTTATTTTCCAAGAAGATATGAAATACAATCCACAACAGATGCTGAGAACATAGTGCATTTTTTCACATTCAGGATTAAGGTGTTAATAGATACTGTAATCAACTTAGTAACTCAGAAAGAAAAAAAATCACTTAACTTAGAAACTGGGGTTATTTGCATACCAGTCGTATGCACACATGACACAAATGCATACCTATATATTCCAATAAGTAAAAGAGATATTTCAAGAAAACTATTAAACCTCTATCCGACATTCATCTAATACAGTCGTTACACAAAAGTGCCTAAAGTTTTTTTCACTTACTGTGGTACTGTAGTAAAAGCAAATAACACTTTAATGAAAAATCCTCCTTGATAGACACTCATCTGTCAATGATAGGTATTAAAGGAATTAAGAAAATCTTTCTGAAATTATATGGAAAGTAGAATAGAAAAAATAATTCTTCTAAAGTGTAAAGCAATGTGCCATCTGACAGAAGCTACATCAATATTAAAATATGAACTCAACTGGTTCAGACCTAATGAAAAAAACATTACAGAGGCCCTTGCCTCTAGAACAGGTAATGAATAACTTCTCAATTCATTTGATAAATTATCAGGATTATAGCGAATAGCATAATACCCTGCATGATAAGCATAATATTTTACAACCAAACCTGAAGCTACAGTAAATCATGGTCATGCACAATAGCTGAAGCTTTTCCAGTTCCTGCGCCTTTGGAGTCTTAATGTATCCCAGATTTAGTTGTTTTTATTGGCTCTTGGTGTTCAAGTATGTAACCAGCTCTGAACTTGAATGTCAAAACACAAAGAAAAGTGTATGGAGCCCCCTTACAATAATCTGGCATTGAAAGTATAGGAAAAACCTTCAAAAATCAATATTTTCCTTATGTAAGGTCTCCTTAGAGTTATATTGAACTGAAAAATAGCAGGCTTTTGCCATATGCACTAGGTGACCCCTTTGTCATTGACTGAAACTTGGTAAATATGGGGTTAAGTAACATGGCTGTCAGGACTTAAGCTGAAAAAACAGTATACAGTGACAAAACATTGCCTGTTCTGCAGACAATTTGTGATCTTATAATGCAAACTACATATAAAATAAATTACTTTAATAGTGATAACTTTTCAGCTGTCTTTCTAAGTAGACAACATCTGCAGTCCTATGTTATACTCAAAGTTTTTTCTCATTAACTTTTGCCTATTATGTCTCCTATATTTGTACCTCTACTACCTATGTTGGGTGCTAAGAACAATCTTAAAGACACTGTAGCTCTATAATTTTTCCGGAGACCATGTCATCTAAACACCACAAGTTTACAGTATTATCAATAAAAAGCTAAATATATACCTATAAGTTTAGGTATACCTATATAAATATAGACATTTATGTATACTTATTTACATAAAATATACATTTATGAATGTATATATTCTCCAGGATTCCTCTTCCTGACTTTAAAAATATTATCTTCTGTCATGTCTGAATAGTATCTAGTGTTTCAGCTTTTAACCAACACTAGTTAAATAGTGAGTGCTGAATTTTAAAAGTTGTAATAAGCTTTTTTCTGTATGTTAGTTTAACTTTATCTTAACAATTAAGAATCTATTAAGGCATTTACTAGCATTCGCCTACACAATAGACCTTGCACAGCTTGGTTTTCCTTTTTCTCTTAGATTTATGAGTCATGTATCATTTTTTGCAAGAGATTCCTGCTGAACTTTTCAACCTTGCCCTGGATAAACTAAATATGTTGAATTTTTCTGGTCAGTCACTTTTTCAGTCAGGCTTTCAAAAACCTGCAGGTCTTTCCTAAATCTTGTCAATTTTAATAGACTTTTTTGACAACGATGATTAAAGAATCTCAGTAGTTTTCTCACTTATTTCCAGAGATGCACAAAACTCATACTGCTTCCCAATATCTCCCTGAATTTACATCCAAGTTTTATGACCACTCTTATCCATACACTGAAATGTTTATTTCTGTACAATATTAATAATGAATATGTTTGGCACACTTCTTTTTTCTTGTCATATACTGATGAGTAGGTTTGAAATTGTGTAGTCATCCTTGCTCGGGGTGAAGGCTGAAATCTGGCAGGTTTTGTAAGCTCCCATAGACCTCAGTGGAAAATAAGCAATGATGATCTTGTACGTTCAGGCCCTTAAAATCTTAATCTGAATCAGTCTTGAACACTTTCATAAACAAAGCAATAAAATGCTGGGTATAGTCATCTCCCTATCCCTGCTGGCCTTCTCCATGGCATTTAATGGAAGAAGAAGAAAATTCAGTCCCAAATGAGAGTAAGAGAGGCATTGGAGAAGATGTTTGACTGTGAAAACAAAATTCATGGTTTCAGTCAGCTGTCCAAGACAACAAGGTCAGCTTCTGCCTTTGGCTTTCAAAACAAAAAGCTCAAGCATACAAATCCACAGGTCAGTGGAAATGATTACCATAAACAAATCTGGACAAACATCCTGCCATTTGGAAGCCTATGCAAATGGGCATTTTCATCATCTGGGTTCCACTAATCTACACAAAACTACGCGCATTGTAAACCAGGTATAAACAATGCCTCTTCTTTGATTATCCAATCAAAAGAAAATTAGTATCTTCGTGAAAAAGAAAATGCAAATTTCACTCCTGCTTTCCATTTAAGGGGGGGGAGGGAAATGAAGGCAGAGTTAACACTCAAAAATATCTCAGATTTTAAAGAGAGTAGAGTCCAGTCATCCAGCGACAGAATACTTTTTTTTAAAAGGTTGATCGACAACCCGGCCATGTCTTCAAGCCCGTGTGGCAGCGCCCAACTGTTATGTGATGTTGCTTCTTCCCTGCGGGGAGCGGCAGCAGCGGCCGTCTCTGATCCCCTGCCACATCACAGCTTTAAGTGGCTGCTTTCCACACCGATGGCACCGGCACTTCGCTGGCTGCACATCTATCCCCAGCCTTTGCACTTACAGTACTTGGCACCAATCCCTAGTTCTCCCTCCCTGGATTTTTTCCAGCAGTGCTTTTCCTGGTCATATTAGAGCTCTCCAGCAGATCCCCACTTAGCAGTATTTTTTTACTTCCAAGATATTTTTTTATTTTTTTTCACTTGTACATTTACTGCCTCCTGCCTTATCATTGGACTAACTACAGACGAGACACTTTCTTTGAAGCAAAATCCCATAGAAGTTAAATCTGGAATGAAGAAGGTTAAAGGCTCTAGTGGAAAAGAAGCAAATAGTATTTAATAAAGGATGATCTTTAAACACACCATTAGACAGTTGTAGTAATGATAAAGTTGTAATGGGTAGTTCCAAGAAGAAAAGAACTTGGTTTTTTCTAATAAACTGACTATAACTTTCCTCTGAGTATTTTCTCAGGAACTGCTAACGCACAGCACATTTAGGTAGCATAGGTTCAGTGGAATCAAAACTATCTATACCCATGGGGTTTGGGGTTCAAGGGCTTTATGAAGCCAGTAGAAGCCAAG
The DNA here is from genome assembly GCF_929443795.1 of Astur gentilis. Classification (NCBI taxonomy): domain Eukaryota; kingdom Metazoa; phylum Chordata; class Aves; order Accipitriformes; family Accipitridae; genus Astur; species Astur gentilis. The sequence goes on along the minus strand of NC_064894.1, from coordinate 6,340,236 downwards.
TGTCTCAGCATGCTTTTGCATCACAGAAAGTCTGGTTTAATTTCCAGATCCCGGGAATTATTGACAATTATGTCTTTTAGTGTCTTTAGAGCTATTTCCATGCAAATATTGTATTACAGTTCTCATTTTAAATCACTTAAACACATGTGTAATTTTAAGTCCATTGGCACAAGCTTTCAAGGTTCAACGCTGCTTGTCTTTAATGAAGCCACCTGTGCTGTGTGACAGCCTGCACCCACTGTCCGAGAAAATCTCCCCCAAGTTGAAGTCAAGCTTCAACCAGCGACTGAACATCACACTTTTACCCTGTTTTCTAGACAGTAGTTAGAAGCATTTACCTTTTTTCCATTATTTAAATGGGGAAAACCACAGCTCAGACATTAATATTCCCTCAGATATAATGTGGAGTCAAAAGGGAGAGCGGTAAGTGCAGAAGTACACCATAAATATTAGCCCGGCAGCTAAAGACTGCCCTACAGATTCCCAGTATCCCAAGGAATAAACCACATGCACCACCCAGACAATTCAAGCTCTTCCTTGAAGGCATATAGGGACTCTGCAGCCTGGTTTAAGAATCCTCTTACTGCGAAAGCAACAATAGATCTCAGTTGTTTTCAAAAACAGTCATAAAAAAGAGCATCCAAAAGTCAGCAGGAGTCTTTCCAAAGGGTTGCAGGGCAGTTTTTGGACAGGACCTAGGTGTGCAGTAGGATCGAAAACCTTCTTCTTCGTCCCAGCTATGTATTCTGTCTTTTCTGCAGGTTGTTCGCCTGCTACATTCTGCTGTCTTTTGTGCCGTGTTGGGAAGTGCAGTTCTCATTACCTTCATTTGCCCCATATCTCTGATTTTTGGATGCAGGCCAATGCTACTTCTGGTGCTTTTCAGCACAGAACTCCCTCCACAGATACATTGCCAGTCTCACCTACTTACAATTCAGATGAATAATCTCTCTGTCAATGTGCGAAATCACTTAAGAATATTAAGGAAACTATCGGTCATCATTTGAATGTTCAAAATAGGAAAGCTCTAAAAGTTGTTTTTCTTTGATGGTGTGAATCTAAGGGTAACCCCTGTGTTCGGTGGGGTGCACTGGCACAGGGACTGTGAGTAGGTGCAAACCCAATTTTATAGTATCATGCAAGGAAACACCAAATCTGAGAGATTCTACCTTGACTTTTGCTGCTTGTAGTTCCGTTATACTTATTGACTAGACATAGCTACTTTGGGCTATATTACTAAAGCTGCCAGGGGAAGAACTGTTCGATTGAGCTTTGATGCTTATATAGCCATATTAACTCCTCCCGGAATCGTGGCTAGGGGATAAGGTGAATAAATTCCTGTAAATAAACAGATGCACATGACCCATTAAATGGAGATTCCAGTGCATCTTGAAAAGGTGAGCAATTCTGTCATTTTCACAGGTTTCATTTTTGATCCTGAAGGCACATTTAACCTGTTACATATAACCTGATATCGTATTTGCTGCCACCTCTAAAATTAAGGTGCTTTGTAAATACTCTGCTCTCTGGACATTTGCTTTGAAGACTTTTAAAACTGTGTGAAAAGTCTTTGTTTTGCTGTGAGGTGTAAGACTGGAGATGGCTGAGAGAAGCATTTTTTACTGACTGTGGCCAATATAGTCCTTGGATGCAGTGGTAGAGACTGTTTGAAAATCTTTTTTTAATTAGGACAGCGCATGCACTGAAGGGTCGTGAGTTCAAGATGTCAATTAACCACAGAACAGGCTGAGTCCAAATTGTTTTAGTTAGCTGCTGTGTGAGACACAAGGACATTGCAAGATGTGCCTCTTGAATTAGGCATTTCACCATACAACAATCTTTATCAGTTATCACGTTTTAGCATTTGCACTAAGCAGCACCAAAGGCTCTAGCCAAAACTCATGTACCACTGTGCTAAGATCTTTGCAAATATGTGAAATATCTTTCTTTTTCTTTCTTTGTTTTCCCCAAGTAGCTCCAAATTAGTTGTTCCTATGCTGGAATGATTTTCTCTCTAAACTTGTAAATGAGACTACACAGAATTCAATGAAGAAACACATTTCATTTAGAGAAGTGATAGACCTAGGTAGGAAAAAATGTGTCCTAGCCAAATGTATCAATTTATATATGCTTTTTACTTTTTTTTTTGTTGTTTGCTTAAAATAAACAAGAAAAGACTCAACTCTTTGCAGTCATTGCTGGGTTATCACAAAATGGTTAGGTATTAAGATGCTAAGTACTGAAATCCACCAGAAAGATCAACTGAGTGTAAGAGAAATACTTGTAAGAATGAAAACTTAAAGAGCTATACACTATATTTTGAATCCTGTATTTATAATGTGGACTTTTTATTCCTTTAACTTACTCTCTAACAAAAATAACAGCTAAAATGTCCAAACATCATTTTCTAAAGTTAGGCACAAAAATTGCTTTGTTTTCAAATATGCTAAATAACTATCATTTTTATAATTGCAAGTCAAAAGTAAATAGTGATACAAATACTCTTGTTGTGAATTGTTCCCAAGATGTCTGCTCACTCAACACAATATGGGATATTGGTTTCAAACAAAACAAAACAAAACAAGAGGAGTTTACTTTTGGTGTGTTGGTATGTTTGTTTTAAAGGAATATTATAAGTAGCTGCCAGTGGCATTTACATCCTTTTCTCATTTAATCAGGTCTGTTTGTCATTAGAATGCCAGAATACTCTGAATTAGCTGAAGTGTTGAGCAATGCACAATACACACAGAAATGTTATACTGTATTTGAGCAGATTCAGCATCTTTTAGCAATATCTTAAAAAACATGTGGAATTGTTAAAGTTTGTTTCCCCCAACAGATTTTAATATTTTGCCTGAGTTTTATTTACTTATTTCTTCAAATAAAGAAAATCCTTTCAAATAAAGAAGAACTTTGTTTTTATTAAAAAGTAAGGTAAAACATGTCTGAATGATTATTATTTTTTCCTATTCATTCAGCATTCAGTCTTAAGCCCACAGTGTTTCTCCCTCTGAGGCAGCCGGGATTGGCTAGGCTACCTTTGCTCCCTCTCCGAAATTTCCATCTGGATCTGGGTGTTCTTGGTTCTGGGTCTCCATGTGAGGAATTCCCACCCTGAGGCAGATGCAGCAGACTCACTCATTGAAGCATGATACCTCCTTTCAAAGGCTGAGGAGCCTATTTCCCCTCCTTTCAAATAGAGCCGCACACTTGTAGGGCTTTTTTTTCTCCCAAGCAGGGTGCTTTGCTCATGCACAGCTTCAATTTTTTTATTATTATTATTTTTTTATTTTTAGTAGGATATCTTTTTGCAGTGTTTGATTATTCCCCTGCACAGATTTGCGGCTTAGCTTAATCAACGTATTTATCTCAAAGTAGAAAGCCTTTATGAAAACACAGAAAGGTTAATCTTGCATTAAATCTCTGCAAGAAGATTTGTGTATAGAAGTCCACAGCTGCATTGCTTTGTGGATCCGTCTTCGTGTTGCATTTTCTTTTGCAAGCTTGCACACATCATTTGGTCTGTAGGGGAAAAGGCAGAAACAGGCTCAAGCACGTACACATTCAGCAGAGAAGGGGAATGTCCAAAGCAGAAATCTGTGGAAAACAGCCTGATAACCCCACCAGTGTCAATTAATCCCTGCCTCTAGCCCTGCTGGTGCTGCTCTCATGTGGATTTTCCCAGAACATATTTCTTTCATCTCCATAACTGGCTCCTCCCTGGAACACTTTTCTTCCCCCACACACTCTGAAGTCGGACACCACGTGGACCTTAAAGCAGAAAGGAATGACATTCCTGCCCATTTCTTTAATAACCAGTTGCCAAAGTTCTGTGCAAACAGCTATGCCGTTAGTATATAAGTATTTACATGGTCATCATTTTTATATAATGCTTTTCATCTCCAGCTTTTGATTTTTATATTTTAAGATTCAGCCTCATCCATCATCATATTGCTGACAAATGGTATTAACATTTTTTTCTGCAAAAGAAGTACAAAGAGTACAGAGCACAATTGTTATCATTTAACCTGACCTAAATACTGTATAGGTCTTCCTGCGAAAGAAACATTCCATTCATTTCTAGGTATAAGAGAAGGAAAGTTTCAACTGAAAATGTGAACCCGTCTGCTGAAGTGATGCTTCTTGTTTTCTTCATCTGGCAGCTCTCTTCTCCATTTCTTAATTCTTTTTCATTTTCTGTAATGTGAAAAATACTTTAGAGAAGTAAGAGGCAGAACATTTAAAGTCATGAGGTTTGTTTATTCTTATTTTTTGCTATCAGTGTTGTTACAGAATTCAAAACAGACTTTTATTTAGCCCTTTTTTTTCTCTGACATAAGAAGTTCTCTACATCAGGGATTAATTTTTTAAATTCTGTTAGTTCCTTACAGTCAATGCTATTTTTTTCTTGTAATTTCTGTTCGGCTATGGCTTGAATTCTAAGGCTGTGTTTGTGGTGTGCAAATTACATTATGTATTGATTATATACATGGTATGCAGAGGCATATAGCATTGTTTCTTTGTGCATGTCTGACATCAACATTGCACTTGACATCAGAACTTGGAAAGGATTCAAAAACTGTATAATCCTACAATGACAGTATAAGGTTTGAAATTCCAAAAAGAGATTCATAGAGCTTTCTGCACTTTCTTGAACTCAGTGACATCTCCCAACTGCAGAGCCAGTGATTTTGGCTGACACTAGTTAGTGAGCAGATCTGAGGAAAGATTTTACAGCATTTGATGCTAACACTTGAGCATCCAGGCTTCTAAATCTGTGCAATGTCAAGTTTACTAGGATGTGCTGGGAGAAATCTCTGCGAGCCCCTTTCTGGGTTGCATTCTGGACCTAAAGTTAAGTTCGTTACGCAAATGCAAACCAGGCCAGCGGAAGGTTTTGGCAGCGCTATACAAGCAAGAGATGCACATGGTTACCACGCAGTGCGCATGTGTCTTTCAGTAAATGTCTAACTCTGCGATGTTTGGTAAAAAATTATTACCGTCTGCTGAAGAAGAAACTTCCTCAAACACACAGGCCAGCTACAATCCAAACCAGATTTTGTTCAGACAGGCATGTGCGTTACAGAGCTGATGTGCTGAGCAGCAAAACCTGGAGCCGCAGTAGACCGCAGGTTGTCTTTCTTGAGAAGTTGCCTAGCGTCGTTGTTATAGCCAGAGGACTTGCTGTACCAGCACTGGGAATCTCACGGTCCTTGGGAAGCCACAAGGCTGGTTTGTGGTTCTCAACACAACTGGAACCTTTTCTTGCCATTGCTTCCGTACTGCCTGCGAGGAACTCGCGCCGGAGGCCAGGCGACCTGGCCTCTACGTCCAGGGAGTGAGGGAGCGTCTCCCCTTGGTCCTGGCACATCCGTCCCTCTCTCCAACAGGCCTCCTCTCCTTTTCACTCTAAATACTTACAGGCCGTAGCAGCACAAAGAACAGCCATTACTGCCTTGGATATTTAGTTACTGGGATACTTTATGACTTAGTATCTCCAAAGGACATGGAAAGAATGAGTAGATATATTGCATTACAGAGTTGGAGGATGAATCAGTGCTTTGGCAGTCATTAGGAAGTTCCTCAACAACACAAACCGAACCTTCATTGGAGACCATAACTCCCAGCACATAATATATGGGCTAACTGAGACTTTGGTGCTTACCTTATATCTAACTGCCATTCATTATCCTTTATTGCCTCTGCGAACTGGGGCTTGAGGTCACAAGGAGGGCAACGCTGAGCCTTGTCCCACCACGAGGAAATCAGAGAGCTGTTGCGGTTCCACGCTAATCAGATAAGAAGACAGATGGTCAATGCCACACCATCAAGAACTGGGAAATGAGCCAATAACGGGGTATCTGAGAAGATCGGGGAGCAAGTACACATCCCTTATACTGTCTCATTGCAGAACTGACAGCCAGATCAGTTCTTCTGCAAACCCTCCAAACTCTTGCCACTAGAGACAGATGCGGTGATGCACGTACAGGCTGGTAATACAGATCTTCCACATGCACTCTCTGACTCCAGTCCACTGAGCACAAGGGCCTGATGCACACCAAAAGAGAAACTGCATATTCTTTCATCAAAACACATTCAACTCGTGCTGTATTGTTGTGGGACATCCGACAGGAATACAGATTGTTGAAGTAGTAACTGCTAGCCCAATATCAGTAGGGGGAGGATTTGTAAGAAAAAGGAGCAAAGTGATATTAGATCTTAAAAACAGTTGAGAATTTCTTGACTTTCAATGTTGACAATTATCTTCTTTTTAACCCTAACTCCAAATTTTCATTGTGAGTTTCATTCTCGCGACTCTACATGCCTACTGTATATTTATTTCTATAGCAAAACCATATCACTGCTTGGTATAGTTCAATTCAAAACCAAGTGCAGTCAAATACTGCAAATGAGCATAATGAGAAGTAGTAAAATTAATAAAAATATGATTTTGTTTAGATAATTTTGATTTTTTCTGTGGTTCTTATTTAATGATGTTATAAACAGCTTGATTTGTAAAATTCATTTTGTTCTAAAGCATTCTTTTAGTACAGATTATTTTATAGGGGAGATTTTAAACTTTATACAATATATTTGACATTATGAATTTAAAAAAAAAAAATCTAAGAATGATTTGTGTTTAGACACTGTTCAGATATTTTGTTCAGCTGTTTTTAATGGATGTACACTTTCTTTGAAAATTTCTGACTGTCTTTAATTATTTCTGGTTCCAGAGGAGGAAGGCATTAAACCCAAGTGTTCTCCATATGGTCAATAGGGAGTGATGCGCACATTCAAAATATGATTTGCTACATCCCAGAATGGGTGTCCTAAATATACCTCCTGAGCCTTGTTTGCCCCTTCTTTTGCCTCGCAATGTGGTTATATGGAGAATGTAGTCTAAGTCCAGCCAGTGGAGGGGAGGTCCAGCTCCCTGATTAAGCACGCCGTCACATCTGCCCAGTGGCTGGCAAAGTAACCTAATTTTGACAAAAACAACTGCATCGAGCACCTTTTAAGCAACTACTTTCATTAGAAATGCTCAGTGCCATTACCTCCACAGTCTGAGCAATGGAGCTGGAGGGGGGAAATATTGTATGATCAATACGAGTATTTCTCATTTTTAAAAGAAACCTGACAATCACTGGAGACAAACCTCACACTCAAAGCTGTATTTTCTGATTTGGGTACTTAACCCAGGCAACCAACTAGATAGCTTGCCTTATAAATAATAGTGCCCTGACCAGAAGTGTGGTATAACTGCAGTACTGATTATATCCAGCTTTAGGCTTGACTTCTTTGGAAAATTTAGAATTACTAGCAGTAAATTGCATTTTCAGTTGTGAGATTTGTCTTATACATGAAGTGAACTTGTCTAACATCAAAATAATTTGTCTGAGGCATTATATAACAGGTGTGGAAAATAAGCTGCAAACATTGCACTTATGTTAAGCTACAATACAAGGGAATATCTTATATTGATTTTTGCCCCATACTTAGAACATTCATTATGTTCTCTAGAACTTCCTTTTTACTGAAATAATAACAATGCCAAAATGGAAGCAATGCCCTAAAATTACATTCTTTTGGCTTTCATTCAAGGTAGTTTTTGTGGCAAAGATGACACTGATTAATTCAGACACTATGTAAATATCTGAGAAATAAATTCACACAGTGTAGTTCAGATATATCAAAGCACATTTCGTCTCCACCTTCATTCTTTTTAAGGTTATATAATCTTTTTTCCTGATTTAGTAAGCTTAAAATCAATTCTACAGCAGTGACATTCAAACTTGGCTATAAAATTAATAGTAGCCAATTGCATGCAGATTCATTCCTTCAAGACCTAAGGCACTGCACAGGACAGAACTAAATAGGTAGGGGCTGGAATTCGGCAGTTCATTTCGGATCCGATTTTGAAATGTACCTCCTCAGAAATGCTGAGCTTTCCCAAGGCTTCGGTCATGGCTTTTATTTCCTTTCAAGTGACATTCAGCTGCTTTCTCAGTGAGGCCAACAAATTGTAGGTACTCAAAGCTTTCTATGAGGGACCATTCCTATTTGGGATAAATGCAAAGACACCGACTGACTTCAGGGATGAGAATCTATTTTACTAAGGTTTTTTTGGTTTGGTTGGGTTTGGGTTTTTTTCCAATAAATTGCTTTCAGATATTTCAGGAAACTATTGCTACAACTTGGATAGTTTCAGCCTACAGAAAATAACATCATTTAAAACTGTCCGACTAAATGCCTTATAAATCAATGAAAAATGAGATTTCTCCATATCAAAAAGAAGCCAATAACAAAGGACAATCCAAAATCATCAGGTCAAAAAGAGCAGGCTTTCTTAACACAACTTTGACAAACTCATCAGACCAGAAAGGTCACAGATTAGTGACTATTGCTGGAAGAAATTCATGGCTCCTGCACCAAAAGCCCTAGTAGCTCAGAAAAGGCTCCGAGCACTAAGATGCCTCGTTTGCATTGTCTTCTAGCAACAGCCTGTTATCTATTCATTTTAACTCAGAAAGCAATTAAAGTTATGCCTTTAGTATGTTCTACTGATATATTTTGGGTACTGTCACTAAATGTTTATTAGCAATACTTTGAAACATGGAATCTTGGAAGAACATTTCAGGTGAATGATTATAATGCTTTGAGAAGTGACATCTCCTCTTTGGACTATTCTCACCTGTTTTATCTGGCCATTGCAGTATAGTTGGTGCCAGAGAATTTCCACAGATAGCTTAAAATCAGACAGTTATAAATGAAAAACTGAAAAAGGCAAACTTCGGCCAATTGTATTGCAAAGTGACAAATATTAAAAGTTACTTTTTCTTTTTTTTTTCTGTATGAGATTAGAAAAATGTTTTCACCTGGGAATTTAGGAGGAAATACACTGCACTACTGAGACATATCAACAATACTTTCTACAAATAGTGCTTCATAACCCCTCAGTATTCAACAAAAGATAAAATGCATTAGTACAAAAAATCTTATCCCACTTGACCTTGCAACCCATTTCTAAATCAAAGTTCATTCGTATGTACATCGTAATCTTTTTGATTTACAGTCACAGATCCTTCCTGTATTTTCTGACATAAATCTGAGGCTTATAAAAAATGTAGACCTATTCTACCTCTTTCTGTGGGAGTAGAAATTCATAGTTTCTCTTCATACTGTTGAAGCAAGGGATAAATTCAAGATAACATAATCTAATGCTTTAGAGTGAGCAGATTTATTGTTTTGAAATATGAACATTCTGTTCCATAAAAGATTAATAGCTATGTTCAGATACTTGTACATGGCAAAATATAAGTAGACCAAGGTTGACATGTAAAAAGAGGTTGGATTTGGTTTACTTTCAATTTTATACAAGATTTCAAATTAGTTACAGTGTCAGGATTACATTTGAAAGAAAATTAATTTTTTTTCTAGAAACAACTGCATAAAGACACCACTGGGGGAGAAAGATCTTCTAACTCTGTTCTTTCAAATTCAGAAGCTCCCTGAACCAGACCATCGAGTCCAGCTGCGGCTGTACGTGAGTCTGAATATGGTAGAGATGACGCACTGGGGCTTGCAAATAAGCGGAGTAAAGATGAGTTAAACCGTCTCAATCAAGCCGCTTAACAGGATTGAAAAGAGGCCTGAAGGAGAGCCTGTACTCTGTCCTTTCCACGTAAACATCACACCTTATTGCCCTGTTTAAACTAAAGGATCCGGGGCGGTTTCCCAGGTCCCACCTCCAGTTCTGCCTGTAAGCGAGGTCAAACTCCCTCTGGTGCGTTACACCCCGCCATGACGTACAAACCGAGGCCATGGGCCATGGGGAGCCGCAGAAAACCATGAAATGTCCCTGGCTGGGATGATCAGGGGCTCAACAGTCCGAGGAGCACAGTAGCATACGGCTGCTACGCAGTTCAGGTGTGATGTGAGAGACCAAGTAAGTGGAGAAAAAAGAGCTAGGGAGGAAGGACAAAAAGGTTAAATATCCTGTATGCCATAAAGAACTCCTCACAAACAGTTGCACAAATGCACACTTAACAACCAAGTTCAACATCAAATCAGAACACTTCAGTCCATTTGGCCTAAATTTAGATCTTTTACGTTAAACCTATCTACCTGCAAATATCTAGGAAATAAGTCTGGTAAACTTCCTGAAAAGTTACTCGTAATTCAGATGTGGTCAGTTCATGTTAATGATAACTCACGTTTACGCAGCAGCTATAGCAGGTACAGCTAAATACTAATTAATCTTTTGTGTTACTTTATTGAGACAATGGATCGGGTGCCTTTGTAGTACCATCTCAAACATCCTACCCTGTCCAACTCTCTCAACATATTTATGTCAAGCCACATCATAATTAGTCTGTAAGCCAGAAGATACCGACAAAGATGGAGGAAAGCAAGAAGCAAATTAGGAAAGATGCATATTAGTCCAAGAGTGACACTGGATATCACAATATGAATATCATATATTTTGGCCCCCCTCACACTTCTTGAGAACTCATTTTATCAATCTCCAAGTCAGACACCAACTGGAGAACCTTCTTTACAAGAGCACAAAGAAGGGTTTTCATGGACCACAGTGCCAGAAGAGTCACTGACCTACCTGAAGGGTAATTCTGGCTGACTTTGATTCCACAGGATCTGTAGAGTTCCCAGAAGGAAAAGGCCTATAGCATGCGCTAGAGATTATGGACTTACAGGTACAGAGCTTTTGTCATGTAAACCTTGAAAAAACATTTCCCTCTTTTGATCATCCTGATATGTTTGATTTTAGGTCATTCTTATGTTTGCTGCACGTTTACTGTGGACGTTAGCCAAGCTCAGTTCCCATGAAGACTAATTTAGTTCTCCTAGTCCCTCTCTATGCTCATAACTTGGGCCTCATCTAGATAAGCATTAATGTAAAAACTTAGAAACGAACAGCTGATCTCTTTTTCTGAACAGCTAATAGTTTTAAGTAGCTAGCTCTAGGTTAAAAAAAAAAAACCAACAACAACTGAGACATCTTAATTTCCTGAATAATGCCAAAAATGTCCTTTCCAGAGACAAGTATAAGTGTCACAAAGTCAGAAGTACAAAAAACCATTTTGTTATGTCCACTTAATCCTTCTGTAATTATGGAATTGTTTTCTACAGTTAGTAATTGTTTTGTTGTTTTAAGTGTACTAGACTCTCCCATATGGTTTCCATACACCAATTATATCTTATTCTTGAAATAATTTTTCTCCAAATAGCCTAAATTTTTCTTTCCTGTTGTTGTTCGTAGCCACACATAATTGAAGAAAACATCCTTAAACACTTTCCAGTTAACATGTCTGTCTCAATTGTCTGTGTTTTAGCAAAGTTATGTTTTATCTAGCTATTTTAAACTTTTCTTATGAATCCAATATTATTTTTGTGATCCTTCCCTGAACTGCATCCAGTTTGCTAATGTGTTTCCAGTAGTGAGATCCTGAGCGTGGTGGAGCATTCCAGATGCAACCTAGGTGCTTTATCAAGTTGCGGTTCCATCTCCCCCCACTATGACATTATTTTTTTTAATGTCTTAGGCCAAAATGTTGTTGGCTTTGTTTGCTGCCACATTCCACTGACAGTTAACCCTTAGAGCTAGCCATTCATGGTGCCATTTCTTTTTGGCATCTCTGTGTTACAAGTCACTGCCTATCCACGTTTTGCATTATTTCACCAAGTATCTTTGTGTGTTTCCAAGTGGAATGAACTCTCTTCTGCTCATAATTTTAACCTTTTGGTCATAACGTAATATATTATCTGTGTCCAACTGTTTTGGGCTTCTCTCTGCTTATAGCTGTCTACTAAATTTAAATAGAGCCAAAGGGAATGCTATGCAACTATGAAGAATTACTTAGTCTTAAAGAAATACAAACATGTTATTGCATCCTTTTTCTACATCTTTGTAAGCTTTATGTCACTAGGCCCTTTTTTCTTTGTCTGATCAACCTTGAGTAGAACTTAAAATACTTGTGAAGCATTATTCCACTAATTAACCTATTTCTTGATCTTTATTCTCTTTTTCTTTTTTTTTTAATTTTTATTTTTTATATACCCAGAGTGGTACATTTTTTCTGTTGAGTACTTACTTACACATTTCTAAATGGGTACCATTAAAACATAGCCTATTTATACAGCAAAGCAATAGAATTGCCTGCATCATTCAATTTTGTGTGGAATTTTGAAGGTATATGAATGGAATTTCAAAGGTATATGAATCAGGCTGTATTTGATGTCATCTTCAAGTGTTTTCCCACCATGGGTATTTTATTCCATATCTACTATTTCAAAGGAGGCACGTCTGGCAATCATAATATCCCGGTTTAGTAGGCCAAGTGTAGAAAACATGTGCACCAAGAAAATATGTTTCCTCTTGGTTTCTATATCTTTTATTCTGGAGAAATGCTACGCCTTCCTTGCAGAGAAAAAAAGCCAACAACATCTGTTTCTGCTAATGTCTGTTTTAGATAACTATCACATAGAACAAGGTTTTAGAGTACTGGAGACCAAATCTTCTAAAATTATTAAAGTACACTCTTAGTACTGTTTTAGCCTGGTTTTGAATGAAGCACAGATCTACTTTAATGCCTGTAACTTGATATTTTTCTTTTTAATAAAGGTGAAATTTGAAAAATAAAATGTTATTCCTTTATGTAAATAGAATTGAAGGAAAAGAGTTCATCTGGGCTTGTTAACCCTTGCTCCCTTTTCCTCCATCTGGAATGATGTGCACCATCTGGACACACTCAAAGTCTACCTGTCCATTCCAAACTGTTACTTATATCCAAAGAATTAAATTAAGGCAACATACCAGCTAATTTTTCTGTCAGAAAACAAAATATTACACAGATAAAACATATTTACCTCTTAAAAGAATATAAGGTCTGCCAACAATGTATAGGAAAGATATTTGTCTGTGGATATCGGAATAATAAAGGTCTAAGAAAATAATTGAGAGGAAGAGACATGCAAGTCTTACAATTTTGAGTAGTACCTCCAAAAAAGACCAGCCTTTTTGGCCTCCTTGGTGTTTGCTTCAGCTTGAGTGGACCACTCCCTACAGAGGTCTCTCTGCCTCATGCCTTTCGCGCCACTTTCCTCCAATAACATCTTACAAATTTGCATTTGGTCATAATTCTTTTACGTACAAGAACACTACGATCATTTCTTGGAAGTGTTCTAATTCATTTACTACAGTGGTGTACAGCAGTCATGTCAGGAAGGCAGATATTTAGTTTGGATGTTTAAAAATGCCAAAGTCTTTACATACTCTTTGAGAATTTTGAACGCAAATGTGTAGAGTTCTCATAAAATTAGCTGTTCTCATAAGAAACATACATTTTGTTTTGGTCCTAGTCTCATGAAACCGATTATGTTTAAATTTCCAGAGGGCTCCCTTCCAGTTGTAACTCTGCTCCAAATCAAAAGAGAAGTGTGTATTATTATAAATGGAGATTTTCACATCTGCACAACTCAGTGACTCTCATACAGGAAAGGATTTGGATGCAAATTGTCAGGTTGGGCTAATTTCTAATCAAAGTTTTCCATACACCTGGTTTACGTAATCTTATCTCTTAGGACTTTAACTCTGGGTAGTGCATTATCAGGACAAAAATTTTCAAGGTGAATTTCCACCTGTTTTCTCATTTGAACCATAGACTGGCTTCTGTTGACTCAGCTGGAGTCCTAGTCTCAAACCTTAGCAAATATGGGCCAAGTCTCATGTTCATAACAAAATATGCTTACATCTGAACTTCATCTATATCCACATTTCATTGGGAACACTTCACATGGGTTTTCTCACAATATGTAACGGAAATTCAATTTGTTATTTTAAATTAATCATTTTATGCTTCTTGACTTCTGCCTGAATGTTTCATGCTCTGCTCTCATGAAATCTGATTACTTCAATCAGATATTTCATGTGTAAGACTGGTAAATCATAAAAACAGACACCTCAGAAAATTAACTTTCATATTCCTATTTTATAGAACTGTGCATCTGTGTTGCACTGTTTTCAAGGGACAATTGGATACTCTGAGTAGATCTTAATCAGGTGTAAATTACAGACTGGGTGGAGCTGGACCAATTCATAAATCTTGATGATTTGTCTATATATGTCTTAATGCATTAATAAATGTACTCATTGCGTTTCATATTCATTATGCATAAAGAGATGTACTTAGTAACATAAATACAAGAACAGCTGTATTGGCTCACACTAGAGGTTTAGCTAGCCATGTATTCTGTCTCCTGCAATGGCCAGCAGGAGCCAAGCCCTCGCAGCATCACTACCAGTGATTCGTGTGACAGAAATCATCTCCCCACACCAGAGGATAGTCCCATCAACTTCCACAAAGACTGGAGCCCGAGGCATGTCTCACCTTTCTCGCTTTGTAGATCCCGGTGAGAATTTCTACTTTTCCATCTTCTAAAATCTCCAGGTAAGCAATTTTCTGGCCCATGAATCTTTGGGTTTAATTTATAATGTACCTCAGTTCTGTAAGAACATTCACAGAAAGAAAACAAATTACTTGGGTTTCTTATTTCAACTATTGCCTACCCAAAAACTAAAGATGAAACTATATTTCCAAAATGAATTCGTAAATCTCCAGAATATAAACTGTCAGTTTGTCACTTTCATTCTTTGATTTTACAAACTAATGACAGAAAGCATCTTTCTAAGCATTCTAGAGGTTAAGGTGAAATATACTTAGAAGTAGCATGTACAAATATTATAATAAGGAACACATAATAATAAAGGTTAACATGCAACATAAAAATTGCATCTTTCCCTGTTTTATCTTCCACTTGAAACAATATTCATGTGCTCATAAGCAAATCATATACCCTGAAGTTCAGCATATTTGAACTATTTCTTACTGAGGCAATGTATATTATAAGGTAACATAAATACATACTGACATGGTTTTACACAAGAAAGTTGTGAAGTTCATTGGTTTACAGTATTACCTTTTAGCATACTCTGGTTTTTGTTTTCTAGCCTTCAGGGGCAATAACTTTGCTGCTTAGCATAAGTCTATGTTGCATTTCATATTGTTTCAGCATAAAGCACACTTTTCCTTATTCTTTAAAATGGATTACCAAAGTTTCAAGATGAGAATATACAAACTGAGCAAAGGTGAAAAAAGAAAGTGTACGTTTATCACCTTATACTGTTAGCTATATAAGCAAGAACTAGTAGCTTTAGGCAGTTGCCAGCTCCTCAGATTCCTAGTCACAGGACAGAATTACAAACTGATAAATTTTTAAAGTAGCTGAGCAAGTTTTACCCCATCCATCACTGATTCTTACTTTATTCAGCAAGTATTCAGCTCATTTTCACATTCTGTTTATCCCAAGTTTCCTCAAATATATCCCTGGAGCTTTTCCATCTCACTTCAGAAAAGATCTCTTGTCATGTAGAAACCTTATACTCTTGACTTAGCTTGATTACATCAAATCACAAGAAAAATATTGGAAATTTTCTAGATTTATTGTTCAGATTTTTAATCCTTTGAGCACTTGTTAGTATCTTTGTTTTAACTAGTTGATAAACAGCTCTTATGAGCATAGGTTTTTCCCTCTATTGATGCTTACACTAGCATTTGGACTTTCTGTTTGATTTTGTGGTTTGTCTCTAGCATGACAGAAAGAAAAGGCAGCAAGAGCATGCATATGTCTAGCATTAAAAAACAAAGTGTTATTAGGCAACATTCAAAATCAACTCAAGGATAGAGAAGATTGAAAATATGGGGAAAAAAATCCTGGAATGCATCTGAAAGCAGATCAGATGTTTGTTTCGTTAGCTGTTGGTAACCTTACTGTCAATACACGACCTGTATTAATGGCCATTAAAATTATAAGATTCTGCTCTCTAATCTGAGTTAGCACCTTCATGATCTCCATGCCTTAAAAGAGTCAATTTTTAGCCTACAGACCCAGCGTGGGCAGAAAGTTAATAGTTATATTCACCATTAGAAGGAAAAAATAATCTGGCCACTGTAGGTATCATTCATTATTTCTGCAAATAACCTATGGGAAACCTTGAGGCAAGCAAAGAGTATCCCTGAATTATTATTATTATTATTATTATTATTATTATTATTGTTGCACTAGAAAAAGAGTTGGGAGCTAACAAAAAAGAAGAAACTGCTAGAAATGTAATGAAGACCACCTATTCATAAAAATGTGAAGATACCGTAAAATTTTTCTGTCTGTTATTATGTTTTCAGGGTCAGCATATAAACTCAAAAGTCATGTGTCTGTCAGAGCATGACCTGGGATGGCCCAAGCTTTGTCACTTTGCCCAAAATACAGAGCATGGAAGTTTTATTCTATGACTTCTTAATGTAATATTTCCCTGTCCAATTTATGTCCTCTACAAGAAGTAAACTAAAATCTTCAGATAGCTTTAAAGAAAGTAGATAAACTTCTTAGGAAGAATGTATTGATTTTAATGAAACTTTCTTCAGTTAAGACCTCACTGGCACTGATGGGAACTGTAATATATTTCTTCATATTATTAAGTGTATTGGGAATAATAATGAAAAGCTGATAGGAATTTTCTTTTTATATTATTATATTGTGTTTGCCACTTCTTGTAAAACTCCCCATAATACAAAAGTATCCATGTATATATACATGTATATATACACGTATATAGGCACTGCAGGTGAGAGAGGAGATCTTCAATTAAACATTTTTTCAGGCAGCCAGCTTCCACCCAGTCTTATTTGACATTTGATATTTTTGTTTACACTGACCTTAGATCCAATATTTGTATTTTGCTTTCCTTTACATGAAAGCTCTATTAGGCAAATGTAAATAGAGAAACAGGCTACTAATTACTCTAACAGCCAAGAAGCAAATTTGCAGAAGCACTGCAAGGACAGAAATACAAGGATCTAATGGAACCTGTTACACTGACTTCTTCATGAGTTTTTTAAAAACGATTTTTACATCTTTCTTCTTCCCTCCTTCTCCTATTCAGTCCCCCTTATTTGTTGAGAATTTTCCTAGATGGACATATTCACCCTCTTTTTTTAAAATGTACACGTTTAAAATAAAAACCTCTTCTGGTTGTTTAGATTTAGAGTATAATAGTGATACGTTCTTTTCCTTTGCAAGAGTGCCAGAACCCTAACTGAACAGCAAGTACAATAATTCATAACTACATAAATTTTTATTTCCCAAATGATTGTGAAACTACTGCTAACACTACAGAAAATGTAAACCCGGGAATTTCTGAACTTCTTTTGCAAAGCAGGTCTTTGAATGGCATTATAAAAACAATAAATTTAATACGTTATAAATATTAAATAAATCCTTGCAACTGCCTGAGCTCTGGATACTACAGTAATATGTCTGGTTTAGTGGAAAGGAGAGAAAAACAGGGATCAACCAAACCATGCCTTCTTCGATAGATTTTGTCGTGAGCAGAGTTGCAGAGAAAAGATATTGCCAGATCTCATTACCTCGTCACAAGTTTTACATTTCTTTAAGTTCCAGACTCAGCAGTGCAACGTTTAAATCTAATAATTAAGCCCAGCTTCCATTAAAAGAAAATACACTTAAATTTAAAAGTGGCAGCAAACTGAACAGTAAAGGGTTATTAAGACATAAATAAAAAACACTGTAAGTCGTTCAGTATTTTAATTTAGTGGTACCCAGAAATCATTTTGGTATGCATATGACATCTATTTGTCTCTCTGTATGTATTTCTGTCCAACCATCTGTCTGCCCCTCCCTTTCTATTAGTTTTGAAACCCATTAGCCAGTTTTACCTAGATAAAAAATAACTTGAAGTCTCACCAGATAATCCCATAAGTGTCATGAAAATCAGGTTGATTTAGAAGAATGTTCCTGATGTATGCAGGAAAGGAAAGGAAAACTCCACAGTTATACATTGAATTTTTGCAGCTTCCTGTTGGCCAAACAGCGTGTGCTTGCTGGCCTGACAGAGCAGCAGGCACACGGCTCCAAACTAGGTGTAATGCTTACCCCGGGGCCATTACAGGAAAAATGGGATTACTGAAATGTGTGGGACTGCAGAGAGGGGAATAAATCTTTAGGAAATCAGACATCATTGATTTCACTGCTCAGAAAAAAATTTGCCTTAAATCTCATCATTTCAAGTGATGACAGATGGGTATGGCAGTTTAATTGCTTTGTTTTTAGGTCACTGCATATTGTACATTCTGCTAACGAGTCTGGGAGAAGGACGACCATGAGCTGCTTTCTGGCTGCTGCCCTCTGGATCAGCATAACTTCTCAGGAGGGAGGGGAGATTCCTCCTCTTTCAACAGAAAAAAATGAACATCTGTGACCCAAGATCTCCAACTGCAAGAGGAGGCCTACAGAAAGTCATGCATAGAGCAACCAAGAAGTCAAGAGGCACCATAGGACTCCTAGGGAAGGCTTTCCTGGATACCTCAGAGGGTCTGTGTATGGTTTCTGCAACTCAGGAAACCACCAAAGGTTTCTGGAGCGAAAGGAAAGCCAAAAAGAAAGGTCCTGTCCTGCCAGGATGCAAGTGAAAAGAGGAAGGTTTGTTTTCAAGACTAATTTTTAACAGATCTCACCCAGTAATCCCGAGTTTTCTCTCTGGAAAGAATTGCCATGTTCCAGCTTACTACTTTTGGATTTTATTGAAATATACCTCTAGAGACTGGAAACCTTCACTGTCTTTTGGCACGCTTAGTTTTAGAGAACTGCTCGGTTTTAGTGGTGGAGCGATTCCAGCTCAAGGCACTGGCTTGACTGGGGATCCCATCACATGAGGCTCTTTCATGTCTTGAGGTCATGACTCACCATTTTTAAAGTATAAGGTTGGCAAGGCTGTGGCTGTATGTTAGCTTTCATACTATGGCATTTACACCCAAGACCTCAAAGTCAAATCCTCTGTGTGTTGTAACAGCCAGAGCCATGTGGGCATCTAGCAGCCCTAACAATTGCCTCCATAGAGACAGGTTACAAAAAAATTATTGCTTGTAAATGTTTTGGTGTTTGGGTGTATTTCAGTACTCCACACAGTTTATCCACACGGATTTTAGGAGCAGATGCAATGTCCTTCTACTCACACTCCATATAAATGTGTCCAGCATCATTTGGAAGGTATGGGGCTGCATTAGCACTGGTTTAAACTTGAACTAAAATTTCCTGTCTCTCAGAAGCAGTGTTTTTACTTGGGATAGGAATTTTTAGGGCACAGTACTAGGATGACCACAGAAATATATTTTCCTATGTGTTCAAGAATGGGAAGTGTGAACTTCTTGTGAAAGACAATGTATGCTCATAATAAAAGGTTACAATAAAACCTTTAAGTTAAGAAAAAAAAAACAGTGACAAAGCTGTGAAAGCATTAGTTTGGTATAAAAAGATGGTGCGGCCAAAATAAAAATATTTCAATTCCATATGTCTTGGGAGTTATAGTTCATGTACCCTATATCCCTTATCTTTTCTAAAGCTTCTAAGATGCAGCAGTTTCATTACACCAAGAGAAGAGACTGCAATGCATCTTGAGAGATGGACTTGACAGGGAAATTGCACGTACAGGAAAGCCCAGAGAATCACATCTCCCTGAAGGAATCAAGAAGTGGCATTTCAAAACTGAACTTGTCTGTTGCCTTATATATTTCAGCTCTTGATCTTTTGTTGTGCTCAAGGCACTTTGCTTTAAGAAGAATTTGGACAGACTGTGGAATGTCCAGGGAACAGACTTTAGAAATGATCAACGATCAGCAACCTAGAAAATAGTGTTCAACACTAGAACACTAGAAAAGTGTTCAAAAACAGACTGAAGTAACTGAGGTTGCTTAATGTAATGAAGAAAAACAATCTCTAATCATGTAAGACAGTGGAGAAAAAGGCAATGATCTGTCCCACCCAATGGACAGGACAGAAAACAATCAGCTTTACATCACGAAATGCTGAAATGCTCTCCAAGCAGGCAGGGTGAGCTGGCAGGGAGGAGACTGAGCAAGGGGAAACCATCAACACAAGCAGAGCCTGAGAAGGGAGACGGTACGCAGCTACAAGGAGACACCCATCCGAGGGACCCGTGGAGGCTGGGAAGAGTTCAAGGCAATTCGGGAAGCTGTAACAGTTGCTGGACTCAGAACAAACCTGCAAGAACTCAGTGGGGAGCATAAAACCAAGGAGGAAGATTTTTATTTTTGTTTAATTTCTCTCTAATTTCTCTCCTTTAAATTATTATGATTTTTCCCAATTTTAGAAAAATTCTTTGTTCATAGTTTGGGGATGTTTTTAATGATACTTATGGCAATATCATCCATTAAGGGAGTTCTATCCTGAAGTTTTGGCCACCTGAGTGTCCTAAGAGGCTTTCACACTGTATTTCATATGTTTCACAGATGAAAAACACTGTTTTAGAAGGTTTTCTAGCAGACTTTCCATATCCTCAAAATCCTGATGTTGCAAATCCTAAACTCTTGTATGTCTCTTCCCAGGCTCTTTTGCAGTCTCCCTCACGTTTTCCTTCCTCCTGCAATGTCAATTACTAGCTAAACCATTCAAAATTTAAGTTACACTTTTGCTCAGAAGAAGACATAGGTTGCATGTCAAAAAGAATTGTTCAGAAGTCAAATTTAACTTTTGCATTTATAGATTCACTAGTGCTCATTGGTTTGATAAAGGTTATAAGAACTGATTTTGGATACTTTGGTGGGTTTTTTTTCTGTGTAGCAGTTGTCCTGATTATTTTGCTAAATGTTTATTTGTGATACTTTTGATAAGATTCACTTTGAGCTAGTGGTGCCATCAGGTTTGTGCATAGCACTCCCTGCTGTCATTTTGTGATCTTGAAATGGGGAGAAAAAAAAAATTAAAAAGGAGCTTTATAAATGAATTATATCAATTGTTGAGCTACATGTAAGGCATACACTTGTGTCCCTTTAATTTTTATTTACTGTTTATTTTATGTAATTTACTATTTAAGAATTATTGCCTCTAATACACTCTACTTGCAAAATTTCAAAGAATTTCTCCATTTTTCAAAGAGCAGCCAAACAGTGAACCAGTGTAAAGAAACATGGGACTGTGCTCAGGCCTGGTTCCTGCCCTATTTAGTCAATGGGTAGATGTGGCCAATGTGGCCCCAACATTGGGCCCTTCCAGCACCCTGTGCTGACTTGAGGTGGTTCTTGTGAGACATGGACCTCGTTAGTCTGACAAAAAGGGTGGCAAAACATTTAGTTCCTACCAGGGCCACGGGGCAAGTCGAAGGTCGAAGGCAGTAGGAGGTCGGTGAAGCCTGGGGTAGGCCCCAGGGTTTGGTAAAGAGCTGCAGCAAATCATTCATCTCCCAGGGCAAGGCCAAAGGAGAAATTGTGATCACAAGTCCGTTTCCACCCAAGATTTCTCCCTAAGGAAGGCGGCTGCCTCTTCACCAGAGGGTTTTTAGCATAATTTCAGTGCAACACTCAGATACAACTCACTGTGACTAAAGACCGAGGCACCAGGCCCAGCCAAAAGCATTTTTAAATAACATTCCTCCAAACTGCACTGTCTGTTCATTCTTCTAAAGAACACTTAAGACTTCGTACTTTTAAACAAATGGATTGTCCAGGGCAATTCTGCAAAAGTAATTCAGACTGAGCTGAAAATATGTACCACAGACATGGCACAAGCAATCCAACCTGAAAGACTGAGCTACAAATTTTCCTCCCTGACAATGTGAAGTCTCTCTCTCTCTTTCTTTTTTTTTGCCTTTTTTTCACTGTCTGGCCAAATTAGTTTGGACTTTTTGCTGGAAGCTGGCAGTACTGTACTCCTTTGCGTTCCATAACTTCTGTTGTGTTCAAACCACAAGTGCAAATTTGCCAGGGGCTGGTTCCTCAGGGGCGTCAGGGCAGAATGGGTTTTGCTGTATCTCTTAGTTGCTCTGAACAGTGTTCCTCTGATATGTCCTTGCTTTTGAGATAGGAACTTTTTTTTGAAAGTTTACCTCCTTTAATTTTTGTGAAGAATTCTCTTTGAAGCATTTTTAAAGACCTTTAATATGGACATTTGATTATTTCTAGTTTTCATAACACCACAACATTGGTTCCAGAAAAACAAAACAAAACAAAACAAAACAGTTTCACAAGGTGTACAACTTTTCTTTTAAAATAATTAATGTGTTGAATATGTTCAGAACTTAAGTATCTCAAGAGCTACAAGGGCCTTTTCACAGCTTTGTTACTTAGAAATAAATGTTAATGTTACCATTTGATTTTGGGATAGAACAAGACAGAAAGTGTCTGGTTTTCTGTGTTTGTATCACATTACAGAAAATGTACTGTTAACGCTGAAGTCTTTTTTTCCTATTCTCAAATCTCATTTCTTAGTTTCTTCTCAAAATATTTAAATTGAATTGTGTTTCCCCACAGTGTACTTGCTCCCAGAGTCACATAACTCCATCTCAGGGATATTATATCACAAAAATCTGGCTATTATTAAAAAGTATTTGGTTTCCAGTTCTATTTGTAAATGTCTTTTAAAATTATAGGTTGAATCATAGACCCATCTTGTTATTTATTTTTATACAGGAGAAGCATGCTAAACATGTTTTGGTATCATTTTAATAATTCTTTTTCCTGACTTTTCATTCCTGTTTAATTTTTAAGAATATAAAACAGACCCAGCAATATTATCCACAGTTTATTTGAAGAAATACTGGCTTAGCCTCTTTTTTTAACAATGTTATTGTTTTGCCAACTTGTCAATTTGTCCGCAGTCCACAAGTTAGCAGTGTCCTAAATCTACTATCAGATCATCTGGGCAAACGCTACCTTCTTCGTGTGTGATAAATTAAATGCAATGACATACCTGACAGTCTCCATTTAGCATTCAGTTTCTACAAAAGAAACCTCATTTTCTCTGGAGCTGTTAGGAGCGAAGAAGAAAACACGTAGTACATTAACTGAAGACATCAGCAGCGGTGGAATCCAGGCATAAAAGGGAACAAAAAGAACAAAAATGATGGAAGGAGTCCTCAACGCCATCTAGCTTGCTTCTTTTTGTGAGAGAGAAATCTGTTTATGTTTTCTCCTAATTTTAAACCGATTTTAAATATTAATATTAAATTAACTAAATAACACAGGATTGTATCATCATATTTAATGTTATTTTAATATATGCAACTAAAGAATGAAGATTCTTTCACACTTGTGATTGCATTCAAAACACAAAAGTTATACCTAATTTAATCTATCTCATTTTGCTTTTAGAATTGTTATCATCTTGAAGATTTCCAGTCTGATGCAATAGGCTGTACAAATGCTGAGGAAGAACCATTGGCACTAATAGGTGCTATTACTGTTGTATCAGACAGTTCTGCACCTGTGACATTTAGTTCCACACAGAGCCACCAGAAGAATTCATTTGGTGGGAGGGGGAATTGAAAAATATTTAGTATCATCTGTAACAAATATTTCAACGTTTATTTATTTTTAAGGAGGAAACCCTTTTTTGCCCAAGCTAAACATCCCTGAAAATATCTACTTGTATTTTTAAAAGCATGCCCCCACAAATGGCACATTTCTTTGAATAACAAAAAACTTTTTAAAAGCATATTCAAAGGAAATTTCAGGAAGAAAGGAAAAAATAACAATGGTTAATAATTAAACACATCATAAATCTGGACTTTGGGGATATTGCACTGAAGCTTTTAAGGCCAAAATTTAGTCTGTACCATCGAAGCATATATGTTGTCCATGCTTCAGAACAATTTACTCCAAGAGGAAGAAAAGTAACATGAAAATGCAGAAAATCTGTTGTGGGTGGAGAGGAGAGGAGGTAAGAACAGAACACAAATCTGTGTCTTCAGCTTCTGAGCAGGAACAGGTTCAGGCTCCGTTACTCAGTTCATCATCACAGTGACACTGGATAACAAATCCCCAGAGATCCTGCCCAGCCAAAGTCCCTGTTGTGCCTGGCACAGTACAAATGCAAATGCACACTCAGTAGATTTTGAGGTGACAAAGGGTATAAAGGAGACCTGGGACAGTGTGGTAAGCTGCCAAAACTTCAGGTCATTGACAAAACTGGGTAATCGAGTGCCCTTGACACCCAGAACAACTGGTTTGTTGAATCAGTGTGTCCCTCTGCAAACAACTTGATGAACTTCAATGCCATGGATGAAATGTTAAGAACTCGTCAGCCCCAGTAAATTTTGCAGCAGCAGAATTTGTCTCCTGTTCCTCTATTTTTTATCTTCTAAGGCCTAAATGATTATTTTTGTAGGCCAAAGATCTCTTTACAGACAGAACTCAAATAAAGCAACAGAAAAGCCCTATTTTTCACGTGCTTTACCATTATTTGCGTACGAGGCTGCACAGATCACCTCTGCTCTAGCATTATCCTCTACCAGGCTCACAGGAGGGTTCAGGAGCTCCTTCTCATCACCAGCACTGGAGGCTGCTTCTTCTCCACTGTCCTGGTGACCAGCAGTGACCACAAAGTGATAACTCCAACTCCATCCAACTACCACTTTGGGGCTGTGAGGTTTAGCATCTTCAAGGAGCTGCTGAAAGAATTCTCGTTGGGTCCCACGCTCCTTTCTAAAATAGTCCATGTTTGATTGATCATCTGCGTGCTCCAGATGGGTTGTTGTCTAGCTTCCACATCAAAAGGAGCAAATAGGCTTTTCCAGCATTGTTGCTGCGATCCTGATTGTCGTGCAAGTGTCCTGGTGAGTGTGTAAAGTGCCTGAATGTCCATAGAACATTAAAGCAGGATTTCTCTGGCCACTTTTCAAGAAAATGTGTTTTTGTGGAAGGTAGGCTTACGGATACGGAAGCAGTAATGGGTTAAACCCAGACCTTAACTACCAACTCTTAGTAATGAAAGAAATAGATTTTTCTGAATTCAGGGAGGGAATTTAGTCATATTTAGCCAGATCCCTAACATCAATTAGAAGCAACCGGAGTTGAGCATGTTGGTAAAGTACAGTTTTTGAAAACTGTACTTAGACAATTCTTTTGCTGCCTTTAAAAATCCTGTCATTTTTTCTATAAAGCTCTCATTTGTAAAGATGCATATCAATGAACCTGGTAAAATCTGGCTTTTTTAACCTACTGAGACCACAGCTTATCTTGCTCAAGAGTATCCTGTTGTTTGTTTTTTCTGGTGCTTCCCTTTGCCTGCACCTCTCTACATTACCTTTCTAGTATGAGTTTGAACAGGACTAGCTTTACTGTTTCCTGAATCCTCAGCCACTGGATACAGTGTTAATTATCATCATTGTCACCATTATCATTGTCATCATCATCACTGTCGTCGTCATCATCATCATGATCATCATCACATCTACCTGTGCCTAACTGTTATGACACAGTCTTTGCTTCCAAAAACACATAACACAAAGCAACACGTTTAATACTGTTGCTGAAGGGCATTTCTTTCTTTTTTATGTAGCTATATTTGTCCAAGCCAGTTACTTACAAGAGGTTCCAAGTCTGTTCAGGTGTTTATGTCTAAACCTTACAGATGCTGGTGCTGATGTATCTGCCACCAGACGCAGTGCGACTTTGCTTGGATAACACTGCCCCATGCTGGTTTGTAGGGAAAAAATCCCTGCTGACTCTGTCTTTTACCAAAATCTAAAAAGGGCAGATGCTTTGTAATTTTTGTTTGTTTCTCTTTGTTTCCTTAGGGTGCTAACTGGTTTTTTCTTCAACTGTTTTTTCCTAAATATCACATAAAATACCCCATTTTGGTGTTCCTGGAAATAAAACACCAAGGGGAAAATGTGACTTGCTAAAATGCACTGAAACAGAAGGCTCATTAATACGCACTGATACCAGACAGCACCCAGGACGTCATCTCACAGAGCTCATGAGAACAGGATTTCCACAGACATTAATGGGATCTCTGTAATGTGGTCAGGCTGGAAAACTAGAAAAGAGATCACAAGACCATTGTAAGTCCCACTCCCAGGAGTTCAGCACTATGTATGTTGCTCTTGTTAATAATCACGGATTTAGAAATGTGCTTGTTGGTGGCTGACGTAGCTCCTGGTACATGGAATAAACCAGGTCCAGGTCATTGCCTTCGTCAGCCCGTGGTGCCCTTGTTTTACAGTCCAACATCCGAGCCTTTCTGGGTTATAAACCAGATGTAGCACACAAACACTTGGTAGTTTTAATACTAGTCCTGTGTACATGGACTGGAGAAAACTTTACACTTCCTTTCCTACAGGATATCCTAGGTTTCAGTGCTTTTCAATTCATGTCTCAGCCAATTAAGAATTTATTTTTCTTCCAGGGATCAAGTGATTCCTGAGATCAAGTGTGGCGGCTTTGCAGAGATGTGACGTCCACCTCAAAGAGAAATGTTACTCTAATTCATTCCTATGAATTTCCCATCCTCTCCCAGGATGGCAAATGGCTGATTCCTAACTGGCCTCACAACCTGTACACTGAAAGGAGTTTTTCAAAAACAGACGGGACAGTTATGCTTTGATATGCTGCAGCTCCTGCCTATGGACATGCTGGTCTGACCGTGGATACTAGCTGTGGTCTAAATGTGCAGTTTCTGGATTTTTATTTCTCTCCATGGCCTTGTTTTCCTTTTCCTGGGACTAAACTTCTGTGAGCTGAATTGTGGCTGAGAATTCTTGCTGCAGTCTCTGAACTGTCATGGACATAGTTAACGTATCTAAAAGTGTACAGTCATAAAATGAAGGAGTGGTTTATGTTTTCTTCCCTCTAAGGATTGAATACAACTATATTGGCAACCTACAATTATCATTTTGAAATAGGCGATCTAAGGGGCAGCACGCAAATTAAAAATTTCATATGTTACTGTTCATGGCAGGAGTATAATTGTCTCATAAGCAAAGCAGGGCTGGTTCTGCAGACCACAAGAGCTTCACCCCATAATCCCAGGAGCATCACACTGTATGGAACAAGTGCTAGCTAAACACAGCGAGCAGTAGGATAATTATTACCACCAAAGAGGTTGATTTATCACAGATTATCCACTGAAACCTGCAAATTAAGTGATCATATGTAGAGATAAAAAATTCAGTCTGGGACCCATTGACACAGAGGTGAGACAAGGAAGCAAACACAGGGAAATATTAAAATCTGGAGGGAAATTCACAGAGAGAGGAAGAGATGCTGAGGGGCGACCTCATTGCTCTGTACAGCTTCCTGAAGAGGGGACGTGGGGAGGGAGGTGCTGAGCTCTTCTCCCTGGGATCCAGTGATAGGACACATGAGAATGGTTCAAAGCTGCACCAGGGGAGCTTTAGACTGGGCATTAGGAAGCATTTATTTACCGAGAGGGTGATCAAACACTGGAACAGGCCTTCTGGAGAGGTGGTTGATGCCCCAAGCCCATCAGTGTTTAAGAAGCATTTGGGCAATGCCCTTAATAACATGCTCTAACTGTTGGTCAGCCCTGAAGTGGTCAGGCAGTTGGACTAGATGATTGTTGTAGATCCTTTCCAACTTAAATATTCTATTCTATTCTATTCTATTCTATTCTATTCTATTCTATTCTATTCTATTCTACTCTACTCTATTCCATTCCATTCCATTCCGTTCTGTTCTATTCTGTTCTATTCTATTCGTCTTTAACACCAGAGATACAAAGACATATAGTCAGTGACAGAAGAAAACTAAGAGGTTCTCATAACAGGTCTGGAACAAGAGACATGTGGAAAGAATGACCATCATTCAGAGTAGCCTGACATCTCTATCAAGATTATGGATGAAATAAAATGTTTATAAGCAGAGAAATGCTTCTGCCACACCGATAGCATGAAATAGTGAGTTGTGTCTGTCTGTCTGTCTGTCTGTGTTGCATAGCTCAGCTCAGAAAGATATTACAAGTGTAGAGAAAAGAATGTAAGAGTATCCATGCTGGTGTGTCCGTGGGCCATCTAGTTTCATGACCGCTCTTCAGCAGTGGACATGAGCAGATGATGGAAAGGAGCCTAGGAAATAGAATTAAACTCCATTGACCTTGAGACACTTTCCCAACTTCTTCCCTGTGCTAACATTTATAAACATCTACAGCAACACTTCCTTTTTGGGGCAGCTACTTTATTGAGAATCAATATTGTATTCCTGTGTATTACTATACTGTATAAATAAATATAGATACATGTGATGAAATATATACTCTTCCGCAAAAGTAATTCTTTCTGTTAATATCTGTACCTCACAACCTAAATTTGGTGGAATTAGTACTGGGTGTGGGGTGGAAGGAAGGGGAAAGCATCCAGCTATGAAGCAACTAGCTGTCAGCTAATATGTGAATAAATATAATTCCCATGCTTTGCCTGAACAAAAACAAAACAAAAAAAAGCTGAGTCAGTAGGGCAGAAATGAGAAAGAAACTCCTAATCAAACTGGAAATGTAGCCACCCAAACACTTGTGGCAGGCCATGAAGTGGAAACAGATGAACCATCGTAGAACATTCCTTATTTTGCCAGCACACCATTGCAAAACAATAAAATACAAGATTGCAAGGATCAAAGGGAGAGTTGAAGGAAATTAAATCTACATGACAAGAAAGTACATGTTGGTTCGGATATACCACCCTTAATTTTAGACGGCCTTTGTTCCATAATTTTATCCCTAAATTTTCTCAACCTCTGGGATTTTCAGAAGATGATTCAGATACTAACTCGACATGGCTCCCATTCAGAGCAGAAGTATGACATGGTCAGCACTCAGGATGATATGGTCACAGCATGATCCCAGACCACTAACTGCTTCTGCATGTTTAACTGCTGAACACCTCAAAATCAGTGAGATTAAATACATGTCAGGATAACACCTTTAAGAAATGCTCTTAAATGTGACCAGGCATCCTACTTGTATTTTTATGAAAATTCCTCTAATTTTCTGTCATCATTTTGGGTTGGGGTTTTTTTTGTTGGGTTTTTTTTTGGGGGGGGGCGGCATTTTTGCCTTGTCAGCTTCAAATTTTAAGGGCATAATATTGCAAAGTATTATATAGCTATAGGCAGCAAAGAGGATTTAATTTCAGATCCTCTCCTGGGACCCATTTCTTCATGGTCCTTCAACTCATAAGGCAATATATGAAAGCAGTACTGTGACTGCAAAATGGGCTCTTTGTAGGCCTTCATTTGTGGCCCTGTCAGCAAAGGGTCAGGGTATAAACAGATCTTGTTGCAATATTTGTTTGGAAGGAAAATTCTCTTCCCCAACCTAAACACTTCTTATAAAGGCTTTCTCCTCTAATGAAGTGCAGATGTCTACCCCCTCCCATCAGGACTGAATGCTTTTGCTTGTCACAGTAAGTATATATCCCTTCTTTTTCTAGAGAAGAAGAATAATCTTTTCTTCCCTTCTTGTGACAAGTGTACCAGAATCCCCATAAGAATCAAGAAATACTGGTTTTAATGTGTTAGAAATTATTATGTTGATAATAACTACTAATGATTACAACATAAGAATAATTTTCTTAGGGTTCTTGATTTGACTTAATTCACCCAAAACCTTAAAAGCCTCAAACATGCATCTTGCACATACATTTTTTCTTCACTGATACTTTATGGGTAGTTTCTTACCTTGAGATTTCCCTTCTTTCATTTGCAGGTAATCCCATATGCTAGAGGCAAGTCCAGCGAATGCTTTGATAAAGTCTAATTAATAAGAGAAAACTGAGGTGACATGTGGTCTTAAGCATTACTTTTTCCTATGTCATATTTCTATTCTCCCAGTAAAGAGAAAAATTTGCAATGGCACTGTTAAAAAAAGTAATATATTCATATTTTATTATAAACCTTGAAATTTATTTTCTTCTTCCATATTATCATTCTGTAAATATGACCTCATCATTTTTGAATTGACAATGATAACTGCTTTCCGAGATAAATTTTTCAACCAAATCTGTACACACCTTATGGTCACTATAACTGCATCATATTTCCTCAGGTTAAGAGAATGTCATACAGAAAGGCATGAAAAGCTTTATTAAGTGCAGAATATATCACATCGTGCATGTACCTTCCCATTATCCATTTAGCCACTTATCCTGTCAAAGGAGAAAATTAGATCTAGTCATAAAAGAAAATTAGATTTATTCAATATGACCTGTCCTTGACAAATCTATACTGATTATTTTTTGCCTTGTCTTCTAGCTATGTACATTCTGATTGCTTTATCTTTTGTGGAGATAGCTTTATAATTTCTTGAGTCATTGTTTCTGAGGCCAGATTAGATTAACCAATGTGTAATTCCTTAGTGCTCTTTTTTTTTTTTTTTTGCAAAGTCAGTACTATATTTGACCTTCTCCTATACTGTGTCCACTTTTCCCATCATCATTGATTCTTTATGGAAACTGATAGCCATAAGGAAACTGGTAGCCAGGGGAAGAAGGCAGCAAGGAGGGGAGAAGTTTCTCCATTTCTAAATGAGAATGGGGAAGTCATACTGAGTGGCTTGGAACATTTCAGAAGCTGTGCAAATTTAAAAAATGCAGAAGAATGCAGAGTTTCAGGAGACTGAATGTAAAGCCCATCTACTTATGGAGGACAGAGGCGAACAGGGGTTATACCTGTGAAAGGTGAAGAAGGAACTGTAGTGAATGAGGAGCTCAAAATAAGCTCTTGGTTAGATATCTTGGAAAAGTTATTTAAGGTGAGTTAGATAAATATGGGAACAGTCAGTATGGGGAAAGTTTGTTTTAGCTTCTTGCATAGCAGCGTAGACAAGTATTGCAATGTTCTGCCTTTTTAAAAGGAGGCTGGAAACTGAAGAGGCTCTAGGGAATTATCAGTTAATCATTTCAAGAGCTGTCTTAGTGATAGAGACATCAATAGTTTAATATATTTATAGATTCACCGAAAAGACTTGATTACAATTGAGGCATCCTTTGCTGGAAAGGAAATATATCATACTAAAGAATTCTTTGTTTCAGAGAGAAATATGCAAGGACCAACTGCTAGAAGGTGATCACAGGCAAAAGAGTCTCAACTTGGGGAATTTTTAGTTATTCATTTGCCAGTTAATACAAACTTCTAATCACTGATGTGTGTATTGTGAAAAAAAAAAAAGAAAATACAAACAGCTAAACAAACACACTTTCCACCCCATTCCCAGGCTCAGCTTAAGCCAAACATCATCCCCATCCCCAATCTCAGCTCCCCTTGTTTTTGCTGTGGGTCGCACTCCCTCAGTCCCAATCCCTCTGCTGAAGCAGCAAGCAGCGCAGTAGGTTTGGATCACGGGCACAAAGGTTTCTTTCTGCCGCTCCGTGTTTCTTACGGGGTTTCCTCCAGTTCGCCACGTATCCCAGTGTCCCTGCCACAGCATGGGTTCCTCCACAGGCCACGGGTGTTCCTCTTTGGCAGGGAGAGCCTCCTCCAACGAGCACATCTCCAGCTACGTGTCTCCTTGGCAGCTTGTCTCTCCGAGCATCTCCAAAGCATCTCCTCCACGTGTCCTCCCAAGGGCATCTCCCCGCGTGTCTCCAAACATATTGTCATCATATATTTCCTCCCCTGGGGGCCGCCGGTCTTCCTTAAGTGCGTTTGAGCCATGGTTCAATACGGTCCCCCACCTGTTTGCAGTCTTGGGGCATGATGGGGCACCTGCATGGGTTTCAGACTTGGCTGTGACTGGATGAGGACGGCTCACACCACTTCCCACACAAGGCACCCTGTAGCCCACTGCCACGGAAACCCTGCCATTTGTACCCAATACAAGCCCAAAACTTCCAATTAAAGATTATATTCACACTCTTAGAAGAAAGGATGACTATTCATGAGAACACCTGAAAAATAGGAGTGATGGATTTTCTACCTCTTCAAGACTTAAAATGAAAACTGGATACTTTTTTAAATATATGCTTTATCCAAGTTCATGTTACTACCTTCAGTATGTGGGATAATACATGAAATAAGTAGGTAGAAGAGTGTAGAAGTGAGATGTTATAATGAGACAGTCCGTTCTGTCTTTAAAATCTCTTATGTCTATAAAGCTGAGACTATGAAGAGGAGGCTTCAGGAAGCAGTATTTTAACTGCGCAGTCAAAAACATAGACACTGTGCACCTCAATTCATGTAAGTGGCAATGGGATCTCTTTTAAATTAATAAAGGCAAAAGATTTTTTTGTAAGCAATGACTGTGAGATAGTAAGGATGATTTATAGGATACTAATGTTGATGTAACTATGCTTAATAGCATTGTTTCATTATATGATGATAAAATAATTAAGGTTGGAAGGGATTTCTGGAAGGTCTACCCCCTCTTCAAAGCAGGGATTGTTTCACAGACCGAGCAGGTTGAGCAGAGCAATGTCCAGTCAAGATCTGAAAGCCTTCATGGAGGGACACACCACAGCCTCTCTGGGCAGCCTGGTCCGGACAAAGCAAGTCCAATTGCTCATACATTATGTACTCCAGACTCCTAACTGTTTTTACCAGTCTCTTTCAAACTGGGAAGCCTCAAAATGAAAACAGTACTCCAGATGCATCCTTACAAATGCTAAATAGAGGAAAATAATCACTTCTTTCCACTCCCTGGCAATGCTTTTTTTGTTAGGCATTCTTAATTCATTTAGATTTTTTTCACTAATACCACATGTTTAGGGGACATAGTATTCCAAATTTAGATTTTATATTCTGTTCTGAGCTACTTAAAAAAATCTACCCAAATAAATAATGTAACTTAAAGACAAAAACAAATCTTCCCTTTCAATAACAAGTTGTCATATTTAAAAGGACAAGAGTTCAGCTGAGTTCAGTGTGCCTAAGTGAAATATAATTGCTGTCAGCTGAAGGAATTGATTAGTTACCCATCAGATCAAGGAAAGTAATTCCAACCTTCATAATTTCAGATTAAATTAAAAGAATGGGAGTTATCAGCTGTTCCTCAGCAGTGAAAAAACACATGCAATTTGTGCACCATCTTCATAAACAAACTTCTCTGTATAGGAGCTTAGTGTGTGTGCATAGATGTATATGAAAAGAAGATCCATCCTCTGGCATTGTAGCAACACCTGCGTGATTATCATCAAAGATGAGTGGACTCATTAGACCCATTCACCACGTGCATTAACGGAATCAATACCAACACTAGTAGGTTCCCATTCTGTGCATCGGGGGTATTAGATGGGATGAAGCGTTTTGCCAGTGCCTTTTAAAGATATTTATTTACCGGTACCAGAGCACAGTGAAACCTCCAGATCGCTCAATCTACAAGGCCACGTTCCCTATGGGGAAAAACATTCTGCCCACCCCATCTGAAAACAACAGGAATATGTTCTGTGGTATTTTTAGCAGCATTTTACGTGCTTCAGCATCTGTACATTGGCGTACCATGGGACTTCTCCTGGGGTGAGACCGTATAAACAGCAGCGCTAATCGAAGCATTTCTGCCTGCCACTGTGGCCTGCCGCCACGCAGTCCTCCTTACCCACCACCGCCGCTTTCTGCAGGTGCAATTGTTTGTGGAGCTGCACAACAAAAAGATTTAAGTTACAAAGAACCTGGCAGGAAAACTGGGAACAAGCGGTCAGGAGGACAAGGAGTAGACAGCGACTACTAAGAGACCACAGAATCGGACTTTAAATTTATCCCAACGGCAGCCCAATGAGACTGCAATGCTGGGTATCCATAGATCTCTGGACAGTATGGAATGGCCCAACAGGAACTGAATGAGGCAATTTCCCTGGAGAAGGAAGATACTGAGGAAGAAAATGGAAACACTACAACTGAAGTTTGCTGTGAGCAATGAATATCCAAGGTCACAAATCAAAGAGATAATACTAAGAGAAAATCTCTTTCAGAAGAGCAGAAGCAGGTGTGAAAGCAGGGGGATGTGACAGAGATCCAGCAATTATTTTGCATCTCTTCACTCACTAAATCCTTGAATTCCTCCTCAGCACCTTACCTTATTTCAGTCTTAGACCCATTTACCCTCCTACCCAATCCCTCTCATTTCCATTTTCTCTCTCTCACTCTTTCCATACTATCTGTCTCCTTGACTCCATTTTATATCCCAAGCCACACCTGATTCCCCTGCCATTCCCACAGCACCGCTTCACATCCTTTTTTCCATCTTGCTTCATGGTTCTTGGTGCCCATTTTCTTTCCGAACCTGTCCCAGTGTCCACGTCCCTCTGGCCTAGGTCTCCCCCTGCATCCTTGTTGAATTATGTTTTTCCAGTATCTCTCTTCAGGTCTTCCTCATTTTGCCCAAATTGTCGAAATTTCTCCCAGCCACCAAACCCAGTGTGTTTCCCAATTTCACCCCCCAATCTCTGTCCCTGTCTCTTCTCCTAGATCACAGTCTAAGCCTCTCACAAGTGAGTCCAAATCTCCCACAGCTCCCAGGTGTGCACCTTCCTTTCTTCTTTTTTTTTCTTTAATATTGAAGCCAAGGCTATTTCAATCCCTTTCGGTCCAGGTTTTCAAGGATAAGAGCAAAAAAACATTGCAGGGTCTAATAAAAGAAGTAAGGGACAAGTACTTGGCAGCACTAACAGTTTTGCTTGTGGCAGAAACGGACCTGCTAACACAGATGTCAAAAGTAACACTTCCATTGAATTTCAGAGGAATAGGTCTGTAGCTATGTGGCAGGCAAATGCGCACACTTATCTGTAATAATCACGTTTCAAATAAAAAATGTTACATATAAACCAAAACATTTCATTCTCCTGAAAATTCCACCCTCCTTGTAACTAAGGAATAGCTTTTTTCTAAAAGGAAATACTCATCAAAGAAGAATGTATCACTCTTTTATGGATTTTTAAAGTTATCTATTATCTTGTTCTTGGCAACAGAGAAATGCGAATGATAGAAATTTGGCAAAAAAAAATGGGAAATTAGAGCAGATTTCCATTTTTAAAAAAAGCAGTTGAAGATGACTGACATTGGATCTTCATCTCACTATCTGGAAAACATTTTATTTTGCTGTAGGATCTGTGGCAGAGAAAAAGCAATGTGATCTTATTTTTAATGATATAACTAAACACTTCCTATAGTCATTGTTTCCTATGGCAAAAAGATCTTCCACTTACCTCAGACAAGTTCAATTATACATTATGTTCTACAATGAATAAATTTCCCACCACCCTATGTTTTACTTGGAAACAAGAACATACGTCAGTATGTACAGCTGGGATTTTCTTCTATGAATTTGCTTTCTTGCAAGTAAACATGTTTTTCTGTAAGCAATATAAGCAAAATGGCTAAAAAGCTCCATGGGCTTTTTTGCAGAACGTGGCTGGCCAGGGATGATGAGGGACAGCCATTCTGCAACAGGGAAGTGTTTGAGGAGTTAAGGAACAAACTGCTCAAAGACTATTTTCCAGGTAGAAAGCTGTTTGAGCTGAACTATGACCACACACTAGAGAAATTTTAGTTTAGAATCAGCTTCCCAGTGTGTTGCTGTATTGCACTACTGGGACTCGTTACTGCAGAACAGTCATATAGAAAAAATATGTGAGTGACACTGCACCCAGCTTCTTTCTTTTTCCAGCCTACACACTACTTAAGCTCAGCAATTTCTGTTTAATATCTGCCCAGCACCACATTTTTCCATGTGCTTGGGAAACATTATGACTATTGATGAAGAATTGTTTCCTTTTTTCCCCAAGCAACTTAGGCTTTGAAGAGCCCCAATTAATCTTTGTAGAGTGAAAAATAATCCTCTTTGAAGTAATCATGTTTGACAACCTTGTGTCCTAGCAGCAAGTTGGGCCTTTCAAGAAGAATAGGGCAGCAATTTAATGTAAAGAACATAAGAG
This sequence comes from Astur gentilis, assembly GCF_929443795.1. Classification (NCBI taxonomy): domain Eukaryota; kingdom Metazoa; phylum Chordata; class Aves; order Accipitriformes; family Accipitridae; genus Astur; species Astur gentilis. The sequence continues at coordinate 6,304,478 of NC_064894.1, read as the reverse complement.
GATCTCATTAATGGCAAAAACATCTAACCTTTACCTGAAAACTATATGAAAGGTTTTGCAACTCTTAGAATTCAGCCCACACCACTTCATAATAATTGAAACCACACAGGGAGAGAAGCTGTTCTCTAATGGCTATTAGGCTTTTTCTAAGTCTAGAATTTAATACATTCTGAATTTCAGTATTTTATCTCTAAAACGTTTATTTTCTTTGGCAGTGATAAGCAGAGAATCCCACTGAGATTAGCACACTGTTCTTTAATAGTTCGATTAGCATCTAACAGGGCTTTGACCATTAAACTGGTCAGCTAATAAAATCTAAAGCACGCTCTATTTATTTATACTGGTTTCAATCACTAGTGAATTTTGGCACCTCAGGAGAAAGCCTACAACCTTGCACCACCGTAACTGCTAATAATACTGTCTGTACTGCTCCCCACATGAAGGTTTCCTTCAATATTGTCACAGCTCTGCTTCTTCACCAACAAGTGTAAGAATGCTCAAAATGACTTGCTGGGTTTTGAGAATGGATTTAAACCAGGGCCAAGACAAGCAGATGAGAAACCTAGATACGTCCCACCTGGCCAAGGAAGGGCAGATGGATTATTACAAATTGCAAACTGGATAATGACTCACAATGCCAAGCTGACTTGGAGAAAAACAATCATCGTTATCTGGATCTGAAAAGAATGAATGGAGCCTGCAGGACTTGTGAAGGATGACTCTGTTATACCCAACGTTTGCAGTGCCCTGGCTGGAATTCTCTGTGGAGAGCATGAAACCAAGTCTGTGAACACCACGTCACGATCAAGCAACGACAACACTGAGGAGAGCAGCAGGAATGCACAGAGTTACACTACATATGACTTATTCAGAAAGATTAAAATATGAAACGATCAGTGTTAAAGGAGAACAAAAGAAGTGCCATGAAAAGTTTCTGCCAAAGAAGGGGCATTACCTCTCCTCATCTCAGTCATGGGCACAAGAAGAATCTAATGTGCTTCATGTTCAAAAGAGGTGTTTCAGGCTAGGCATTAGGAAAAAAATTCTAACGTAAGGGAAGTTGCTAAATGGCAGTTTATCCACTTCTGAAACAGCAAAGAGCTAACTTAGCTACGTTGCCAGGAGAAATGCAGAGAAAAACAAATGAGAAACCAAACCTGTCAGAACACATTCGCTTTCCCCAATTCAGAGAGCAAAAATGATGGCGTCCCATTTTTTAGTTAACTATCGACTTTCACAGTTGTTCACAAAGACTTAACATGAGCTGCAGGTATCATGGGGAGCTTTCAGGAAGGCTGCCTCAAGCCTTCATCAATTGGACCTTAGAGTTACATGGCACAAGCCCCAGAATTAACAAGAAGCGAGGTCTGCTGGTGTGAGATAAATTTTATTAGCATGTAGTAACTGCTCAAAAGCAATACATAGCTAAGTAATTCCTAAATCAAATTAATTTCTGATGTAATTTCAGTGAAGACAGCTGATCTTTATCATCAATGATTTTATCTGTTTCTGATGTTTGTTGAAAAAAGATTGAGTTTGTCTTTCAGTATAGCTTAAATTTTGATGAGCAGAAAATTACAGTTAGAGATTCAGCTGTACAGATGATTGAGAAAGTATTATCCACATCACCCTTTTCTGGACCTTTTGGAGGAAAAGCTGCAGGAGAGTCGGCACAGTATTCTTTGGGGGCTTTCTTAAACAAGTAATTTATGTTTGCTTGGAAATATTACTGGACATAACTATAAATGTGAAACATTAAACACATTGCATTAAATTAAGCATTAGTCAACTTTTTACCTGTTCACATTTTAATTTGATAAAAAGCATAGATGGAGATTCCATTAGTGCTGTTTTAAATCAGTCTGCAAGTCATTTCTAGCGCAGTCTGTGATGAGTCATTTAATTATGCTTTGTCTCAATTTATTGATCTAGAAAATGAATATGATGTTAATCTCCTTATAGGATTCCATTAGTTAACTCAGTTTCTTTTTTAAAAATGGTGTGAAATAACAGATACGATCAAGAGTACATAGAGTTCTTTATTCCACAGAGAAATATAATTTCCGTGTGCTTTGCTTTTTTTTTTTTCTCCTACTGGAGCAGATTTAATATGTCAAGGAATCTGACACTGGACCAAGTCAACTTTCTGTTTGTATAACAGTGAGCATTATCTATACACACAAAGTTTGCCCTTGCATTCACATTTCTAAGGTCAGCATCCTAATGCTGTCAGCATCATTTTTAAAACAATGTGAACCACAGTTTCTCCCAAAATGTTTTCCTGTAGGGTCTGTTATTATGTCACCTATCATAGTGTAAGGATATAGTTTTCTGACTGATGCAAGACCCTAGTGTTCTTCACATTCATATTACAAAACATTTTAATTCAGCAAGTATCTTCCAGAAGGAAAAGAGTTCAGTTCAATAAGGTTGCTCTTTCAAACTATAGATGATATTCTACCAGCATTAAATACTGCAATAATAAATGTACTTCCATGCTGCATGTGAAAATACACTATACTGTGTCAGTGAATGGGCCAGGAGCTCTACATGTAGTGAAGAAAAATGCAAGAAGATAAATCCTTATCGTTCTTTTTTAAAAGGGGGTTACTGTTACTATAGTCTCAATTCACATGCTGACGTTCAGAAAACTCAGAAACCTTCTCCTTCAGTTTTATCTGATCCCTAATATAAGGGTCAGTGTTTCGGATTCTGTGGAATAGCAGACGTTCCAAAAAAGCAGGCTGCAGTTGTTATACCTAGTTCTAGCTCTCAGGAGCTGTTCTACCTCAAATACAAAAAGCGCAAAACTTTTCCCTAGCAATAAGAGTGTTGATAGTGCTTGTCTAATAACAGCCATGTGCTGCAACATATTTAGGTTGCATCAATTCTGTACCATACTTGAGCCTTAATATTGCATTTCTCATGAAATACAAACTTTGTTGATTAACCATGTTATATGAAGTTAAATCCTAGAAGATTCTGTAATCTGACATAATTCAGGACAGCCCAACTGACATTTAAGGAAATACCACTTTTTAAAAAAAAAAAAACTGTGAAAGGATGTGGCAATTATCCAGGAAAATAGTATACATTACCTTGGCTAGAAGCTAACAGTAGTTATTCTAAATGCTTGAGCCAGCTAATTCCCTATTTTTCTAATAAACTCATTCATAAGATGTGAAAATATTATAGCCAGTGTTCATTTTTCCACTTTTTTATATTTTCACATTTTCATATAATCTTAGTATAACATTTCAGGATCCTTTACGACAGACTTTATGCCCACTACGTTCTACCAAATATCCGGAGTCAAGCAACCAAGATTTGTTGTAAACTTTATACCTTTCGCCTTTTAGCATGCCTTGACCAAGTGATACCATACTGGCATTTAGCGATGAAAAGCAGTCATTAAGTTACTCGGCCTGTGTCTGGCTTTCTTTTCCACATGATAAGACAAATCACCAACTGCGTTATTTCAACATAGCTCGTCTGAAGATAGTTCACAGCAGCTGAACACTGAGCCCAGTGACCTGTGTTTGATTCACAAATACAGGAGGCACAGGCACTGGGACAAATGCTCTGAAAAGGCTAATGAGTATGTCACAGGCAATATGTAGCAATTCAATTTTGAATCTCCGGGCAGTTATGTTGGAATGAAGGGTCACAGGCAATAATCTGGAAGACTGGAAACTGCACAAGCAAGCCAAAATGTAAATCTGAAGTTTAACTAATCATAGAATGAATGATGTTATACGCCTCTCTCTAGGGAAGACAACAAAATGTAGCAACTTCTTTTTTAATGAGGGTTGACCCACAAACCAGTTTCTCACACCTTGTAAGAAAAGCACAGAAAATGTATCTTCTGTGGTCTGAGCTTGTTCCGAGAGAGTTTCTTCCTCTAGATTTTAAATTGCTTCCAAATATTAATAATTCATGCAAACTCTGAGGATGACATTCAGTCTGATTTACTGGGTTGCAGTCACTAAATGTCTTCCGTATAGCGGATATTTCATGGTGTTTGATGCACGCTGACAGACCAGCCATAACCCAACTCTAAATCCACTATTTATTCCTAAGAATGATGCACTCAGAAGCTCTGAGTGTCCACGATACTAAACGACGTATCCATCCTGAACAGGCTGAAGGAGGTCTGATGGGGTGAGCAAGGGAGGAAGAGAGAGTTGGGAGGAAGATGCACCAAGGCGATGGAGAGCTGTGGGCTGGCTTGTTGGCCTGGCAAATGGGGTTATGTGCAGGACGAGTTGGGACAGCTGTGGGTTGAGTATGGATGTTGGAAAGGGGAGGCTGTGAGTTGACAGTGTGTGACGAAAGGCTGTGTCATAGCATTTCGATTCTCAGCGGATGCATAAGGTGCGCAGGGCTGAAGGTGGTCATCTCCGAAGACACCACAGCCTGTGTCCTCTCAAGGGTGCAGATTCACCTCAGTGGCAGAGCCCGTAGCTTGCACTGAACCTGCCTTCCCTCCCACCACCTGAGGCCGCCTTCCCCCTGTTCTCAGTGTCCAGCACGGCTCAGTTCAGCGGCATGTTTAGGAGGCCAAGCATGTTTTGGGCTGAGCACATTAGCGTACCCATTTTGATCACTTTATATACCAGCATTCTTTTCCTCCTCGATTGTGCCACATGCAGTTCTCACACCTCCCTACACTCCTGCCCATCGTCCAGTCTGATACCCTACACTCCAACCACCTCCAGACTTTCCCACCACCCATCACCCATTGCTACTCTCCATGCTCATACACCACTGAAATCTACCCCCCCACATTTCTCTCCCTTCGATCCACTGCTCTGATGCTTCTCCCTTACAGGAGGACCAGCAGGATTCTTGCACACTTTCCACACCATTGGGGAGTTTAGTACATAATGGTTTGTACAGCAAATTAAACCTACCTGTAGAGGAAACAAACACTTGTCTGGTAAAGGCTTTTCGGTAGAACAAGGCAAGTAGAATATAACAAGCAAGTCCACCAACCCAGAAGTTCTAACACAATTGCTGGATAACTGCAGGAGCCACAGATGCTTTAGGATACCTGAGCCAACATAGGAGCTGATGAGACATCCCGTAAAATAGCGAATGAGACTGAATTAGGGTATCTGAGTTCAGCCTATCTGCCTGTCTGTCCAGTGATGGATTGCTTCACAGCTGCTTGGAAGCACTTTTTCTTAAGGAATGTGCTAGCAAATTGCCTTTGTAATTTTTACTCCTAAAGTGCTCTTCAAAAGGCAGGGCTCTGAATAAAGCTACACAGTAAATAATAGAATATATTGCAGTAACACTCTAAAATAGGAAACACTACTTATTGGATTTTTAGGTTTTTCTCTGGCTCAGAATTCCTGGTGGTTTTACATTTCAAGTTGTTTCCCCTGAGCAGTTTTCTACATACATTTCTTGAAGGGTTGCCAGATATAAAAGATGAAAATAGTTTGATTCTCCATTGTGACGAGTCAGGAGGAATTCATAGCTACATCAATGCTCAAGTGCAACATGCTGCTGCCTGCTGTGATCCAAGTTACTGGGAATACCTGTGAAACCTTGAACTTCTCAAAGGTCTGGGAACAGTGTTACCGGACCGCAGGAAAACTGAAAAGAGAACTGCCCTCAGCACATCTCCTCACACACTACCGCCCAAGGATACTACTAGCTGCAGCTTTCAGTTTGAAAGCACAGTTAGTGGAAAAGAAAAAATAAGGGGTAAGAAGAAGTTATATAGAAATAAATGTTAATTTTGTGTGCTACAGATAGTTTTCTGTGAGAAAGACAAATCTTAACACTCCTGGCTCCCTTATCTTCCAAGAAAGGTGATATAATTTTATTTTGTTTATTCATATACAGCATTATAAAATGACTGATGGCAGACCGAACCATAGCTGCCAGCCAGTACTCTCATACTATGAAACTGCATGTGAATATTAAGATAAGCCAGCAGTGAAGAATTATAAATGTCACAAAAGTATCTTAGTGTTGGAAAACATTTGATTGTGTTATATATTTTCTCTGGCAGGAGATTCCTGGGGTAATACTGAGAAATGCATATGATCTAAAGAGGCTATATGGAAAGGAACAAAACGGAGAAACAGGGTTCACAGTGAATGTCAGAAACCTTCAATTACTCATTAAATTATTAAACCATAATAACTACATGAATGCATTGAGTTACTCTTCAGTGTTGTGTCAACAAACCCCATAGGAAATATGTTGCCCATTCTAGCAATTTAAGAAGGCAGGTGTTTCTCTCAGAGGTATAGGACTTGAAGAAGTCTGCTTGTGAGAGAGGGTTGTTTTATCATTTTGTCTCCCTCATTCCTAAGATTTGCCATAGTATGAGCCTGTTGCATTGAAAAAGATTTCTTAAGAGAGGTTTTTTGAATCCACAAAGTGAAAAGTGAAAAATATAAAAAGTTCACTCTCTGAATTTGGTGTGCCTTTGTTCACCTCCCCAGAGGAGAAAGGTGAGCGTGCATGAATCATAGGGTCATAGAACCATAGAATGGTTTGGATTGGAAGGGACCTTAAAGATCATCCATTTCCAACCCCCTGCCATGGGCAGGGACACCTTCCACCAGACCAGGTTGCTCCAAGCCCCATCCAGCCTGGCCTTGAACACTGCCAGGGATGGGGCAGCCACAGCTTCTCTGGGCAACCTGTGCCAGTGCCTCACCACCCTCACAGGGAAGAATTTCTTCCTAATATCTAATCCAAATCTACCCTGTTTCAGTTCAAAACTGTTACGCCTCTTCCTATCACTGTACTCCCTGTTATAGGGTCCCTCCCCATCTTTCCTGTAGACCTCCTTAGGTACTGGCAGGCTGCTGTAAGGTCTCCCCGGATCCTTCTCTTCTCCAGGCTGAACAACCCCAACTCTCTCAGCCTGTCTTCACAGCAGAGGTGCTCCAGCCCCCTGATCATCTCTGTGGCCTTCGTCTGGACTCGCTCCAACAGTCCATGTCTGTCTTATGTTGGGGGCCCCAAAACTGAACACAGTACTCCAGGTGGGGTCTCACCAGAGCGGAGTAGAGGGGGAGAATCACCTCCTTCAACCTGCTGGTCAAGCTGCTTTTGATGCAGCCCAGATGTGATTGGCTTTCTGGGCTGCAAACGCACATTGCTGGGTCCTGCTGAGCTTCTCGGCAACCAACACCCCCAAGTCCTTCTCTGCAGGGCTGGTCTCAATCCACTTATCGCCCAGCCTGTGTTTGTGCTTGGGATTGTCCAACCCATGTGCAGGACCCTGCACTTGGCCATGTTGAACTGTTGATCAAGAGAAGGGATCTTCACCCTTTACTCCTACCTATCACATCTAGGATATGGCAGCCTGTTTTGCGCTCCCCAGTGTAGGAAAAACATTGATAAACAGGAGTGAGTTCAGTGAAGGCCACCAACATGGTCATGGCTTGTGTATTTGCCCTTTGAGGAGAGGCTGAGGGAACTGGACTCGTTCAGCCTGTAGAAGATACGGCTTCGGTGGCACTTAACAGCAGTCCTCAGGGTCTCCAGGGAGGGTATCAGGAGGCTTTCCTGCCTTGTTCGGGAGGTGGTTGCTGAACACTGATGTTAGGCTGTATGAGAAAGGGGGAAAAATGTCAGTGAGCTGTGACTGCCGCTTGAGAGAGAGGATATGGAGGTCCTGATCCCCCTTTTCTCCAACATTTTCATAAACATTTTATGATTCAGTCAAAATACTTCAGCGCTGCTTCAGTTGTGGCACTGTGTGCAGACACTTAATTAAATAGCTATTTAATTCCTCTGTTCACTCAACAGAGGAATTTCTGGATGCCTACATTTTTCTTTACTGGATCAGACTAGAAATCCATCTGGTCAACACCCTGCATAGTTATGAACATCAGTAAGTACTCAGACTGAGGCATTATATAACTACCATAGACCTGGGATAGTCGATCTCGAGTATTAAACACTGTTCTAATCTCCCAAGACTCAGACCTGATTTTACTTCAGCCATATCCTTGTATAAGAACACAACCTGAGATAAGAATGTGCCATATTCTTTTGAACTCACTGGTGCAACAGATTAAATGACAAGCCCCATTTTAGGTGTTAAACTGAGTACATAAACATTCATGTCTTATTCTCCAAGAAGAAATTAAAATATTAGATTACACCTCTTCTTAAAATATAGGTTTCCAGGATTCCAAAAGTAAGGAATTCTGAAGCAGATTATAGTTCTGATACTGTCACTTGTAGTTAAATTCATTGCAATAATTTAATAGCAGAGGACTGATATTAAGTCAAAATTCACTTTAATAACAGTAAAGAATATTGCATCAAAAACTGACCTGTCTTTGATATAATATGTCAATATCTGGGGGAAAAAAAGGATCGAAAAAAGGATTCAAAAATTTCTTGCTATCATGACATACAATAACAAGCTTGAAATTACCCTAACTGTGCTTTAAAATGAAAGACAACATTGCAAAGTACCGTTACCACCCCAAGTCAGAACAAGCAAAGGGTATCTTACCGTGTCCTCGTCACTGTAGAGGTGTAGACATGAAGAGTTGGAGAGCAGTCACAAACGCAGCAGCACACAGCCTGTGCTTCAGTCCAAGATTTTAAATTTTGGTTCATTTCTCTTTGTGTACCTGCAATATGACTGTTTTGTGTTTGTATTCTGATTTACCTGTGAGAACACTGATGTGGGGACATCGATATGTGAACATAGATATTTGCTTCAGTATCTTTATCTTAGCAGGGCTCTAGTCCAACAAGAGAAATGTGTTTATATATCAAAAAAAGGATAGTCCCATCGTCTATAGGAGTACTTCTCCAGAGCATGGAGAAGACTTTGTCCTTTTTTTCTCTGAAGTCCTCTCAAGTTTCTTACTGAAATATTTGACGTTCAAATAAGGTCCTGTGCTTAAGGCACTAGACCGGGAGCCAGAAGGTCTGGGCAGTCTGACCTACGTTTAGTCTTTGACAAACAACTTTATTTCCACACTCCTTATCTGTAAACTCAAGGTAATCTTTGCTTCACTATACTTTACTTATCTTCTTTTGAAGGTGAATTTAGAGAATCAGAGTGAATAAAATATATTCACTGGTAATTTTCCAATATTCTGATCTGCAGAATTGAGGTCATTCAGTCAGGAAAATTGGAATCCTACCATGACATCAGCTGTGTTAAAATGTGTGCTCAAACTTTTCAAAAAAGAAATTGGGGGATTATTTAAGTTTTTTGTTTCTGAGAGAACAAGATGTCAGCTCATGAGCTCAAGATAATCTTCCACGTTCATGAGAGGTAGGAACATTTCGTGAGTAAAGGCTGAGTTTTTCCATGTAGTGACTTCGCTCAGCAGGAGACTCTTATACAAAGAACAAATATTTTTAGACTTGTGATAAAACTGTGACCACTTGAAATATGACATAAAAATAAACTACTTGCATCCAAATATTTACTATGGGCTATTTGCTTATAACCTAGAGCCTTAAAAGTGGCCATAAGAACTATAAGATAATTAATGCATTAATTTCTATGTGTATCAGGAAGTTATTTTTCTTTGAAAACCTACAGCATTCCAATCCTTTTGACAGGGAAAAATAAGAGATTTCAGGAATAATATTCACATTTGGAAAGAGCAATGTTAAATCAAAATTACCATTAGCCAGCCAATAAAAGTAGAAGGGTGCAGAATTTAACAAACTTCAAATGTCCACATGAAATTATTGGAGAAATGGAGAATCATTTCTATATTTATTTGAAAGAATAAGTATTTGGATTGAAACAAACAAAACCTATCCCCTGAAAATCTGCTTCTCTATACATGTAATTACTTATGAATATATGAATTCATATTCACACGAATCTTGGTTTACATAACACATAATACTGATGGCCTCTACTTTGGCACTAATTGTCCTTTTCCACATCTAAATGGAAACAACATTTCTGGTTGAAAATATGCAGTCTGCTCTCTAACCAGAACATCTCCTTACACAGATGAGCATAAGGGTTTTGCCACTGGAATGTCATATAATTGCAGCACAGCTCAAGTCTCCATAATCTGTAATTAGAAAAGGTTGCAGTTTTCTTCCTTTTGTTTTATTCTTGAACTTTTTTTCCTAACAAGATGTTTCTTTGACATCTGGACATACTCCAATAGCTGAGGTCCTGGCCCAAAGCTCTTTATTATTCAAAAGGAGTATTTCCATTGACTTTACTGGATTTTGAATCAACACCTACATTCTCTGTTTCAATCAAAGCCTGAGGTGTGCCACAGGTAGTAACTACGCTGTTGTCTTAGTCCCTTTCGAGTAATCTTTCTACCAATTTTTTACTTTCTTTAGTACTGCTTTTGAGGCTTTTTCTTGAGCAGTTTTGTTAATTATTTAGCTTGTTATTTCTATTTCCCTCAGCTCCTTCAAGCTGCATTTCATTCAAATTGTTCATAATTTTCTTAATTAGTTTTCCTCAAATTAGTTTTTAATTTGTAGCACTAAATCCATCTGTTACTTTATTGCCCTCACTTCTTTCCCTTGGTCTATTCCTTTTTCTTCTGTGTTACAATAATTACAGTTTCTATTATCTTGGTATCATCAATGCATTTCATGCTATGCAATTTTTTTCCTGCTATGAAGTAATTTAAAAACACTTTTAATAAAGTTTGTTCCAGCTCCACCCACTCATCACTTAATTCCAGGCCAAATTTTTTTGTTTTCATTTACCACTAACATTTACCTCCCTCTGTACTACCAGTTTCTACCTATGCTATTATGCCGAAAAATAGTCTAAACCACAGATTTGTCAGTTTGGCTACCAACTTTGTTGTTCTGAGTCAAAAGACTATTTCACGGGTAGATTAATTCAACTATCAACCAGCTTTTGCTAAATTTCTCCTTCACCCTCTGAAAGACCTCTCCCACACTTGCACCAATCAGCAGTTTATTATTAACTACAGAAGTTTTTACTGTGACTTACCTTGACTAATTTTTCATCACCTTACATCTTCAGAAAATGCTGTCCCAGCTTCCAGTTAGCATATAAGCACAAGGACAGTCCTGAATTATACCCAATGCAATGATGATTTTGAGAAAAATGACTGTTGCTTCTAGACTTGGCTTAACCTTTGCCCATGCCAGACATACCAAGCAATGAACCATGGCCAGGGTGTCTCCAGGCGGTCCCGTCAGGAGCAAAAGGAGCCGGGGAGCTGCAGCGTACATTGCCTGGGGATGGGCAGCTACCTACTGGGATGGAGATGGAGGGTGGCATTGCTGCCACCTCACTGGGACAGGGGCTGACAGCTCTGGGCTGGGCTGGAACGGCGTCCTAGGCCACGGACAGGGGTGGAGGGCGGCCCCAGCGGAGGCCTTCTGGTGCCCTCAGGGCCCTGACAACTGTTTCTCTGGCTTTATGCTACCTTTTTGTCCTCGATACATGTGGCTGCAATCAACTAACACTCTAGGTTCCGTGTTTTCTGTAAGCCCTTAAGAGGGACTCCTCGAATAGATCTCTAAACAATAAGTTGAATAAATGATTATTCCTTATTTGAAAGACGAAAAATGAAATTGCTTCAGATTTTGGTGTGACAGCATCTGGCATTCAGTGTACCTCCCCAAGGCAAGGCGCTTCTATTGGAAGATAAATTAAGCTGTTGATGCATTATCTTATTTCCTGTGGCAAAGATTTTGCTCCTGGCTCTGGAAGCAGACAAGCCCTCACAGTCAGCTCTTAACTCCTTGCAGAATCTTGGCAGTGGATTGCAGGGACTTTGCTGTGCGTTTCTCTCACACAGAGCATTTCTAGGACATAAGTAAATGTTTTATGAGGATTTAAGGACTAGGGAGCTGGCTGGATTAACAGAGAGGGTCGAAGAAAGACACATCCCGATTCTACAGCCTAAAGATGGAGCAAAGCTTCAACAGACCAGAGTTGGTAGAATTAGGCTCCTTCTGTCCATGTGATGGTGAATGTTGCTTATTTCCAAATTGAACTGGGTAGTTCACCGGGACACAAATAAACACAACCCGACATTTATATTAGTCAGTGATAATTCTGGGGTGGTGCTTATAAAAGCATTGGTGTTGCTTTGGCAAGAATATCATCTTGCTCGCCAGGACTCTTAGAGGTAGCGATGTTGGATTTTCCACTATTCCAAAGAATATTCTCCTTGCTTGTAGAATATTAAGCTTCTAAAAACATCCTTGTGTCTACTCAGGTGAAAGGGACGTATGTTTGCAAGTTGCTACACTCAAGATGAATCAGACCTTGTGCAGAACATGCCAGTGTCAAAAAAAAAGATAAATCACATAATTTGGTTTAATTTCCTGACTGGATAAGGTATACTTTGTGCAACGAGTGCTAACCAAAATATTTTCTGTAATACAGCAGATCCAGGAGCTGTGTAGATATCTTTTCAGGAGATGTTAGTACTCCATATCATTCTTAAGCAAGCCACCTTCTCACTTACTTACAAAATTAGTGAAATGTTTCCTTCTCATCATCTCACAAAGGATTATTTAAAACCATGCCCCCAAATCATGATAAGATTTCTAATTTTCTATTGAACATATTATTCAAGGGGTTTTCTGCTTCAGGCAAATTATGTAATCCTTACTTGAAATTCACCACACAGTAACTAAATAATTTCTTTCTAACTGCACCTATTCTACTTACAATTCTTCTACACTCTGTAGGTCTTGTCCAATTCAAAATACTTTAAAAAAACTGCATCCCACAAAGACAGAAGAGAAGTATGAACAACAATGGATATGGAAAAAGAAGCTGAAGATAAGAGGATTTGTTCAATGCTACTAGGAAATCATGTCAAAGTCAAACCTAAAAAACAAAACTTCTGTGTTCCCAGTCTAAAACAGAATATAGTACTCTCTTTTTTTTCCTATCCCTCCCTCTTCCATCCTTTTCTATAAAAAAACCCAACAGTTAAGTCATGCTTAGGCACATATTTTCTGTTTTATCTCTTTTCAGATATTGAGCTGACTCAGAGGCCTCTGTCACCTGTTTGGACCATGAATGAGATAGTTGTGGGTCAATATTTGACTTTTGGAAAAATGAAGCTTAGGCACTAAGAAGCACTAGAAACTGGATACAAAATCAGTAGCACATGAGAGGACAAATCCCAGCAGTATGCCACTTGCAGTCTAGTATGCTGTAGTTCATCTGGATTTAAACTTTCTTCATACATTATTTGGCCTCTGTTTGACAAAGAAAAGTAAAATGTAGTCTAGAGTTCCAGATTCCACTAGTGAGAACAAGAGCTGTCAAATTGACTAAGGTAACAAGAGGGAAAAATTAATGTGTGGTACAGCTGAAATTTCCCCTTCTCAGTGTTTGGCTTTTTAACAATATGATTATTAGCACTGGAGTATCTCTGTAGGAATTCTAAAACTGTAATATTTTCCTAATATGGAAAATAAAACTGTGCATCTGGTTTCTTTAATTCTCATCTTTGTTTATCTTTGACTAACTTAGGAACCACTGACTCATACTCCCTTTGCAATGGCTGCCCTCTTGCTGCTTTTTATGTCATTGCTATGACTAAGAGAGAATTCCTGAAATGCTGTGTTGTTGACCGTGAAGTTTGCTTTTGAATTTATTTTATTATTTGAATAATGTGTGTGGTGTTCTAATAGATGAGGCCCTCAGTTACAAAAAAAATCATCATTCTTCAAAATATGTATGGGATCTTGCAAAAGAACTTAAAGTTTCATACTCTTCTTGCTTAGAAACCATGTATAAAAGGGTGCAAATGGAATTAAGAGGGGGAACTTCAGGCAGACTCTGATATTTTCAGTTGTTTCCAAGAAATATAGCTGAAGGTGGCCATACTGATCACTGGCACAAGAGCTGTGCAGCTAGACTTGTGGGACATTTTAACAAGAGACCTCGTGCTGCTTACATGATTACATGACTTCTGTTAAATCATTGCTACTTGTGATTCAACCTTCCACAGTATGAAAGGAAAAGTGTTTGCATAAATGCATTAAAACCTGTACCTGAATTTCAGTAAATTCAGTAGTTAAATTTGCAGTCAAAACATGAATTGCAGAACCACAGAATGGTTTGGGTTGGAAGGGACCTTAAAAATCATCTGTTTCTAGCCCCACTGCTATGAGCAGGGACACCTTCCACCAGACCAGGTTGCTCCAAGCCCCATCCAACCTGGCCTTGGACACTGCCAGGGATGGGGCAGCAACAGCTTCTCTGGGTACCCTGTTCCCTCAGTGCCTCACCACCCTCACAGGGAAGAACTCCTTCCCTACATCTAACCTAAATCTACCCTCTTTCAGTTTATAGCCATTACCTTTTGTCTTATCAGTACATGCCCTTGGAAAAAGTCCCTCTCCAGCTTTCCTGTAGCCCCCCTTTAGGTACTGGCAGGCTGCTATAAGGTCTCCCCAGCGCCTTCTCCAGGCTGAACAATGCCAACTCTCTCAGCCTGTCTTCACAGGAGAGGTGCTCCAGCCCCCTGATCATCTTCATGGCCCTCCTCTGGACCCGTTCCAACAGCTCCATGTCCTTCTTATGTTGGAGGCCCCAGAGCTGAACGCAGTACTCCAGGTGGGGTCTCATGAGAGCGGAGTGGAAGGGGAGAATCACCTCCTTCAACCTGCTGGTCACGCTTCTTCTAACACAGCCCAGATGTGATTGGCTTTCTGGGCTGCAAACGCACATTGCTGGGTCCTGCTGAGCTTCTCGGCAACCAACACCCCCAAGTCCTTCTCTGCAGGGCTGGTCTCAATCCACTTATCACCCAGCCTGTGTTTGTGCTTGGGATTGCCCTGACCCGTGTGCAGGACCTTGCACTTGGCCTTGTTGACCTTCATGAGGTTCGTATGGGCCCACCTCTCAAGCCTGTCAAGGACCCTCTGGATGGCATCTCTTCCCTCCAGCGTGTTGACTGCACCACACAGCTTGGTGTCGTTGGCAAACTCACTGAGGGTGCACTCCATCCCACTCTTCATGTCACCATCAAAGATGTTTGACAGCACCGGTCCCAATACTGACCCTTGAGGAACACCACTCATCACTGCTCTCCACTTGGACATGGAGCTGTTGACTACAACTCGTTGAGTACAACCATCCAGCCAATTCCTTATCCACCGAGTGATGCATCCATCAAATCCATGTCTCTGCAATTTAGAGACAAGGACGTCAAGCTAGAAATGTTATCCACTGCAAGTGGCAGTGCATAGAGACTTCAGTGTGTATTTGTTCACATGCCATTGTGGTTATGTTTTTGCATGTTCTACATATACTACACCAGAATTCTCTTATTTTTTTATTTCCCAGTGTATAAGCCAAAGTAGTGGTATCCTTTCGGTTGTCCAAAGTTTGCTTTGTTTCAATAAACTTTATTAAAACCAAAGGAAATAACTGACCAAAGTGTCATAGGAGGTGAAGATGCTCCTATAACATCTCTGGCAGGACAACTCACTAATCATGGAAAACAGATATACCATGCTCAGCAATTTCTGTTAACAAACCTCATGACATCTGAATCTTCAAATTTGTCTCACCAAAACTGAAAGGACCCTACTACCTTCTTTTTTTGTAATCCATGTGTACATAATTCTCCAAACCAAAGATGGCACTTCAGCAGCTTACCACAATGCTGAAAAAAACCAAAACAACCCAAAAAAACCCCAACAAAAACCCAGAAGAATAGAATTGGTTAAATCAAGCCTATGACAGATAGAGTGGTTTTATTTGTCATGCAATTTTAAATCATGTTATCCAAATGTTATCTTTTGTTCCACAATGTTTCATTTTTATTCTTTTTTGTTTTTTAAGATTCATTCAATGCCAGAAAACATTGTGGTATTTCAAAGTACCAAAAAAATAATCATTTATTGACACAAAAGTCTCATGGTCTGAGATTCTGATCAGGCAAAATAGTAAGAACATCTTTAATTTTAAGAAGTTGAGGGAGGCATTAATGAAACTCTATTGGGAGGTAATGATTTGCTTCAGTTTGTTGCTGTTTGTAGTCCCAAAGAGTGGATGCAAAAGTCTGCATCGTTGTTAGGATAGTTTGGATCAAGGCCTAAGTAGCTATTTTCCTTTCATTTCAGCATCTCTGTAAATGATTTCTTTTGGGTTTCAAACTATTTTTAGCTGGATAAGTTTAGCACATTTAGAGGAGCACTGTACAGCGCCCAATTTTGAGGCAGAACAGGATAAATTGTGTTTATGTTACTGTGAGCTGGCTAAGATTCCAAGAAAGTAGGTTCAGGGAGCTAAGAAAAACCCGAGAGGTTTGTTTTAGACACAAAAAATAAAAATAATTAAAAATATTCCTACTGCAGCTAGCTATTATCAAGAAGGTTTTATGGTGCTTACCATAAATATATATTGTGTCATTCTTACCCCCATCTTTGAAATTTAATTTCTTAATTCCCACGCCTGTAACAACTATTTTTGTCAAATAAAATCAAAGTGAGAAAAGCCATGTAAGCCCCGTATTGAAAATACCTAGGAATTCTGAATCCATTAATTCACTTTCTGCTTACAGTAGATTTGGTTCTTCATTCTTCTGCAATAAATAAACACAGTGTTGCATGGCATTGTTTGGCCAAGACAGAAATCTGACTTTGTCGTCTTTGCAGCTGAGAACTGAAACGACACAACAGTTCTGGAAAGCCTAGGAATGTCTTTGGACATCGACGCTGGTTCTTGTGCGAGTATATCCTGCAGGCACAGGTGGACGTGGTTCAGTAATGTTGGGTTTGTGTGGTTTTCTACACAGAAATACTTACATAAAATACATAATTTAAAGCACGGGCTACTATACATAATATAGTGCATACAGTGCACTGATTATGGGTAACACTTCTCAAAAGTACTTTCATAATGAAACACAATGAAAATTACAAGTCGTGCTGGCCTGAAACATTCTTTAACTAGCCTAGATAATGAGTTCACACAACCTGCCAGTAAAGGGAATTCTTTAACATTAAGCTATTCACTCATTTAATCCTTGAGCTGAAAGCAATGTTTTCTTAATATTTCTACTAAATTCAGTACATCTGCATTTGCAATTTTGCATGGAAGCTGCAGCAGTAAAATACCATCCTGAGTCAATTATAAAATAATATATAAAGACAATTCAAAATAATTTCTGACCAATCATATGGACTTGCGGTGTACTTTACTATTGTTTTAATGTCCTCCGAGGAGCTGATACAATGTTGTGACCATCTAACTTTAAGTATCAGTAGAAGCGGAACAGAACAAACCACGAAAGGAATGATGGTAGCACTGAAACATCTCCTGGGAGTCTGGTTCTCAAGGCTGAGATCTGAATGTAGATTGCATGATCAGAACAGCATCATTCTCCCTCTGTGAGCAGTTACCATAACTGAGTCTGATAAATTGTGAACTGTATTTGCAAAGGACCATTTCAATGCTTAATTGTCCAGTGATCAGAAAGAAAGAATAAAAGATAAAACAATTCTGGAAAAGCAGGTTAACAGGTATTAATGCTAGAGCTTGAATTCACTCTAATTAATGACAAAAATATTAAACTGTTCCAGAGTAAAAGATTTCTTAGATTATTTTAAAGATTATTAGATTATTTTCTCAGATTAATTTGAAGTCCTCATTAGAGGATTCCAAGATTAGAGGGCTTCTAGGTTTAAAATTGCACGCTCTTGGAATGCAAATGCAGTGCACGCACCCCTTATTGTCTCAAGTTCTTCCAGAGAGCATCTGTTTTACCTTTTATTTAAATTTAGGTCCTCAGGTCAGTGAGTAAGTCTGACTGTTTTCACTGAGACTACCCCCACTAGATCGAGTGGCAGAATTCGCTTCTCACCTTAAAAGAAAAGTGCAACAGAAAGGTACTTTATTAGGTACTTTATTAGGCAAACAGTTTAAGAAGGCAACCGGTAAAGTGCCTGAGCTGAATCCAGCTGCAGGACTCCCCACGTGCTCCTGAGCCATGAGCTCCGTCAACGGTGAGTACTTTGAAAGCAAAAAAGTCATTTGAGGAAAAGTGAGGAGTGAACATTTTGAAGCTGACTAGGGATCTGGGATGCCAAACAGTGACATAAATTATCACAGTATGTCAGATCAAAGCTCTCGCATGCCTCTTAATTTGTGGTGTCCTGGTTTAGACACACAGAGCATCCTTATCTGTTGATGTGAGACGTTTACTAATTTTTCAAAGGGCTGATGTTTTATACTTTCTTATATTTCAGGTTGCAGCTACTATTTGAACTCAGCCGGAATGATGAGGCAGTTATTCCCTGTGAGGACAAAACACTAGAAAAGGATGAAGGGCACATTATGCAATAGACTCCACAGTGATTTACTAAACAAAAAAGGAATGCTGAGGCTTAGGGATCTTGCAGCTATCGCAGTGTTTTGGAGAAAGTTCATCCTTGTGGCTAGAAATGCGAGTTCGGTATAATAATCTCTTCCAGTGTATCTGTCTACGTAATGCCGTACCTTTGCACATGCTTAACATAGGCTTTATTTTCCATTCTGTAATGCTCTTTCCACAGTAAATGCCAAAGATCGCCCAGTCCTCATTAGCACACCACCCAAAGGCTGACTTTGCCTGAAAATTGTGCAATTTACATACGTAGTTTCATTCCCACTAAATAGTAATTAAATTTTGACATTGCTAAACATTTCTGAATGTTCAATGCAGCTTACTTTTAACGAGACACGGCCAGGAGGCAGTTAGATTAAGTTAATCTTTATTTGGATGTGGACAAGAATTCTTCTGGCATTTATGTATTGCCTCATCGTTTCCACCACCATCCCATATTGAGGAGAAAGGAGGGAATCACGCCCAGTGTGGATGGGGAAGCTGGCGTACCGCCTCCCACAGGGGAGGCTGTCTCAGCAGCAGCTCAATCAGTCTCCTCTGGCGTGCAAACTGCAGGGGAATGGTCCTCCCACAATGCCAGAAACCACACGTTCCCATAGCCTGGACGTTCTCCCCTCTGAGTATGTCTCACCAGCCCCATTAGCCCTTTTGGTAACCCAGCCTTTTGTGGCAATATCCCTGTTTGCATTTCTAGGGATGCCAGTGCCATGGTAGCCTAGCAGGAGATGATGGGGACAGGTATCTCTCCAGGGCTCCAGGCACAACAAATCTGTGCCTGCACACACACAGGTCTATACACCCGTGAGCACTAATCGTTTGCATATGCCTCCTTAATAATAATTAGTCAACATACGTAATTATAATTTATCACAATTAATCATAATAATAGAATCACAGGATCAGAGAAGTGTTGACGTTGGAATGGACCCCTGGAGCTTATCTAGTCCAGCACCAGCTCAAAGCAGGGTCAAATACAGCAGGTTGCTCAGGACGTTGTCCGGTCAGGGATAATCATCATAACCAGGTAATTTTTAAAAAAAAAATCACCAAGAATCTCAGGTCTCTGGCATCACGGGGTATACCACTCTCATAAAGGAAACAGATTTATTTGGGGCCCACACTTGTGAGCAAATTGTTTCACTGTAAATGCTTTGAAAATATTAAGTCTCCTGTACCTTCTTCACTCAGTAGTCAAGATCATCATTGCCTAGATGTTAAGTAGATGCAGTGATGAGCTCCTGTAATCCTACCACAGCACGTGGTGCGTGCAGAACAGAGATGGTACACAGTGCCAGCAACAGCAAATCTGTTCATACTAGGGTCAACTGTCATCTGAACAAGAATAAATTTAGTAAAAAAGTATCAATAGTTTCACCGAGTTTTGCTTAGTCAGGACTTACATCATCCACCGATGGTTAGAAATCTCCCCAGCAACCAGATCAATGGATCCTGGTTATGATGTACCCAACAACAGGTCGGCGCTCAAGAAGGAATTCTCCCCCAGTCTGCTGTGGCAGAAAACAGGACTTTTTTATATTTATATTTTTACCTTTTCTTTTAGAGTAAACAGGATCCATCCTTCACCAGGTTCTGGGCAGGTCCACCAAAGTCTCTCCTCCTGCAGAACTGTGGTAGTGCCACTTGGAAGGTGTTACTGGCTTAGCAGAGCATGTTGTCAGTCTTGTGTTTTCTGGTATTTTGCGAGCACATTCCGTTTTGCTGTGTAGAAGGAGGGGCAGGCAAAGCCTGTAGAAGAGGCAGTGGCATCCAGACTAAACATCGTCACTGCTTGCAGTTGCGAAACAATGAACTTGATCTACAGACTCCTTTCCTGTCCCATATTCCAACCTAAATCATCAATAGCTACGAAATCCTACATCCTAAAGCCATTTCATTTGACCAAATGGCCAACCCACCCAACGACACGGCTACATTCACCAGGTCTTCACATTTGGGGAAATTATCGGGACGTTAGAAAATTTCTGATAGAGACAGTGAGCCATGAAACAGTAAAACACAGTGACAGCAAAAGAAGTGAGTCAAAATTTGCAGTTCAGTATTTTCTATTTTTTTAATCCAGCACCCCTCTGCTATATACCAAAAAGACAATTGAAAAGAATTTCCAAGAAATCAGCTTATGTACATTCACGGTCAGGGTCACAGTAAGATCAAAATCTGCCTCCTTTCTGGATTTTGGATTAAGTTTGGCTGGAAATAGACATATATAAATGATTTTCCTGTCCCATTCCATTTTTTTAATGGTATGAGTTCCAGGCACAGACATATTAACTGGCACAACAATCAGATAAAACCACTTAAACTGATTAATGAATGATAACATCTTTTTTATAACTATTTAATATCTGCTTTGTCTGTTTGTTTTATCTACTTGGGTTGTTTTTAATGAGGCAGCTTGACCTCTTTTTTTTTTTTTTTTTTTTGAAAATCACCTTATAAACAAAATGATTAATATATGCACATAAAAAAGTAAACTGGTGACATCATTAGCAGGGATAACATGCATCTTTCATCTGACAATTCTTGGCTGCCATTTGTGAGGGAGAGATATACAGCCAATGCTTTTGAAACCTTGAAAAAACAAATTTATATTATTTTGCATTGAATTCTGTTTACCAGTTTGGGTGAGTCCGACCTTCATGTTTGTGAAAACTTATCAAGAATGATGTTTTCTGCAATGATTGCAATTAGAAATATTTTATAAATGGCTCTTTTATATTTTGTTATGCTCCAAAATGACAATAAGCTGTATTCTGTCTTTGTTCTACGTTCAGATTTTCCATTGACGTCAATAGAACTGTTGAGCAAAATTAGAGATTAGTCTAAGGTCTAGGTAAGTAATTAGGCTTTTTTCAGTGGGAAGACCATCAAGCTGACTTTATTTTTTCTGTCCTCATTCCCTCCATCCTGCCCCTAACTGTACACATATACACACACTGCACTATCTGCCCAGCATGAAATTACAATAATTATAACTAGTGGAGAAAAAAAACAAAAATATTTGGTGATAAACAGGGCTGTCTCCCTGTAGCAGCTTGTCCTTAAGAAATGAACTCCCTAGTTAGAATCTCAGAGAACTCCTTGGGTGACTGATATTTATACATTAGGCTATTGTTTATTCAGAATATTGTTTCTCAGAGTGTTTAAATCCACCTAATCAACATATTATGCGAGACATTTCAAAAAATATGTATATGGTATGAGATGAAGTTCCAGATAGAGTTAGACACAATGACGATCCTTGGCACCCTCCTTTAAATTTCAAATTAACAGTCTATTTCTAACTCAGGAGTTATCTGCAGAAAAAAAATTGTTCTTTACTCTTTTTTCTCTGTCACACTACAGCTTTTTCATGCTTTTAGGATAAAACTTCTTAGAAGATTTACTTTTAAAAAAAGGTCATAACTTCTTAGGACCTTTATTTTTTTGTTTTACTGGCAGAGGGAGACTGTTTGATCCTCAGAAGAGCCTCATCACTATTGTTAGTTTTATCATTTTTGGCCTTGGAAAATATTGTAAATTCACTGGGATTTACAATGTCAAAACAATTTACTCCAAAAAGTGTGTTCAGAATTCTGAAATTTATCACCTTATGACAACGTCTGGTGGTGGGTGTTGTCATGGACCCACAAAGCTATATGAGAAAAATAATATATATTCACTTTTTGGGCCACTGTTGTCCTTCAGAAGTTTTGTACCTCAATTCAAGGGAGCATTGTTCCCCCAACTTTATTTTCTCTGCTGTTTTTCCATTTTAGGGGCGGGGGGGGGGGGGGTTCACTTGATTGTTTGTGCAGGTTTCTGCCTCTCTTAATGGGCACCCTCACACACTCCAAGTATTATTGTTACTCTATTTTATCTTTTCTCCACTCTGCTTACTTTCCTTGCTTTTTTTCCTTCTCTCTTTCTTGTCTTTTTTGTAGCTGAGAACTGAAATGGCACAACAGCCCTAGAAAGCCTAGGAGTGTCTTTGGGCATTTTCACTGTTTGTTTAGTGAGTGTATCCTGCAGACACAGGTGGAAGTGGTTCAGCAATATTGTTTATGTGCGTTTTTCTGCACAAAATTACTCACACGGAATACATACTTTAATGCAAAGGCCACTCTACAAAATGTCGGTGTATAGTGTGTATGAGACTAACGAGCTCTTCAAAAGTTCTCTAATGTCTTTAAATCGAGTAATGTCTGCAGCAGCGTCGGGAGGTGATGAAAGCCCATGCTGGCCCGTGGAGTGATACAATTTCCTGGGAAGAAAGATTTGCCTTTTGCTTCTTAAGTTGTACCTTTTGCACCAAGTCCATCCATACCTTCTGTGTCATTGTGTGACTCCAAAGGACATAGCAAAATACCCAATTCACAAAAAACTTCTGCGTAGTCCTTTATCTGAGCAGGTTTCTCCCATTTTAAAGGGAATTTAAATCTCCTTTTTAGAGTGTTTTGAACATCTCACAGGGGAATGTTTTGTTAAAGCATGAGAGGAATTACATTAACAAATCTGCTCACAACAGAGCTTGCCTGCCAGTCCGGAGGCCAGCTCCTGGAGCCATGGGGAGCTGTGCTGAGGGCTGTCAGAAGAGATAATTATAGGACTTGCTCTTCGGTAAATGGAGGGTATCCAAGGGGAAAAGTATGGATGTAGCCTTAGTAAGGCAGTCCTACAATTCTTTTTGCCAGCAATGAACTAGTGCATGATCATTATATTATTTGTAGTCATACTACTTCACATCATTTATACTTAGGAACACAAACAAAGGAATTCACAATAGAAATGAGCTAATGCTGTCATCTGGGATTTAGTATAGTGAGAGCATTTCCAAATAGCTTTGTTATTTTAGATGCTCAAGGGTATGAAGCAATAGCTCTTGTCTTTCTTTATGTTTGGAAAATTCCTGTGTAGTTTATGCATCAAGTTATAAATAAAGAACAATGAAGAAAGAAAAAATAGACTGACCACTGGGATCTTAATTTGTTACTGAGTGGCAAACAGCTTTTACAGAAAACAGTGAAAGCATTCTGCGCAAAGGCTCTGAAGAGCATAATGTCAATGAAAACAGTGTCTACACGTTAGCATTTACTTTAGTGTGCGTCTGTATTAACAATCTCATTTTACATCTGCAGTTACGTATATCTTTTCATTCATCAATGCAAATCATCCTTGAGGTACCCACAGCACTTTTTTGCATAGAAGAGGAATATAATACTCATCTAACAACATGATATAACAGAACAAAGCCACTGATCAAATTATCACTGACCTCCACCAAGTATTGGATGACCCACAGATGGTCTGTCCAGGGTGAGGAAGGGAGTTGTAATTATCTACATGATCTGCTACAAATGTGACTAAAGAGAACATAATAATTCTTTTTTTCTCCCTTTCTTCTATTTGCTTTTTCTTTGCATAACTGAAGCTGTTTCAATAATATACCTCAAACATACCATGGGATAATTAGAAAAGTCCCTAGCAGTTCTAGGAAAGTTCCCAGAAGTTCTTTGTGATTACTGTGTTAATGTCCTTATTCCTCCTCCTTCTTTCCTTTTGCTGTACCTATTACTTGTATCATTTAAATGTGTGTGGCCCTGATTAGTGCACAAACTATTGAACTCCGAAATTGATAGGGTTTGCAGAATGTATTTAATTTATACCAGTGCATAGAAATCTTCAAAGCTTCCACAGGTGGCTTATTTTCACTCACATTGTTATTTTCACACTGTCATGTAAGAAAGTGAAATTTACAGCTGAACTGTGTTCTTTTGACTCATGTGAAACAGTAAAATAGAATTGCTTTGTCAAATAACTGCTTCATCATTCTTGTTAACGATGGCTGGAGTTCCCCAGAAGTAGCCTAGAAAGTTATATGGAAAAAAAGCATTTGGGTGGAAGAATCAGAATCATTTTACTGAGCTGCAAGACCTTATTCAAATGTTAACAGTAGAAGTGCATGCAACTCCAGTGCACTACAGAGCCACAAATTCATTACAAGGCTCCTTTGAATTGCCTAGAATCAGAATAGTTCAGCAATTTCACACTGAATTCCATATAGCATTTAAAAAAAATAGTTCTGAACCTGAAATATACCTACATATAGAGCTATATACCTGCTTTTTATCTTTATAATCCCTTAAATTCCTTCCTAGTTGGAGCACAGAATGCTTACGTCTAGGGAAAATAATATGATGGACAGATTTTTGGTGCTCTTAAGGCATATCCTGCTTTCCATTTCAGATGTAGTCCTCTATAATATCAGTAACACTTGGATTTGAAAGCTGGCTTTGATTCCCAGTTGCAGTTCCTTGCTTTCCCAGCTCAGCTGATCTTGGGCACCAGCAAACTAGAAGGTGCTATAAACTTCATGACGGCTTCCTTCAATAACTGTTCTCATCAGCACATTCTTTAGCAATTTTTATTGCATTTCTCTCAAACTGAAGTGGTACAGTAGGTCAGCTGTGGTACGCAGAAGGACTTGCTTTCCCTGGATCATGTACAGAAGAATGAAATAAGAAAAACTTTAAAGAAGAGATTTACAGAGTTCTCTAGGACAAACCATAGTCAGTTACTCGAGAGAGTCCCCCTAAATACTTAGGAAGTTATTTGTGGTTTTCTTTCAGAGACTATATTCAGGAGGCAGAGTTTTGGAAGTTCTACCCAACAACTTTTTTTTTTATTTTTATTCTACCTGAAGTGGGTCTAGGAATTGCACCTCCATATCAGCCACACATACAGCCATAATCTCTTCTTTATTAGGAGTCCAAGCTATATAAATTGTAAGCTTCTTCAGGTCTGCTTTTAGGACTAGTTGCTTACTTCAGAGGGACTAATGAAGCATTCTTAGTTTGTCCAATTTTGTATTTGCATCAATTTGTCAGGTGTTCTGCTTCCACAACAGAAAATTCTGAAACTTGCTTCCTTCTCGTGTTAACATCCAGGCCTGCTTCTCATATGGCCAGTATGAATAAAAAAGTAGTAGACACAGAATGTACAATACTCACATGCTTCACTAAATAGGAATGGCCTTAGATGCCTGGGTAAATACCCTGATGAATTAAAGCCTTAAAATATTTCTCTGATTTTATCAACTGTTTCTAGTGGTAGCGGACAAGAGGAGTTTTTCAGCGACCTCAGAAAATATTTTCCATCACTAAATTTAGCCACTACGCCTTTTAACCCCCTCTGTTCAAGAGAAAGCCACGGCTTTCACTCTGAAGGTGCTATTAGCTGTGTGCGATCAGTCTGGTCCACCACGTAGGTCCTCCTGGCTGCCCTCCTCACCCCTCCCTGGCCTCCTGCTTTGCAGTCAGCAACAGAACTGTGCATCTCTTGCGTGATTTTTGTTTTCTTCTCCTCTCCAGGAGGAGCAGTGTTCTGGTAGGGTTTATGCTTTAGGATTAGGAAAGCTATTATGTGTTTACATTAGAAAAGGTAAAGTGGAATTGGAGCTTGGAGCTGAGGAAGAGAAACTAGTGATGCTCTTTTGACCCTGCAGGAACTCTAGGTCTCAGCTTGAACCACGAGAAAACTCTGAGAGATCAGCTTTATCCCATTTGCAATGCACTGTCCATAGCTAAAGAGCAGATCTCGTAATGACAAACTTCCACCACAGAATTACAATCTGGTTTTTTTGATAGTAGAAAAGGAATTTGAACTTGAGCTGAAATTCCATGGGAAATCTCCGTAGGGAGGCTTGGTGGACCCGTGGTAGCCAGTGTGCCTGCGGAGCTGTGTTCCAGCCTTCTCTATTAGTTGGAGTTTCCTAAGTGTTGTAGGCATCATGCCCAGGTTTATCGCACAGCTGTACTCTAGCCAAGAGGTGATGAAGGCATGAATAATAGAGGCCGGGTCACTGCCCACCAGAACGGGACACGGTCTCTGAGCCAACTGGAGCTGGTGTGAATCATTACTCACAAACGCTGCCATGTGAGAGCTTTAGCGAAGGATCCAGGAGAATGAAGCGGTTGATCAGATCAGCTAACTTGGGTCACCAGCCGGTCCAGCTAATGGGAAGAGTTTCACCGTCCTCCTCCTCTGAGTTCCCCGTAGATCCAGAGTCTCAGCCCCAGTGAGCGCAACGGGGAACTTTCACAGAAGAGTTTAAAATAAACCACTCGGTGTCAGAGCCCACTGGCATGACAATTCAAATTCAGTGGTTTCCAAAAGTACATTTCTAACTGTAAGTAGATAACTCGTTTGTGGTTTTGATTCACATCTTGGGTTTGGTACATTGATTTATAAAGAAAATTAATGTGCCTGTTTATTACAAGAGTAATTTAAACAGTGTCCTTATTTGCACAACTTAAAGAATTTTTAAAATTCCTACCCCAAATATTTTTATTAGGTTGGTTTTTTGTTTCAGGTTTTTTCATAGTGAGGCCTAAGTATTTAAGCCTTACTGCCTAATAAGAAAACATATTCAGCCTTTGTCAAACAAGGTGTAAGATACTATGCCTTTGGGAAGATATTCCTATCCAGTTTTCAAAGCTATTTCTTCAAGAACAAGTAATTAGAAAACTGTAGCAAATCCAAAGATAAGTTAAACATCTTTGTGATTCAGAAAAGTTTTGACTATGAAAAAATACAGTTATATGAACAGTTAAATTTTAAACGGTCACTAATTTGTGCCAGTTTTATCCAATGTGCTATTTACATATGTTTTCTGAAATAATTCTAAAGTTTTAGCATTAGTTCAATTCCTCACGCAAATAATTAATAAACTGTCATGATGCCATGCTTGGAGATTTTCAAAACACGACTGGTCAAGGCAACCTGCTCTAACTTTGAGATAACCCTGCTATGAGCAAGGGGTGGGATCAGATGACGTCCAGACCATCTCTTTTTTTTTTTTTTTTTTTTTTTTTCCTTTATCTCAAAGGAATTTCCCTTGCTGCAGTTTGTGACCTCTGCCTCTTGTCTCTTCACCCCACACCTCTGGGGAGAGTCTGGCCCTGCCTTCCCCACAACCTCCTTTAGGCAGTGGAGGATTTGGGGTCCATTGACCTTCTCTCTTACGGGATGAACAAACTTCTACTCAGTTCGTGCCATGTTTTCTAGCACCCCAACCATCTAGGTGGTCCTCTGAGTTTGCTTCAGTAACTCTCTTGTACTGGGGGAACCACTACGGCTGCAGTTTTCAATTTTTTAAATGTCAAGCACATTTATTCTGCCCTTCAAGATCCTATTGTAATCTCTTGGCTTGTGGTATTTTTGCACCATGTTTCCATCACTATCAGGAATCCAAGGGGAGAAAAAAAGCTTAAAAGCTTTGAAAAAACACAGAGGTGTGGTTGCTTTTTTCCAAAGGACAAGTTTTAATGAGGTTAGTTAAAAAGTATAATTCACAAATTAGCCTGCCAGTATACAGAAATGTACTTCTCCACAGCTGTTACAGTTTGCTTTATTTTGGCTATTCCTTTTGATATGACCAATGTTAATAATGAGCCAGATGAAATCCTAGGAAAAAACAGCACACATAGTCCACATAGCTGGTTTTGGAGACCCACAGAATTTATTAGACCATAGAGGGGCTTTTTAGAGAAATGTGAAAATAACAGAAGTGGGTTGAATTGAAATGCCCCCACCTTGCAGTGAAAGCAAAAAGTTAAAGTTTCACCCAAACCTGGATTTCCCATGGTCTACCACAGTTAAGATAACATTTCTGTGATGTTTCTCCTTGTTACTGTTTTTCCTCTAAAAAATAACCATTTGTAATAACAAATGGACCAGGAACTCATCAATGCATTCAGGGTCAAGATGAATCTGATTTCCACAGAGCTAAAACAAAGAATCTAAGCCAGCTGGAAAAGCAAGTTAAGAAAAATATTTTTAATGGCAATTTGAGACATTCTAATGCTTCCATTGTTGTACCCTGGAATTATTGGACCTGCTTCTAACCGTGCCTTCTCTCTGAGAATGTCTTTCTTTAACACATCAATTGGAGACAAAGGGGTCCTACGTTGTCTGTTTGCCTATAGTGGAGATTAACAGGAAGAACAAGAATCCGGTAATGAAATTACCATGAAGCCATAACGAAGAAATGCTGTGAGGTCACACATTGGATTTATTAAAGGTAGATTCTGGGGTTTTTTAGGATTCTTCCTGGAAGTTTTGCAGTAAGTTTACCTTCACAGGAAACAGCCCTGATAACATAACTAAAAGAAAAGGTCTTTGGGGGTTAGTTTTTATCTTCATCTTGGAAAGGCTACTAGGAATTCCAAAGGAAAAAGGGAAGACCCATGACAAGATTACTTCAGGGATGTATAAACCAAATAATTTATTTTCCATTTTCTCCATGCCATTTTTCTGCACAGGCATTGGAAATGGAAGAAAGAAAGAGTCTGGCATACATTTTTGCCTTAATATCCCTCCGAGAAATGCCTTCTAATGAAAGTTACAATACAGGGGATTTATGTTTATCCACCAATGTGTACATCAGCGATTGTTCATTTGTTAGTGAGTGGTTTAATATCTGCATAGAATTAATCTTGATAAATCAGATGGAAGTTTTACTATAAGTTGTATTAGACTGTGAATCTTTTGCTGTGATAGAGAATATTTGTATGATTATGAAATTTCTTTTCCACTAACCTCAACCACATCAAGGCCTGGTCCATGTCTTTGCCATATTTCAGAACTGTGTCCAGATGGAAGTTGAAACACTTACTCTTCTTGTTCAGGAAATACCACAAAAGGAATGAACTTTATACCTGGGGGATGAGACCTTCATTCCATTCAACAGTAAGTTTTGAAACACCTTACAAAATAGTTCTCATTCTTCATAGAAAAAAGAAAAAAAAATCAATTATTTCTCCACACTAGCACGCATGTCTAGCCTTAAGTCTTCTGTACACAAAGCCTGCACCTCATCATTAACCCTCTGGAAGCTTTATGGGACCTGGAGAAAATGAGTTATTCTGCTACTGAAATCAGTCTACCACTTTGGTCATTTCCTCACTGGTCATATCTTTACCTCAGCAGAGTTTTCTGACGGCACACTCAGAAGGAAGACCATTTTGTCTTCACTGACAAAGCCTCCTTGCTCTCTGCCGCTTATCCTGTCCTCGGTCATTCTGTAAGGCTTCTATTAGCATTTGTGCTGCTGGTAAATTAGCTTAATATTTCTGTAGGACTAGTTAATTGTCAATAAGTTTGGCTTTTTAGCGCTCAGGAAAAGTATTTCCAAAATAATGTTCATATGCTATTTTTCTATTTATTGCACCAGAACTGCAGATGGGCCACGTGCTTAGGCATCTCTGTTCAGGGTGATATAAATAGCTGGTCTCCCAATTATACTCATCTCTGATAGACAGATACTAGCTTTAGGGGAAAAAGCAGCTCATTTTACCCAACCATTCAAGTCTTCAGCTTCAGCTGATTCAGTTGAAGCAGTGTGAGATACAGATTCAGATACAGATACAGGTCCATGCCAGCACAACAGAAACTAGATTGAAACCACCGATATATGTCACACAGGTAACCAGCTAATAAGCAGACAGAAATATACTGACAACCTAGAAGGAAGGAAATGCCAGATTTCTGACAAGTGATTCCCAACACAATCTAATCTCTCCTGATCAGTCCTGTTAAGAAATATGTTGATAAATCGTATAGTATCTATTGCCCTGTTTTTCACATATACAAAGGTAATATTACAAACCACTACAGTACTGAGTTGCTAGATGTCTGTTTCTCTATATCAAAAAGAAATGCTTGATGGAAAAGGAGCGTACCAACAGGAGAATACCAACACAGCAGTTTTATTTTAGCTGCTTCTAGAGACCATGAGATATTCTCCATCAGGCTCCCTATGAAACCTGAAGAGATGGCTCACAAAATTCTTTGGCATCCAGATTGCTTGCAAATTTCCTAACATATTCTGCCACAGAACACAGAAAAAAAATGAAATATTATGCAATATTAGCAACGCCCAAAGTTCAACAATTATGAGTTAGTTCTGTAAAGTCCTGAAATTGGCTCCAAAGGCTAATTTTTTTAATTTCTTGAATCCTACTGGAGATTGTAATTTGATTTTTTACATCCCCAAGAATATTTTTTTTTTTTTTTCTTTTTCCTTTCCGGAGTGATAGGGGAGTTTTACCATATAGTGACGGCAATGATAAAATAGGCAGCAAATTCTCATTTCATAATGCCTCCCCATAAGTAGTTGGAGGTAGAGGTATCTCCTGAATAGTTTTCAGTATTTTAATGAGAGAAAGCTCTGTGCAGACTAAGCTTTGGATTCATCTTATTCAAGTGAGGTGTCTGCTAGGAAAATGACCTTGTCTCTTTGATGGATGTTCCTCCTGGAATCATATCCCTTAACCTCCTTGCAGCAACCCCAGGGCATTACAGATCACTCCAGAGTCCCTGATCCCAGCCAGGTGCTCCTCCCAAAGTCTATTCTCCTTCCCAATTCCAAAGTCATAAATAAGACCTGGCAGCAGATTCAGCCGTCAAACTGGGATCCATGCTACCAAATGTACATCTCCTCCTATAAGCTGGTTTGGGAATTGTCTGTATAGTTATAGAAAAAGCTGACCATTATCATACACTTTGTTAGTGGGTATAACCTTCTGTCATGCATAGACGTTAGTCATTTTCTAAATGATGTTTAGACATGTTTACAGTTCCTGTGCTGATGACAGATGGTGAGGCCATATTCTCCTTTTTTGACTACACAGTCAAAACAACTAAAACCACAGCCTTCCTGTCTTTCAAGGTTGCTGGGATTTACGCATATAGAGAGCTATTGTATTGATGTGTCACTTCAGGTGAGCCTTTTCTCGTCACTAATGGTTTGAATCACTCACTGGAAATAAGTTGGTTTTTTAACTCACTATAGAAACACTCTATTTCTAGCCTTGGCATGAAACATACTTAGTAGTCCAGCCCTACGTGTACCTGTGCACTCTTCTTATTTTAACTGTCTCTTTCTTTTTAATCTCTGTTCCCTCCAGCATCTGTTTCTGACAGTTTAATTTTACTGAAAGCAATATCTTCTTTATTTTTATTTATCTTAAGTTAACATCGTTAAAAAGGAAAAAAAATCTCCACAAGAGAACTCACTGTGCAACATATGCTATTTTAAAAATTCCAATAGAAATGGTGAGTTATTTCCATGCTTATACACTCTATAGCAACAAAAACTTGAACCCTTAGGATCTGTAGTTCCATCCCTTCTTCCTTCTTTCTTTCCTTGTGTCTCATCTATTTCTTATCTTCAGTCGCAGGGTATGCTCACACTGCTTAGCAAAACCGGAAAAACAAAAAGAAGTAAACTTTCTTAACATACCCTGGCTAAAACAGCAGCTAAGTCAACATCACAGGGGTTTTACAAGTGAAGTTAGCAGGCTGATTTCAGTTCTACATGCCTTAACTCTTATTGCCAAAAAATTTAAAAGCTAGGTTACCTGTCTCAGCTGTTATTTCAAACCTAACTAGCCACTTTACACTCTTTGCTAGGGTACAACTGTTATTAAAAAATCACAGTCCCAAAAAAGGTTGTTGAGTTACACATGCTTTAAGTTCTACAACATCTACACAAAAAGAGTGGTAATACTGCCATCATACAGGTGAAGGATCCTCTCTTCTGAGTTATGGGTACTCCCAGCCAATCTCTTTTGTTAAGGCATTTATAGAAAAAGTAATAGTACAGTGTACAAGACCCATATTCAGGACCTCGTTATCAGATCCTGCCTTAGGTATTGCTGTTGTATCTGAGTTCAAACAAACAGGCAAATAATGTTGTATCCAGCCAGGGCTGCCAGAGCCTGCCTTCCTGCACAGTCAGGGAAAAAAGAATTTATAATCCTTTCATCTTAAACAGTGGCAGAGGTATAACGTCCATGTGTGCACTGACAGGTTGCCTGCAATCTTTAAAAACAGACAGGTATCTGGGTATACAGTCCACATAGAAAAGTACCTGAGCACTCTGAGAATCCTGTCCTCAATGTGCTTAAATCAGAATTTTGGATGACAACCAAAAATTAAATCCCAGAATCTGATACTATGAATAGGCAAATGTCTCAAGACAATTGAAAATACATATTCATTCTGGAAAACAGCCCCAGTCAAAGGTAATTAGTGTGTATTAAGGTCCTTAGTGTGTACAGGACAATGGGAAAAAAAGCTGTACATAGCCCCAAATAAAGGGGTTAAGGGTGTCAGATCAGCCATATATAAGGCAATGAAAGAGCCGGTGCACATGAATGCAGAGGATCTTTGTAGTTCAGTAAAGTGTAGCAAAGAAGCTGTAAACTGGGAGTTATTAGAACAATAAGATACCGGATGTAGTTCAGAAAAGAGTGCAAATTGTTAAAATTATTTAAAATTATTAGTTTACTACCATCACATGAGTCTAAATATTTTCCTTGTGTCATCAGGGTTATTTGTTTGGATTATTCTTGTCCTTGGGACAAATACCTCAACTAAAATTTTCTGTTCAGGTTTCAGGGAGTGTTGTTTTTTCCCTTTTTCAAAAAGCCAGCTATTGTGGTTTTTCTCCATGATTTTCCTATTATTTACCATGACAAACAATTACCTTCATCCGTGAAGATCGCTTATTTGCAAGCTATGCTTCCAAGAAAAAAAAAATCACAGTGGTATAAGACAAACCATAGGAAAACCAGGCTGCAGTCTGAGTTACGACAGACCACGCCATGTTTAAGTAGACCATTAATATGGAAAAGGTTTATTTAAAAAAAAAAAAAAAGAATGCAAGTCTAAGTGGTTTCAAACAATTTCTTCCAAAGTTTTTGGCAAACAGAAAAGGAAGGAGCAGATGTGAGGAAACGCTATTCTGAATCACTGGCATGAACTCATGGACTAAAACACTGCAAGAGCTGCACATCTCTCTTATTTAGACTTGCAGCAGCACAGATTGTTGCGTGAAAGTCAATTTGGTTATCCACCATCACCTTTTAACCAGTTTGCTTTTCCCAGTGACTTGGGTTTTAACATAGCCTTTTTTCTGCAGTTATTTCACCTAGAAAGAATTGCTTTTGCCTACTAGTCTATTTAATAATATACATCCAAAATACATGCTGGCAGGCCAAGATGCTGCTTTCAGTTTACACTGATGTTGATGTTAAGTCACTCATAAAGATTATCAAATCCTTAGCAAGTTCATGAAATTGAAAAACTAACATACCAGAACACAAGGCTAACTGGCAATGCTATGGATACATACAAGCAATACATCACAAAACAGAAGAGCAATGCAACAACATTGTATACTACAATTTCACAATGTGTTTTACATTTTACGCACACATCCCCTAATCTACATTTTTAGAAACTGAAAATTATACTATATTTACCAATTTGTTCAAACAATAGTGTTATTTTTATACATGATTCTTTAGCTAAATAAGATTAACTTTTTGAAAAAAAGTTTGTCAGTCATACAGTTTACCCTCATCTTACCATTTCCAACTGCTATGGATGAACAGCGGTTGATTGGCCTATACTTCCATGCAAATGACCATGTAAGCTTAAATTGATAATCAAAACCATAGACCAAAGCAATTATTATTTATTTTTTTTTGCTGGGGCTGTAGTAGGCTTAGCAATTCGTCAAGTGGGGAAGGTTATGGAGCAGATCATCTTGAATGCCATCACACAGCATATACAGGACAACCAGGCAATCAGGCCCAGTCAGCATGCATTTATGAAAGGCAGGTCCTGCTTGACCAACCTGACGTCTTTCTATGACAAGGTGACCCGCTTAGTGGATCGGGGAAAGGCTGTGGATGTTGTCTACCTGGACTTTAGTAAAGCCTTTGACACTGCTTCCCGCAGCATTCTCCTAGAGAAACTGTCTGCTCACAGCTTGGATGGGTGTACTCTTTGCTGGGTAAAAAACTGGCTGGATGGCCAGCCCCAAAGAGTTGTGCTGAATGGAGTTAAATCCAGTTGGTGGCTGGTCACAAGGGGTGTTCCGCAGGGCTCAGCACTGGGGCCAGTTCTGTTTATTACCTTTATCCATGATCTGGACGAGGGGATCGAGTGCACCCTCAGTAAGTTTGCGGATGACACCAAGTTGGGTGGGAGTGTTGATCTGCTCGAGGGTAGGAAGGCTCCACAGAGGGATCTGGACAGGCTGGGTTGGTGGGACAAGGCCAATTGTATGAGGTTCAACAAGGCCAAATGCCGGGTCCTGCACTTCGGTCACAGCAACCCCGTGCAGCGCTACAGGCTTGGGGAAGAGTGGCTGGAAAGCTGCCCGGCAGAAAAAGGACCTGGAGGCGTTGGTCGACAGCCAGTTGGTTATGAGCCAGCAGTGTGCCCAGGTGGCCAAGGTGGCCAACGGCATCCTGGCCTGTATCAGAAATAGCGTGGCCAGCAGGAGCAGGGCAGTGACTGTCGCCCTGTACTGGGCACTGGTGAGGCCACACCTCGAGTCCTGTGTTCAGTTTTGGGCCCCTCACTACAAGAAAGACATGGAGGTGCTGGAGCATGTCCAGAGAAGGGCAACGAAGCTGGTGAGGGGCCTGGAGCACCAGTCTGATGAGGAGCGGCTGAGGGACCTGGGGTTGTTCAGCCTGGAGAAAAGGAGGCTGAGGGGAGACCTCATCACCTTCTACAACTACCTGAAAGGAGGGTGTAGTGAGGTGGGTGCTGGTCTTTTCTCCCAAGTAACAAGTGATAGGACAAGGGGAAATGGCCTTCAAGTTGTGCCAGGGGAATTTTAGATTGGATATTAGGAAAAATTTCTTTACTGAAAGTGTTGTCAGGCATTGGAGCAGGCTGCCCAGGGAAGTGGCGGAGTCACCATCCCTGGAGGTATTTAAAAGACACGTAGATGTGGTGCTCAGGGACACAGTTTAGTGGTGGATGTGGCAGTGTTAGGTTTACAGTTGACTCAGTGATCGTAAGGGTCTTTTCCAACCTTATGATTCTATAAACCATCAAATGGTGGAGAATATGTGCCTGTGCATACCTACTTTGCATGAAGCTATATTTTTTGAACAATATTTACAAATATTCATAAAAATAATGCCTGACAGTATCTTCTAATTTGATCTGTTCTGCTAGTTTGACATATGTATTTGAGACATCTACTACTCCCACACCTAAGCAGTAAACTTTAAAAGATTTATGATAGAATTTTAAATTATATCAGATTGTCATGGAAGCTGACAACCCATTTTCAATATATAATCAAGAAACTTATGTGTGTAACTCTGCTGAGTGTTACTTATACATTCAAGTTTCTGTTCATTTCCTAATTAGACCTAAAGCACCCTCATTCTCATGGCATCTTAGCAGAAAGCTGCAGCTGGTTACAGATCCAGCTTTAGTCACAACTTTTACATTCAGGCATTTCATGGTATAGTAAAAAAAACTGAAAATATAGTTTGCTGGGGCATATCTGAGTCATATGTTTAAACTGTATTTTTAATAAGAAAAATGGTGGAAAAGCTGTCTTGTTTTATGACTTTTGTTTCCAGTGGTGCTAATGGAAACTGGTTAGTAGCAATTTAAAAAGTCTGAAATTAGAGCAGAAGGTTTGGACAAAAGAACTACTTTCACAACAATTAAAAAGAATCAGCAAGCATTTAGGAACAACAGGCATGAACAAGGACCCAGAGACACACACGTACACATCATATGTGAACCTTTTTTGCACTTTTGGAATCATCTGATGATTATCTGCTACCTCAAGGGAAAGACAAAAAAAAATAGTTTCATTTTTTTCATTTTTCTTATTTTTTTCCGAACCTCTACATTTTAATGGGTTTGTCTAGTTTGGAGAGAAGGAGGCTGAGGGGCGACCTCATTGCTCTGTACAGCTTCCTGAGGAGGGGACGTGGGGAGGGAGGTGCTGAGCTCTTCTCCCTGGGATCCAGTGATAGGACACATGGGAATGGTTCAAAGCTGCACCAGGGGAGCTTTAGACTGGGCATTAGGAAGCTTTTATTTACCGAGAGGGTGGTCAAACCATGGAACAGGCTTCCTAGAGAGGTGGTCGATGCCCCAAGCCCATCAGTGTTTAAGAGGCTTTTGGGTAATGCACTTAAAAGGCAAGTACCTTTCGGTACTGCAAAATAAATTTTAACTAAATAAAGAGATAAAATTGTAAAACCTCACTGCTTTCGTTTCTTTTAAAAAAAAATTGACAGATTAGTTTTTTCCCATTTATTTCTCCTGTTATAACCAGACTCTTTTTCTCATAACCTTCATTACATTGCAAGACGGTACCTGTGTGTGACAACTTTATAAAAACCAAAATGGAAAAAATGGAAAAAAAAATTACAGAAATTGTTCATTCATTTCCCTGCTGTGGATGTTGCAATATGCAAGTGACTAAAGCAATATATGCAGCTTGGAAAACTAGTGGGAGAGGCAGTTTTACTCTTAATAACCTAGTTTTCTGGAGTCACAAAGCCTTGTAATTGCATACTAAGATAAAGCACAGAAAAACAGGAATCATGGGGAAAGCTGAAGGAGTGGAACACAGCAATACATGTACCTTAATTCCTTTTGAGGTGGGATTTATCTCACCTATTGTAGACATCTATAGTTGAGATAGTGATCCTATGTTATAAGTTTTAGGCCCTTTTAATGTAAATCATTTCATCTTAAAGTGGACATGTCATATTGTCACATTTTAAGTGTCAATTTCTCTTGACAGACACTAAAAAAGCCAATGCAATAGGCTACTGCATGTGAAATTCCATTTTAATTGTTCCTCACTCTTCATTTGAGATGTCTTCTCAAATACAAGCCTTGAGTTAACACTAGTAAGCATCTTTCACTAGTGCTAACCTTTTACATACCATTAAATGTCAGAAACTTACACATAACTGTGTATTTATTATGCCTGTATGGACATTGAAAAAGAAATTCATTTTAAAAATGCCAAAATTTCACGTCATAAAAATTTCAGAATTATTTTTCTTTCCAGATCAAAAGATTAATTTAAACTGTTCCTGCCTAAGGAACAATTGCTTTCAATGAAATGATATTTCCTGACCAAAAACTTTTCATTTTTAATACTTCTGGGTTGCTGTAATTGAGAAATCTTGTACTTCAAGCAACTCAGATGCATATCAACAAAGGATTTATGACAGAAGAGATCTCCTGAATGTAGGTTTCAGGCAAAAGTGAGTATTAATCATGGGAATGATAGAATTGTTTGTTTTTGTTGTAATTGAATTATTTCTTTTGGGCAGGGAAGTCTAAGACATTGTTCAGGGGATGAGCTGTTCCAGATCGAACTTCAAAGATGGTTTTGGAAATAATAGTGAAAGATTAAGCTGAGGTGGTTTTTAGCTGGCAGAGTAGGCAACCGGCCTAACTGTTTGCATGTGTGCACTAGGTACTCATTGGTAAGAGATGTTGTTTTATCACTGTAATCTTATTTTCTTTAGAATTTATTATAACAAACTCATGGCAAGTATTAGACCTGAGTCATGAATTAAAGTAAATGTATTTATTGAAAGACATCCATCCTGCTTTTATTTGTCACTGTGTTTCTCAGCTGTGTTACAGCACTCATGTTTGTATTCTTCCGTATAAATAAATAAATCCCACATTAATATAAAAGTGATGAGGTAATTTAATAGCATAATCTGTTTGTATTTAGAGAAGCAAGCGGTACCTAAGTCACTGTCTTTTTCAAGACATGAGGGGTAAAATCCTTGCATTGAGGTCAATGAGAGTTGGGCCAGGATCTCATCCAGTTACTTAAATAACTCATTAACGAATTTGCTATCCCAGAAGCAGGCTGATTAATATAGATTGTTCAGAAACTAGTTAAGGGGCAAGACAAGTGACTATGTCATGGAAAGCTGAAGATATCTGTGACAACAAAATAAGTTAGTAACTGCTGCACAGTTCCCCTGCACAGCATCTGCTCAGCAGTTCTCAGACCTGATGTCTGCAACCTCCCTTTCCTGCTCTTTTTAGTTCCTACGACCAAGACAAGGCGTATCCAAAGTAGGACAGTGGCCCATGCAGCCCACAAAGTTGGTTGGAAGTCACTTTTTCTTTTTTACTGCTCCAATCTTTCTGCCAGCTCCTGTCTATAAAGATAAAGGTAAGCTAGACTATGAAGGTGCAAAGGAGCTAAGTGGGTTTGCATTTGCGAGTGTAGAATAATTTTAAAATGTTATGCATTTTTTTAACTAGAAAAATAAGAAGTAAATTACTATATAGAATTAATGCTGCTATAATCTAGGCTAGGTATATTCTTTGTCCCAGGATATCTGCAGGAGTCTGACCTTGTTCTGTGGTCTCATGAATTTACTGCACCCTACTGCTGCATGGGTCTTTGGGTCATCGCCCATTACCAGGCTTGGGTTCACATTGTGAGGTGGTACCAAGACACAAGCTGGATTGAAAAAAACCATTTAAAAGAAAAATATGCCCTTAATGTCCAGCCTTCAGAGGGGTTGGACTAGATGGTCTTCAAAGGTCCCTTCCAATCCAAAGCATTCTATGACTCTCTGTGCTCCAATCACTATGGTCCAACAACCAAGAACACAAACTAGAATTAGTTCCAAGTAAATGCCTCTGGAATGCACATAGTGCGGGCAGCAGGACCTCAGTGTCCATGGTTTCATTCTACAAATCCCCTCATATTCATTGTTAAGGTGGTGTGGTTGGTTGGATATGACAGGACCAACCTCCTGCTGCCCAAGGCCTGGTGGACCACAGAAACATGTTCCTAAATGTCAAAGTGGGACTACAGGTGAGATGTGTATTTGTGCCAGATATAGCTGTTCATTGGCAGATTATGTAGTACCTTATTGCACGTTGTCTCGGTTACTTTCAGTTCTCTGAGTTATTTTTTACACCCTGTGTCTAACATACACACCCAGGAACATTTTGTCCCTAGTTAGTTTTATTGATGGAGGCAGATCAAACATCATTTTTTCTATGGAATTAAGTATCGAATTAAACAGAACTTTCTTCTGTTGCTGAT
Source organism: Astur gentilis (assembly GCF_929443795.1). Taxonomy (NCBI): domain Eukaryota; kingdom Metazoa; phylum Chordata; class Aves; order Accipitriformes; family Accipitridae; genus Astur; species Astur gentilis. The sequence continues at coordinate 6,265,205 of NC_064894.1, read as the reverse complement.
GTAGGTTCGTGATATGCCATTTCACCATTCTTCAGAGTTTATTAATATTCTGCCATATTTTCATAATATCATCTGGCTTGGTTGCAGCTTCCTGGACAACTTCCTGTATGACTGAATGGGAAACAAACACTGAACGCTTCACACTTACAAATCTTAATTCTGCTAAGTGTAAGCTAAGATCAGCATTTTTGAAAACTCTCCTACAAAAGCAAATGAACCAAACTCAAACTCCAAAGTAGAATAGAAATGAAAATGCACTTCTGTAAACTCTTAACTAAACAAGAGGAAATCAGGCAGCAAAAGTGAGCGATCATTGCTCCCTTGGAATATATTTTTTTTTCCCTACTTCAGTTTTTCTTTCCGGCACAAGACTGCTATTGCCCAAACTGCACAAGTCACTGAGGTGCAAAAGGTCAGACAGAAGCGCAGAAGGAGACTGAGGACCTAAGCCTCACTAAATAGTTGGAGAGACAACTTTGTGGAAATACATACATGCTATCCTGCAACCAGTTCATATTCATGTCTTTTGTCCCCAACTTTTGCTGCTTCTGTTAAGAAATTGAATTATGAGAGGCAAAGCTCAGGTTTTGGACCATCGGCAAGGTGTTTGAGACAGTTTCGCACTACCTTCTTTTCCGATTTGCTTTTGTAGAAACACTTTAATTTGTTTGATGGATAGACTAAGGTCATTGTTAACCAATATGACAAATGACTAGCTGCTCAACCTCTTCAAATATTGTGTTATTTTTATGGATATTCCATTATTTCAGCTGAAATCACAGTAGTAGGCACACACAGGCAGCATGTGTACTTCTTTCCAAATACTGACCAGGCTCCGACTATACTCCAGCCAACTGGCTGCACATTGAATCACATGGTTGGACTGGCGGTTTGGAGCAACCCGCGAGGAAAATGTGGGGAGCTAAATGCTGGATAGGAAATTAAACAGCACTGCCGTAATCTGGCCTGTACCTTGAAGCAGCTCGGCTTTGGCTGCTCGCGCAGAGGAGACTGTGTGAGCAGAACCTGATACCACCGGCAGTCACAGATACGAGGCTGACTTCAACTGGTCGTGTATTTTCCTAAAACCCAGATGAGCATCAGTGCATGACATGTCATTTTTCAGGCCACACTTGTCCCAGAAAAGATCTGTTTACCAAGAATGAGTAAAAAGTTGACACAGCAGGAGAGCATGCACATGAACTCCTCAGGGTATGCAACGTTATTGGTAACGTCCTCATGGAAAATCTGGCTTGGAGCTGTCATGAAAACAAATATTAGCTATAATTAGGGGACTTAGAGAGAGAATTATTCACACCAACAAAGCTATCTCTCAGGGCTCGTATAAGACAGTCATAAACCCTGCTGGCTGCAGCCAAATCAACAGAACAGCCACTGAAACTGGGAGCTCAACAACAGGCAAGAGATCAAGCTGGAAAAACCAGGCAGGGCAGGAGGCAGGGCTGGAGAACACAGACCAGAAGGTCCCACGCTGTACCACGGGCACCGACTGAGTCATGAACACTCATCTTTGACATTTGGCAGCGGGTCTTGGCCCTGTAAGAGTTTGTCCCATGCAGCAACCCTTGCAAGCCTCCCTGCGGCTGTCAGCAAGTCGTGGTAGAGACTTTGGCCGTTCCCTGGCACGGAAGGGGCCGTAGCTCACACCACCACATCGTTTACTGTGGTAAATCCTGGGTGACACACTGGGTAGCTTTGCTTACTAGTTACCACTGTCTGAAAGTGGCGTGACTTGTCACAAGTGGGTACAATAGTTGCAAAATCAATGAGGCATTCAGAAAGCTTGAAAGGGAAGAATTAGTAGAAGAAATGCAAGTTGCAGAAAAGATTCACAAAACAGATGGAAGTTATGAAACAGCAATTGGTCTATGCTATATAATAACTTTTATATGTTGGTATATTCAATTTAAACCACAAGACCTGTTATGGCATTTCTATACTTATCTAGCCCATGTACATCTTCAAGAGTAAGTTAGGTGGCAGAAACCAGTGCAGACCATCAAGCAATCGGGGGTTTCTCAGATGTATATAAAATGCAGCTGAAGGTTTGAAGCTGTAGCATAGTTCAGTTTTGTTGTATCATATCTTGAGAGCTGTGAAATTTGCCTACTAGTTCTAATGAAAGCCATTTAAAAATCTTTGTTTAGTAGCATAAGGAAGAGGTGGAAAGATTTTCCCTTTCACCGTGTTAACCACAGTAAGTTTGGAAACTTAGAATATACAGTGCTTATGCTCTGCAAACACACCATTCTGGATCAAATTCAACACTTGTTATTTTAGGATTGATGGCAGTCATTCCCAAAGGCCCCCTCCAGGGTTGCATCTTGTACAAACTTGGGAAGGAGACAGTTCCTGCTGTGAAGGATTTACCAAGTAAAAATACAAATAAATGAGGTTAAAAGTCCAACCAGCCCTCTTAGTTACATGTGTCACAAGATTTGTTTCTTTTCTTTGTTTTGTCTTGATTGTTTGGGAGACAAGAAGAGAAGGATGGATCAATGGGGCTACACATGGACCAGTAAAGCAGAGAAGAAGAAAGAAGAAGAAAAGCCTCCTACCAGCCTGGTCATGACTGCCAGCCTAGGATTTGCTGACGTAATGCCAGAACTGTGCCTGAAAGACTTATTTGAAAGAGGGTAAAGATTCAATCACATAGCTTTTTCCGTGCTCCCAGGACATTGAAAGCATCACATGTCAAACCATGGATTTCAACACCCTGACTAATGTCAGCTGTGCAGTGTGAAGTGATAACAAATTTGGACTTTCAAATTAAGGATGTTTTTCAGCAATAAGATACTAAAAGCACTCCTGCTGTGTCAGTGCTTGAGATGCCATAAATACTCTACCAACTCAGAAGTGACATAACTTTTTCAAAAGCAATAGATCTACTCTTTAAGGTTTCTTAATTGCCTGACTATTTATATAATCCTGTAGATTCAGGGGTTTTGTCTGTTTCTCTAGACCATTAAAGAACTTGGGAAATCAACAGTAAAATTAATAAGTATACTGTTCAGTCTTCTTAAGTTACTCTTGTTTCATTACTGAATTTCCAAAATACCTTATACTAAGACTGTTACAAATCTCTTAAAATTAAAAGTAGCTGGCTAGACAGTCTTCTAAGGAGGCAGGTTCACCATATCTAAACTGAGTTTTCCCTTCCTGGACGTTATTTTCTAAACAAAAGGATTTGGTATTATTTGTGGTTTTCTCCTTAATATCAGCTTGCCAATAGTATTTTGTACCAGTGAAACCTCTGACAAGGAAATAAGGTATTTATCTTATCCTTACTATATCTTATCTTATGCTTTCAGAATATGGAGTAAAAGTTAGTATGCTATTTTAATGCAAACTCTGTCAAGCTAATGAGACAAAGCTTTAACTGAAGAAGAATTTTGGGGCAGGCCCATTGATTCTTACATGTTAAGGAGTAGTATTTTAAGTGCAAGTAGAATATATGCCCATTTTTTCTGATGCTGTGTTCCTCTAGCTAACTGGTGATCAGCTAACAATCATGATGATATTTACTGGTAATTATATTCTGATTCCCACAGTCTTCAGCTGAATAAAGGCATACTACAACTTGTATTGCAAGCAGCATTACTAATTGCCCCACCAGCTGCTACCCCATGCAGTGTTTAAGACCTATACTGACAGAAAAAACATTGACTAAACACATATCCAATAAGCAACAAAACAGTTGAATTACCTGAGCTACAATCTGAACACATACAACAATGTTTGGGTTTAAAGGTTATGGAGAAAAACTGAATTACAGTTTTCCCTTGTAGACCTAAGACTCTCTCACCCCTGGAGCATCTCAGATTTCTTAACGTGCAGCCATACAGTTGTCAATCAGCGTAGCATTGATAAAACCTGTCAATCTTGTGTCATTATTACAGAAAGGTCAAGGAAGGTTAATAAGAATTTTGTCAACCCCTAGCAATATTTTTGCATTACCACCAGCAGAACATAGTGAGGACTGGTAAAAATTCTTAATGTTCCAAAAAACAGTGAGAACATAACAACAAAATAGTAAAGTCTGGCTAAAACTTGGATCTGTTCTGTGGATCTTTTCTATGAACAGAGCAAATGAAAGACAAAAAAAATCAGGCAGGCACGTTGAGCTCATTTGTGTCTATGGTTTCACCCATGTCACACTTTGATCACCCAGGAGGTTGTATGTATTTTACTGTAACTGTGCAGTGCTGGTGGTTCTGTAGGCATTAAGTATGTCCAACAACACCATGTGGGAAAGTCCCAACAAATATAAACAGAATCCAGAATAGTAATGGACTTTCATGTAAATAACTCTCAAGAAATGTCATATAAAACAGATGTGCCATCTGTGTGACTGAACATACTCTTCATTAGAAAGTAGACAGCACTAAATATATCGTCTCTAATGACATGCATAAAAGCCCTGTTCATTATCCCCAATGAGACGTGCTTAGACACTTCTTTTACAACATTGAGGCATGGTCCTCTGCCTTAAAAGAAGCCCACGCTAGTGAAGTCAGTCTATTGGTTTATCCCAATTTCTCAAGCATTGGGAGAATAGTGGAAAATGAAGACTGAAAGAAGTACCAAACAGTAAAATAATTGTAGATCTATTTGTTGGCTCGGAGTAAATTAGGTTAGAATATATCTGAAAGCATTAGCTAGTTATTTCAACTTCAAAAGTGGTTTAATTGATTTCATAAAGCCATTCATGTTCCTCAACTATTACGCAAACAGTAAGTGCTTTACTGGACTGGAACCTCGCTTGGTTTCAACTGTTAAGTATTCAGAAATGGGAGAAAAGCCAGAGACATTGTGTTTCATGAAAGTTCAGCACCAAAAGTGTTTGGGTTTTCTCATATCATTCCCTTTAAACTTTAAAGAACCACCTCATTGAGTTTAAGGGCCTGTGATTAAGACATTACATTTTAAGTACACTGGCAGCAGTTTCCAGCTAAGGATAGGGATTATCAACGTGAATAAAGAGCAAAATATGCTGCTTGATGACACTTCTATTGATTCTTCTCTGTCTCCAGGAAAAATCAAAGCACATGAACATGCTTGCCCAGTTAAAGCCAGTGGCAGAAGCACAGCATGGCCCCAAATCATGCTCTATTTAGTCTGTCACTGTATCTTTTCTTTTTTTTTTTTTTTTAAGTTTAGAAGTATGGGTTAGCTGGCGTTTTGTTTTTTCCAGCTCTCATGATGGGACTTCCAATGCAGCCTGAGGCAGTTAGGCACTCAAGTGACAGTGAATGTCCATGAGACTGAAAACTCCTTTGAAAATCCTACGGTAACTTTCTTTTCCCATTTGTTTTTAATGCTCTGTGACTTTCATTTCAATTAGCCAGGTCACAGAGGGATCCGCTCCCTCTCAGTGATTACCAAATAGGAAAAGCAATACAAATCTAATGGCTTTGATGCCTGTTAGAAACTTCCCCATCTGTGTATCATTTTAAAGCAGAGTATCTGTGGATTTATCATGCCAAGAAGGGTGGCTCAGGAAGTCTTTGCACTGTAGCAAGTAAACAACTGGCAATTCATAGCAGGATATGGAATATTATCTGAAAAAAAAAAAAAAAAATTAACCTTTGAAGCCTAGAACTGGTTCTAGCTTTATGTCTGTAAGACTTACCATACACATTCTCACAAAAAAGAAAATCTTGTCAAAACACCATGAGGCTTATGCAGCTTTACTGTGTTTGTAACATTTTCATCTGCAAACCAGTTACTTGCAATGACACAATTTTGACCTAGAAGGAATAATGCTGCAGTTGAAAAGCTGATAATACCAGTGTCTATAGTGATCTACTCCATAGCTGACATTCTATAAAGGCATTACAACAAAAACTATTTGGGCTTCTTCAGTTCCTCCAGCTCCACATAGCCTTTTTCTGAACAATTACTGCATAAACTACTTTTGTCTGTTATACCCATAAGCTTCAATAAACAAAAAAAATAAAACACAACAATATTTTCTGGTTGTCCTCTCATGAGGCAAGAGAGGCCTATACAGGAAAGCTATGTGAGCCGTGCAAGCACTAGATTGCTACTCCTCCTCCAGATCCTCTTTACCAAGTTGCACAAAGGTGCTCTTCTGTAAGCTGGATGTTGTTCCACAGTCTTAAATCCTGTATCTAAAAGTTACATGTAGAACCAGTATGGGAATACTCCTGTGATCACTTGCACGTCTGTGTTAGGATCGTATTTTTCACCACCACCAGAAGAATAAGAAACAGAGCCAAGTTCTATTCTCAGTCACTGGTGTAAATCCAAAGTATCCTCATCAAAACCAGTGAACTTATTCCAGGTTTACACTCCTGGGCCTAAAGCAGAGTTCAAGCTGTCTTGCTTTAATATTCTTCAGTTAAGAAGAATGTCTGGCTTTCCAGAACTCAGAAACTGTGAGCCTGTGTACTGCCAGCTTAACAATAAAAAATCAGATTCTTTTGTGTTCTTTTCCTGAACACAGATAGAATGAAATGACATTGACTCCAGCCCCCACACTCCTCTTGCCAGAAAATAGGAGCCTGTTAACAACTGTCTTTCTGTCCCAATGCATCCATTACTAGTATTTTATCAACTCCCCAAGCAATTCATGAGGTTCTTTTTGTACTCCAAGGTTGATTCTTATGGAGCAGTTGAAGGCTGGTTCCTCTAGCTCTTTCTCCCCTATTCTACCAAAATACTGAGTTTGGTCTGTCTTAAATCCTGTAGCATAATGGCTGTGCTTCCTGATTCTGGGTTCAGTACCTCCGTAGGTATTCCTAAAGGCTGTGGCTTTTGCCAGGAGGCGTTTCTTTTCCTTCTCTTGATCAGAATATCCAGGGAAAGTGCTTAAATTAGGAAGTAACCTTAGAAAGAATGGTCATTAAGTGCTTCCTACTAGACAAGAGAATCAGGGAATAGAGAGAAGCTGAATTTCCCTCTACCCTTTTTTTCTTGTACCAAAATACACGTATAGAAATGAGAACTTGGACAAGCTTGCAGAGATTTAGAAAATCATCTCAGGCATCCAGCCACAAAAAATCTATGAGTGTGGGACGTGACAGCACAGGCTAGCCTAGAACAGAACTACCTCATTGTTAATGCAGGTCAAAGAGTTATTGGAATACAATAGTGAATCACAAACCTGTAACATTCAGCAAAGCGGACAGACCAGACAGCAAAGGTGCACTGGTCTGCTGGCTAGAAAAGTGTGTGGGATCAACACAGAAGAAACTGGATTACAGAGAGCATTGCTTATGATCATAAGGGAAATAGCAACACAAAGTACTAATCTATGCAAGCCAATGGAAATAAGAAAAGAATCAGAGTTTGCTTGTACATAACACAGAGGATTTTATTTCACATGAAAAGAAGAAGGATCGGGCATTTTAAATGGGATTGCCCACTACTGTGGGAAAGACCAGTGGAGGAATAAGCCCTCAAACCACCTACCAGCAAATTCTAAGTCACTAGAGTCCTTGAACACTCTTCCACTATCAGATCATACCTGTCTGTCAGTTAAGACTGAGGGCTGTAGCCTGAGGTCTGGTTTAGTTTTCAAGAACACATTTTTATATTACCTGAACAGCTGGAAAAAATCCTCCCTTCTAGAGGGGGGCTGTAGAATATGGTGCCCGGCCAAGGTCACTGAAGAATATTAATGGAAAATGGCTAACTACTGTATAACTGAAACACTAAATAAGCAAGGAGAGCTGGGGAGAGCGGCACAGGAGTGCTGTTTGTAACCTATCTTCTGAGGAAGTACAAAGGCATTCTTCATACGGGAAGAAAACATATGTGTTTTAACTGGAAAATGCTCCCGTTTTCTAGAAGGCAGCCCCCGGTTTAAGTAAGATCGTTGTAGTGGAGAAAGAAGCCCATGGGGCAGAGGCTGTTATTCCAGGCCAGGTAGCAGGAACAGCAAATCATACAGGTCTAAAAAGCACTGGGGAGGTGAATGAGGCAAGGAGAAGGGGGGACCAAAAAGGCATGCCTTGCTGATGGCACGCACGTCATTCTCTGGAAAATTCAAATAAGGGAGCAGCACCGATCCAAGTAACTAACTTAGCAATTGCATCTTATATTCCAAAATAGCTCAGTAAATTAACGGCATTTTTTTGTTGTTGTTATTCTAGAAGGAAACTTATATTCTCCAGCTTAGGTTGTAAGGCAGGCCTGCACCGCAGCCAGCTTGCAGGCCAGGTCTGGCCCACAAGGCAAGGTGCTTGACCACGCACTTCCCAGTTGGTGCCAGTCAGACTATTTACGTCTCCTGACTACTGGCTGGCCTCAAAGGAAGTTCTGCCACATACTGGCCCTGCCAGAGGACTCGTACCTTCTGGTTGGCCGCTTCCCTCTGCTTCTTCTCCCCTCTTATCCCTCCTGGGCAGCACATCACACAGCGTCTCACAGCCCGAGCTAACCAGAGAAGGGGGAGAGAGAAGGCATTGGAGTGAATGACCGAAGCTGGAAGGGCAGCAGGAGGTGTCTGGATGAGTGTTAGGAAGTAGAAGTCATTAGCAGCCTCTGAGCTCGGTTGAGTTGTAACCTTCTGCAATAAAAATTCATTTAAGAGGAAAAGGTGAAAACCATTTCCTGTGTCGTAAGGGTTCTTTCACCTCCGTAAAGTGGCCAGTTTGGTCTGAGGGAGAGACTGGTATTGCAGGGCAGTCAGATAACACCACCAGTACGAACAGGAGCTCTTCAGAACTGCGCGCAGGCTGTCAGGGGCACTGCATGATACCAAACGAGGGCAAGGAAACCAACACATTTCGACCAGTTCTTGTTCAGACATCTGAAAGACACTGGGTTTGAGTAATTCCAACGAGAGAGGTCAAATAAAAGTATCAACGCTGCCTGGTTCCAGGTGGGACAAGTGGAATCAGGATGATGCAAAAACCTGAAACACGGGAGAGTATTTGGTTTTCCTCTTGAGAGGGAGAAAGTGCGGCTGACATCCCCACCTCAGCGAGGGAAGTTAAACCAGTTCTACAGGAGCAGCAAGTGCGTTCAGTGAGGAGTTCAAACTATACCTTAAGGGACTTGCAAAGAGCAAATTCAGAAGACAGATCCAGCTGCCTAGTTGGCAAAGAACTCTTGGGTCCGTCTGTTGGTTTGCAGGTGGGTTTTTGCTTCCCTGTTTTACAACACATTGTTTTATTTGTTGCGTAAGTACGGAGATGTCTTTTTACTTCAGCGCACGCTCCAGGCCCCGACTCAGTTTACGCCTTCACGTTAACCCCAAGATGCGTGAGCAAGGTCTGCTCCGTGGTTGTTGCCAAGATGGGACAATAGTCCAGCAGATGAATGAAAGAATCCAGGGAAAATGAAAGGATCAGGCATCTGGCTTCATATACAGCCTCGTGAGGTCTGGAGCAGAGGAGAGAGGGGACGGGGGAAGCACGTTGCTGTTGGACAGCAGTTGGCTTTTATTACGGTCCTCCCAGCTATCGCGTAGCCCTCCAGAAAGAAATCTTTGGGAGCCCCTATTTTAATAGGTTTTGCTCCTTCCAGAGGAAAACGTTCACGGCTTCAGGAAGCAGCCTTCGGGGGGGGTTTCCCGTCGGAGGAGAGCGAAGCGGAGCCAGGAGCGGACGAGGAGCTGCCTCCGCGCCTCTGCCCGACGTCCGTACGTCTCCAAGCTCGTGCTCGCGTCCCCGCGCCAGGGACGCCGCTGGCTGGGGCTAACGCACCTAGAAGGAGAGGTCAGGCAGGACAGCCCTGCCGCCAGCTAGCCAAATGCATTTCACAGCGGTGAAACCCAGCCGTCACTTCATCGCTGCTGCCAGGAGCCACCTTGTCTGTGCTGACATCATCCGGTCAGGTTTTTTTACACTTTCGAACAGAAACTATGACACACTCCAGCAAGAATAGGCGCTTGATGCCAAGAAACAGACAGTATAACTCAGGCCCCCAGATGGGCTTGAATAATTTATTTCTAATTCAGCTTCGTTTTTACAACTTTTGGAAGAATGTTTCTGAGACCGAAGCTTCCATACACAGATTTTCTTTTTGCGAAGCACTGAAACTTTTGAAAGCATGTTCAGTAATTTCAAGTTGAAAAATCAAATATTTCAGAATATGTTTCCCTGATGATACAATCTATGAGTTCACTTGATCATGACAGATTGTCCCGTGGTAAGTATCCAATTTAAACATGACCCTAAGTCATATTTTTATTTCAGTGCCTTTGGTATACACTAAGAACCTCATCAAAACAGTCATTAACAGCTGAAATCAATGCCATTCATATGCTGGTAAAGAAGAAAAAAAAAAAAAATTAACTTTGTTTTAGCAATTTACTATGACTGCTGAGCATTAAATCAAGGAAAACGCCTCGATAGCAGAAGCAAATTGGGAATATAGTTTATTTTGTCTAAAGCTATATATAATTTTACCAATAAACTCAGAGCCATCTGGAACCTGGCAGAAATAGCATAACAAAATTACAGCTGAGCTGATGATTTTCATTTTCCAAACAGGACAGCAAAGGTCCGTTGCTGCTTGGTACCATTCCACCTACTTCCTCATGAGAAATGCAGAGATACATGTCAATTAAACACTGCAAAACACTAGTTACACGTGATTTTATGGAATTATTCCATTTGAGTTAATGACAGAAGGATTTATCATCAGAGACAATAGACGTGGGAGCTCAAGAGAAAGAAAAAGGCGTATTTTCATGTTACAGCAGAAAGGCCCAAAGATTAGGAGACTAGTTTTTCTGATTGTGTCTAGAACCTCTTCCAAAGCTGAAGATGTCCAGGGAAAGATTCACATGGAACATACTGGATCTCGCATCCACATCTCAATAAGTTTACTGGGGTGGCAACTTTTTCTGTTTTCAGTAAAAGAGTGATGGTGGTTGGGAGCGAAGGGGGAAATCCAGGAATAGCATGGGGAATAGCAGAAAAAAAGCTTCTAAGCAACCTTCAAGACACCAATGGAAAGAGAAGAGCCGGCAGCATCTTCAGGGAAGACTATTCTGGCCTGCCACAGCAACGTCGGTAGCCTCTTCCCCCACCGTTTGCCATGTGCCTTATCTCAGGACCTGCTTCCCACATCATTTTCTGAGTCAGCAGCATAACCCCTCTGCTGAAAATCATCAAACAAAAGAACGGAAAGGATGGGAAGTGCCAGCAGCAGTACTGCTTTCCAGCAAGAGGGTAAAGGTCCTTCAAAAATGTGAATTTGTTTACAGAGCAACAAGTAATTGTTGCCAAAAGACCACATTGACTTCAGTGTAGCTGAACACGTTACTTGGTACAGTAAGACTATTTTTTTATAGAAGCTTATACTGTATCATTTTCCTGTGCTAACTCTGTAGATCTTTACTTCAAAATAATGGCAGTTTGAAATAATTAAAAGTGTAAGTGAATCAAATAAAAATACCCACAATATATTGCTCTTTCTCTAAACCAGAAGACATTATTTAATGATAGTAGAAATAATAATATGAGCCAAGGGTGGACTGTTCCTGACTCTTTTACAATCACTAACCTCAATAGAGTTGAATTTTCTTTCATCGCGTCTGAAATTTGCCCCCAGTCTCTACTAATTCAAAACCAGGTTGTCTCTTTAAAACCCAGGTCTAGGGGTTTTTTTCCTTAAATCATTTATTATAATAGTTTTACACATCCTGGTTCTCCTCCTATGCGGGTCAAAGACTTGTCAAGCATTTTCAGTTAACTGATTTTTTTATAATGAAGTCATAATTTTTATGACTTTATAAACTGGGTACTAGCAGTACTGTTTCACTCTTCATATGTGATTGGCTGTGTGAGTAAAATAATGCTTTTTCCTGTGTTGTGACTCTATTTTTCATAAATGGAAGGAGTCATTTCTTCCTGCCTATAAAATGTCTATGTCTGGGTCAAGATTTTAATGAATTTGTACATTCTTTATAAATGTTTTGCAATATTAATAAAAATGACTTTTCAAAATGGTCATAAGACCATTTTTATTACAAATACAAGGAGTTATTTTTCGCTAATAGCCAAGACGGTTTGATTTCTTAGAAATGTTACTGTAAATAACTCTCATCAGAGGAAAAAAAGGGAGAATTAAGACACCCCAAATACAGCAGATGTAGATGTCTGAAATCTAATGACAAGAGCGCTCATGTGTTTATCAGGGCTATATGCTCGAAGACCTAATGACCTGGATTTTTATACATGAGGTCAGTGTCTATATCTATGGGGGGTTTTATGCTATAATTCCACAAGCAGTCTGTTCTAGCACAAGGTAAGCATTTGCCCCTCTCACTCTGTTATGTAGGCACTAATGCATACGGCTGTATATGAAGTCAATCAAACAGCTCACAAACATATTCCTTCGAAAATTCAGGCCTCCAGTGGCCAGCCATAAAACATTTTAAAAAAAATGAAAATGGGATAGATCACAATAGATTCAGCTGAGCACACCAGTCAAAATTAATCCCATTAATCGTCCAGCTCCAAGTCCTTGCTATAAACCCTTCTCTCTGCATCGCAATTGTACTATGTTATACTGGTGCATGTGTTTACGTGCACTTCATAGTGGAGATAAAAACTAAAGAAAGGTATAGTGGGAGAGCAAAGCACGGCCTGTAAGAGTGGTGATAATCTGTGGAATTCATTGCCTAAAGTTGTTAGAGATTCTGAATCTGTTTCTCGTTTGAAGTTTTATTTGAAGTTTAGTGGTTTGGATATGTCTTTTTCTCAATATATGTGTGTTTGTACTTGCTTCCAAGGTTACCTGTATTTTATTTTTAAAAATAGATTAACATTAAATACTTGCAGACTGATCTAAAAGTCACTGAAATTAATGGAAAACCTCCCAATGACTTCATTGGTCTTTGGATCACATCTTCAGGGAACTCTCTTCTTACAGACTGAGATTATCAGGCCCTTGTAGAGTATAAATCAGTATTGACATTAGTGCAGTCAGAGTGATTTGTAATAGCTGAATATCTGATTCTACCTCCAGTGAGCCCAGTTTTCCAAAATCTGAATCATTGTAATTGCCTTGTGAGTATTTCAGCCGTACATTATTTTGCAATGGACCGCAAGAGTGCTTTGAGCAACAAGTACAAAATTTGTTCAGACCTGCCAAAGATTACGTTCCAAACTGTAAGGTAGCCTTGTGGATACCCTGCTGAGCTGCTGTCTGATTACTGCAGCTTAACAGGGCTATCTTTTCGCTTGTGGAATTGCATAGAGAATAAACGAAGCACTTTTTGTCCCAGTCATCAATATAGATATAACTCCTGTTGCTGTGTAGCTTTGATTTATCCAGAAACACTGGTTTAGAGCGACTCTCACGGTACACATATCTGTGTGGTAGAAAGGTAAAAAAAAAAACAAACAAAAAAAAGCAAAGGAAAAGCAAAGGATTTGCATTTTATATCTAGATTTAACACTTTGAAAATCTACATTAAAATTTCATCTCTTTTAAAATGTGATGTTATTACTAGGGGTTTTTTTAAAGACAGAAACTTGGAACTTTGCAGTGCAGATTAACTGTTCATACAACTGAAAAAGAAAGACAAAAAGAGATTACATGCATTATTTTATTTCAGATATAACAGCATTTCAGTTTAGTTTACATTGATTCAGGTCTTTTGGGTGTTTATATATGATAATTCCTAAAAGAACCACTTCAAATAGGAATAAATGAACTGAATTTGTGTGTCAATAACCCCGTCCATTTCTGTGTTTATAAAACACAGCAATAATTTTGAATAATAATTGAAATCATACCTGTAACGTAAGAGAAAATATCCAACCATCCAGTGAAATTTTACAGTCTACCACACACACGTTAGCTCTTTTTTTTACCAAAAGGGGTTTGAGTGTATGTACTGTTCACCTAATTATAAAACAGTAAAAACTGGATCACTGAGCCAGGGAAATAATGCTATGTGTTTTACGTGAGATTCTTTAAAATAGTTGTACTTTTGCTCAGCACCAAAAAAAAAAAAAATCTTTGAACACTGTTCAAGCTTTGAGTTATGTTGAAATATGGCTAACAATGGGGAACTGCTATAATGGCAAAAATATTTTATTTCTGCTTTAAGCTAATTAATGTGGAAAATGTCTCGTTTTTACAGCCCATATATTAAACCTTTGACAGTTACACAAGTGAAGTAATTTTCCTGAAAAAAAAGAAAAACTGTGGACTATGCAAGATGATAACCTTTTGAAAGGACAGACCTTCAATTCCTCAGCAGAGCATTTGATTCATAGCACCATAACAGCTGACAGAGTTTAACATTGCAGTGGCTACTCTACGTGAGCCCTGCCAAAATCAATCACGCTTAGAAATTGGAACGTTCTTCAAGTTAAGAAAACACTTCTTTGCTTTAAAGACCTGATCTAAAATCAATTAAGGCCAAAAGAAAGACTTCCCCTTGATCAGTATCAGAAGTGGTTGAAGTTTTGGTGACGTATTTTGCAGACTTCACTTGCTTATCACTGGATGAAAGCAGACTGAGGGAAACAGGAAAATTATGGTCTTGATTGCGAGAGGGCTTTGGGTTTCACATTTGAAGTGTTATCTCCATGGTCAGTGCTAGCTCAGCAGTAAAAGCGGAGTGTCTTGGCCCAAATGTCCCCATTTTTTTCATCCCTGATATATGGCAGGGAACTCAATCATCGTGAAAATGACGTTGCCAGGAGGGATGTACTGTTTTGGTGGGGACTGGGTGCACCAAAACTTTTAGCTTTTAGCAGTGGCAGGGGAAAGGGAGTGGAGGCAGACACAAAATCAAGCCCACTGGTACCTGCTGGTCCGAGCAGTTTGCCAGGTCTGAACACCGAGACTGGCTCACAGAGGATGGTGCCTGAAACATTCATTCCCTTTATCTTTGACAGAATGAAATTCTACAGGCGCTGGTAAGAAACCTTGGGGCAGCCATTGTAAAAAGGTGAACTCTGGGAAAAGTCAAGGTCTTTGAGAGAGGTGGGGTGTGAAGCCATCATCTGAGTGAGTACTGAAGGAGTAACGAAGGTGGATGGGAGTCTCTGGGATACGAATGCTGAGTCCGGGAAGCAACAGGCGTTGGTGTACAAGGAGTTTGGGACCGGGTCAGGAGAATTCCTCAGGATGCTGCACAGCACCAGCCCTGCCCTGCTGGCATCATGCAGAGGGAAACTGCCTACCGTGTATCTTCTAGAATAAGCAAGAAAAACAAACTTACTTAGTCCATGAAGTAAAAAGTTTTGCCACCACTGTCCTGTGCTGTAGACCACAGTATTTTGAGAGAAACTGCTCAGAATGGCACTTTTCCCTTCAGCTTCTCTTCTTACAATTGACTGTAGGTAGAGCTGAAACAAAGGATAAAAAAAACATTGAAGGTATCAGCCCAAAAGTTAATAGACCTCCAAAACAGAACTTTTCCACATAAGGTAAAATGAAACTAGAATAATTCACTTTCTGAATTATGCCTATTGCTTGGTTTCCTAGGGAAGTACTTCAAGGTGCTGACTGCTGAGCTTTGCAGCCCAGTTCAGCCAAACGCCATATCACGTGCTATAAATTATCCCACTGACTTCAAGGACTGAGCCTTTAATTTCTTTCTAGTGTCTCAAATACTAACTTAATGTGACACTTTTTTTATAAGCAGCATTGTATTCACCTTCACCTTGTGGTTTTTTAAAAAAAGTCAGCACTTCCCATTTTCCTAGACTATTGAGCTCGTGAATGTACCGAATAATTACTTTTTAAGAATATACATTATCCATACCTGGACTTTCTTTGACAGTAAGATTCATATTCCACTTAAAACTTAATTTATATATGATACCACTGGTCATTAAACTGGGAGAGAAGATGTAATTTCTGGACAGCCAGAAAAAGGTGAGCTTAACAGAAACAAAGAACAGAGGCTCTATCAAGAGGAACCACTAAATAGAGCAGAAAATTTTAATTAAATTGCTTAAAGACCATTTTGTTTCACTTTTTGAAACACATATTTAACAGTTAGAAGCTTGACAGTTGGAAGGTAACAGGCCTTCGTTAAAGATTTAATACTTCTGCCATTTCTGAATCCTTCCGGAGGAGCCTTATATACACTATGTCTCCTAGGTCAGGGGTCTATACAGTATGCTAATCCCCCTTTTGTTTCTTTTTAAACAGATTTCACTGTTTTCACACGTCGCATGCAGCTTGTCTCAGTTGCCCCAAACCCTTACTGCAATCCTTTTGCTAACCTCTTGCCTCCCCACTTGCTTCTCTGTCAGGGAAGGACGCTTTGCCTAGGCTGGACGCTGATTATCGGGCTGGCTTCCCTGTTAGACTCCTTTTTCATTTCGAGGTGAGAACCATTAAAGCCTTCCATGATAAGGTCAGTGCTCATCAGAGACCTTCTTAATTGCATCCTGCTCTTTTCTTGGCAGACGTCACTGACCTGACCGCTGCTCACATTCTGTCTTTCCTATAGCAGAAACTGTGACAACTATGACAGAGTTGGTGCAATAGACTGTCATAAATTGGAAGTTTAGTTGCTTCCCCTCTCTACAGAGAGCTTTGCAAGACATTTGTTTCTTTCCGCCTCCAGCAAAGACTAAAAAAAAATTGGGATTTCTCAGGAAGGGCAGGCTTTGGCTGCGTGTTTAAACAAGCAACCCTGTATTGTCCAAAAGCCCGGAGTGGATACAGCCCGTATGTGAAGCAGGACGGGGACCGGGGAGGACACGCAATCTCGCGTCTGCCCCCGTTTCACCTGGGTCAGGACCGTGTGCTGGATTGTCAGTGCTTCCAGCACAGCTCAGGAGATCCAGAGCAAAGGAGAGGAGACCGAGACGCACGCCTCACGCAGGCTGTGCCTGCTGCTTGCAGGCTGTTTCTAAAATTTTTTTTGCTAATCTGAAAAGGTGAAATTCTGCCTTATGATGCCGAGTGCTGACACCGGTTCTTCTATCTCGGGGAGTTTCCAGTTCAGTGCCACTTGCGGATACCTGATATCTCAGTCCGCACTTGTCAGAACTGCTCATCGTGATGGAAGAACAGTAAGCCCTTAGGGGAGCAAAATAAGGCATCGTGCATGCCAGGCTCTGTCTATCAGTGCAGATGGATGCTGGTAACCTGAGGTCGGGAATTAACAGGCACCTCTCACAACTGTAATTGTGTCAGTCTCACCTTTCCCAGAAGCTGTTGCCCCGAGCTAGAGATGTCACAATCTCCTTAGAAAAGGGAGATGCAAATGGTAAAATCATTAGACTGAAGGTATTTTGCGGCAGGTTTCTCAAGTCTGAACAATATCTCAAATTTCCCAGGAGTCTATCTCTTTGATCTCTTTTTTTTTTTTTTTTAATACTTCCCCCTACAGTTAGATTATTCTATCAGTCTTTGACTCAACAACTCAATGCACTGAAGGAGGCAATTTGAGGACAGTGACTAATTGATATACTAATTCTTATATCAGATACTAAAGCAATATAAAAATCACACAGAAGAGCATGATTTCATATTCTAACAATATACAGAATAAACATCACTTAATGGCTGAAAAAGCAAAGGTTAAAACACGCACCATTCATTTCTCTCTGAGAGAAAATATTTAGCAGCTGTTTTCCAGTTCCTACAGGAAGATCAGAAATCTAGTTTTCAGGGAAGGGTGTGGATGTGCATGTGTACATGTATGTACATGTGCTCTGGTCTCACTTGAGTCTGATTATTTTTATGGGAGAGAAATGCATAAACTGAAAAAGGTAAATTTGTGAATAGCTGTACTTCTTTAAATTGCATAGGGTTGTATTAAAGGTGTCTTAAAATTAATGTGTACTGGGAAATGTCTGTAAATTACAAGGAATACCACTGTTATTTTCCATAAGACTGGGGGACTCAAGGTCTTCCATTTGGCTTCAGGATTCCCTCATGAATATTTCACATTCCTATTCTCAGACAGGAAAGAGTGAGTATATTCTTAGGTAGATTAAGAGTTACCATAGTTATCAATGTCCAAAAAGTACTTTAGAAGGCTAAACAAATCTGTAACTCCTAGAGATTAGGGTGAAACTTTTCTGGTATAACCTTCCACACCTATAAATCTATTTTCAGTTTTCCATATATGCTTTTGAAGCAACTGATGTGACTCATCATCAGAAACAGGATATTAGGTAGGTGGACTATGAGTTACTTCTCACTCATACTATGTCAGCTCCTTTATTTGAGTGGATTTGCAGAGATTAAGGTAACATTTCCTATTTGGTCATCATGAGAGACTATGGCCATGTAATCTACCCATGTTCTTCCGTTCATCCTCTCTAGTTAACGATGGCTGTTCTCATCTCTCTTGGTGGAAGGATAAAATCTGTAAGTGATAGTGAGATATCAAGACAATTGTGGAAGATAAACGTTCATCCACGTACATATCTTGAGGTAAATAAGGCAGATAAAATATCCATTAAATAAAATTTATGAACAAAAAAGGAAAGTAAATGTTGGCCCACCTCATCCGAATGATTCGCCCAAAGTAACTTTCAGTAATATCATGCTTGCCACGAAGCAGTCATAAAAATGTTAGCAATGATTAGCCACGGGGTTGACGTATACTGAATTAATGAGCCCTCCATTCTCGTGTTCTTCTACTCAAAGGAAAATGTGTACGTTGCCTGTTTTAGTTAGGTTTTTGTCATAAATAACATCAGTTTATGATGTCAAAAAGAAGACTTAGGCATCCAAGAATGAGACCCATAAAAACCATCATGCTAAGATAGGACCAGCCTGGTCTAGCCAGTATGACTGTATAAACAGGGCTGTATCCTGCACCCTGTGTCTCCCCAGGACTGAGCTGTCACAACCTCTCAGGACCCACAGCAGAATGTCCTCTTCTGCATAACTCGGAAAGTCTCGGGAGGTCATCAAGTGCAAACTCCTGTTCAAAGCAAGGTCAACACTGAATTCAGACAAGGATACTTAGGGGTTTGACTCTTAAGGTCTTGAAAACCTCCAAAGAAGGAGACTCCAAGGGGCTCCGCTTGTAACCAGCCCCCTGAAGAGCACAAACCTTTAACATGGTCATCTAAACCCTCGCCTTCTAAAACCAAAGATGGCTCCATGCTCTTTTTCAAAAGGTGGCAGCATCTAATAAACTGTCAACTGTCCCATTCACACCCACTCAGATAAGGCACAGACAACTCCTTGGATCCTTCGGGCATCATCTCAGCATTAATTAGTCGTATGGCCACTTGAAGCAGTTAGCGCAGGCACGCTCACTCCCAGATTTTCCTAGGGAACTGTTGCAACAGAAAAAAGATTTTGGAGTTCCCTGAGTATGGACGAAAGTTTGGAAGATCAGTCTTCAAATTAGCTATATGTTTGTGATGTGGACAGCAAAACACACATCGTCTACATAGAAAACAATTAAAGCCGTAGTATTGAATAATTCAAGGGCACATGTCAAGCTCAGAATGAGAATTATTTTTCCAGTTTTAATTACCTGATTTATAGGAAAGTTATAAATGTTATGATTTTTTAGCTTTTATGGGTACTCTAATATTATTTTCAAAAGGACACCAAAGTGAATATTTACATAACTCATAGCTAAAATTGAGAACCAAGTTACCAGCAAGTAAGAAAATTCCAGACATATTTGGAAAACTTTACTTCTGGAAGCAAATCGAAGAGGTAAATGAAAGCAAAGCAGATTTGTTAATGTGCTATAATATTTTAATTGTTCTTTAATAAAAATCAATATCCACTAATAGTTACTGCTAACAGGTAGCTTTCATCAAACTTTATTAACATGCTGGAATGCAATTAATGAACTACAGCTATAGCCTTTCAAGCAGCTCTAAGCAACTGTATTTCTACTCACAGTTCAGAGAACTTAATGGAATGGATCTTGTTAGTTTTCTTATATTTATTGTTGTACAGCTTTCTTACACAATATTTACAAGATGATCTTGCTCCGAACAAGGGCTTTCTTCTGGCATTTTAGATGTAACCGTAACAGTTGAAGAAACTTGGAGTGATTAGTTATAATTTTTTTCTTCAACAACTCTAGCATACTTTTTAAAAAATTAGTTTTGAGTTGCATCAGATGTTTTAGTTCTAAAACAAAGCTATGTGACTACAGCTGATGGCAATATACTTCTTGACTGGATTTGAAGTTGTATATAAACTTGTATGGAAGCTTGCAAGGTGGCATCAGGTTTCCTCCCAAAGTCTTTATCTGTGGCTTCTTTGTAAATTATGAATAATCTATTGGAACAATCTTTACCTGGGTTTGGTATAGCACATAAAAATACTTTTAAGACACTTTCAAAGTCCTCCAAGAATTTTGGCCTTCTGTGACACCAAAAACATTCATAAAAAGCCCTGTTATTTCACCCAATAAATTAACTTTCAGAAGATATTACTTCCTCTGGGTTTTTTTTCTAATATGGAAAATATTTTTATAACATCTTGACGATTATCTCCATTTCTTACGATCACTTTTTTCTCAGTTTCCTTCTCCAGTCCAGGTGACATCTCAGCCTTCACTGCGCTACTCAGATGGAAGTCTGGTACAGATTCCTTCTATTAACACATTTTGCCCAATCTTACAGTGATGTCAAAAAGCTGCAGGAAAACTACACGCAGAACTTTCTGGAAGCCACTAGCTACTGGAAGAGAAACCTCCAGAACTGCAGGCACTGAACCGAGCCATGCCCGGACAGCTTTACCATCCCGGTCTCGCAGGAGAGGCTCTTGTCTCTTACTCTTACTAAAAAGGGGGTTTTATTGAGCACAGATCCCCTACATCTGTGGTTTCGTACATCACTTTAATGGTCACTGTGCCATTTAGCAGGCAATTTCAAAGGTTCCCTCCGACGTTGCGACAGCCAGTGTGTATGCGTGCACGGCAGAAAAACTCAGATGAGCAAAATGCTTCAATGTTTTTTGAAGTGAGGTTCAGACAGATTTTTCAATGAATATCACAAATTTACTTTGTTTGGATTTCAGGTTACTATTAGCACTCTTTATGTTGTATCCAACAATTATTGGCAATGGCTGGGTTTCTTACTTTCCCAAAAAAAGTTTTCATTTAATCTCATGGGCTCGCTTCATACGATGAGGTATAATTTGCTAGCATGGAACTAAAGCATTTTCAGAGTTGTGAAGAACACAAGAGTCACCAAATATGCATTACTCATCCAGAGCACTTCTCAGCTGGTATATCGTTGCTTTTAAGTGTGTGGGTGGGTCTTTGGTAGCAAAAGGTCATTATTAATCACAGTTTGCTATGGTCAGACAACAATCTTAACCATTCACCACAATAAAGGCAGCAATGCAGAGACAGGAGAAGGGTTCATCATATGCATAAGACAAGGAGAGTGCTTTCCCATACAAAAATTTTTGGCCTACCAGAAACAAGAGCTTCAGGATACCACTGAACTACCAAAAAAATGATTTGAAGTATTTAGTAAATTGACATTTAATAGCGAATTTCTTCTACCTTCAACAAAATTATGCTCTCCTGATTTATAAGTCGAAGCTTTTTCTCTCTCTTTATAACGCAGAAACTTTTGATTTCATATAATGAACAAAAAATAAAGTTAGGACTATTACAGATACAAGTTCCAAATTTCTATCTTTTTTTTAATCAGTATCATAAGAGTTGTGTCCTTGGTCTTTGCACAATTAGAAAACTCACAAAGCTCGCTTCCAAATAACCATACACCGTGACGTAAAGCTTATTTACACAGTCAGCTGTACTTTCCTTTGCCTTTATTTCTTCTCTTTACTTTTCTTTCTAGTTACAGATAAAATACTGTAACTGCCACCACGAGGCCTGTTACAATTGTCAAGCTTACTGCCTTGTGAGATGTGCTTTAGCACAGACAGGTGAAGGTTTTGGGTTTTGTCATCCTAATAACAAAGTAATATGAATAACGTGAAAAAAAAATAAATAACAAAGTAGCCGTAATAATTTTCTGTGGTTTTCAAGGCAAATGCAGGAGAAAGTCACAACCGTTATCATTTCAGACTACAGTTTCATCTGTCCCAGTATCCCATGTCTGACAGAGGTCAGTAGCACATCCTGAGGGACAGTGTGAGAAACAAAGCCAGTATGAAGTAAGCCTTCATCTAGCAGCATCCCCCGCAACGTCAGATAGTTTAGAAGTAGTCTGGGGTTTATGCCGTTTTAACTACATAATTGACTACCAACTTATACTGAATAGTCTTTTCATTATTTGTTTCTAATTTTTCAAAAATAATCCCATTGACACTTGAGTTCAACCTAATTCTCAAGGTTTTAAAGACTTCAGGGTGGAAGATACCCTTCCTCAGATGCTCTGTAGTTATCACCAACACAAAGAATTTGTTCAACTTTTCCGCCATGGATGACCTTGACATCTGTTTTAAGTCTCAGACTTCTGCCAGGCTTCCCGCATCCAATGTATTTAAAAATATACCGACATCTTACACTTTGCTTTTATGCCATAGCAATTTACTGCATGAGATCTTGATTTTTTTCTCCTGTATTTCTTTCATTTGGACAAAGGATGTCTCCTCTATCACCTCACTGAATCTTTTTGGTTTGGTCCTTTAAGAGTCTTTTTCCAGTTGGTCACACAATTTTATTCTGAGCCCTAAATAGGAGCTTTAAGCAACTGCCCTGCTGCTTGCAAGCATTTTATACTTCTTATAAGCATTGTATCATTGTGCAGTATTTTATCATTTTGTTTGCACTATCAACACACTGGTAGGAGCTTTCATGTGAACAAAGGTTTGTCTGTATATTTTATTTATTTTCTTGCGAATGTATAGCCTGTCTCTTAAGTTTTGCAAGATTCTTTAGTTTGGAATTGAATGAAACTGAAAGTTTTAAGGTAAAATGAAATGTTAATCTTCCTGTTTAAATTTACTATTGAATCACATAAAATTAAACTGCGAACACAGTAAGACTTTTGACTAAAACTAGATCACAACACAAAGAGCAATAGGTTCAAAGTGGAACAGAAGTTTAAGACACTGCTTCAAATAATCCATAGTGTCTGAAGTTTTTAAATTCTGCAAATTGACAGCGCAGAATTGTTTTATTCTTTTTTAGGTGTCATTTGAAGCTGTTAAGTGCTAAAAACCTAGAAGCAAATGTCTATACTGTGACCTTAGGTTCAAGTTTTAATTTTTCTTCTTGGAATTTCTTCCAAGTTGTCATCATCTTTTACTTCCAGAGGGCACATAGTATTATTGATCAAATTGCTTAGTAGGTGGCAATTTCACAATTCTTTCTTTATTGAAAATTACATTTTGTTATCTTCAACTCTCTAGGTCTTTTAAGGATTAACACAAAATTGTACTCTATTAATGGCACAATATACAGGACTGTGCAAAGCCGAGGGCATCTCTCTGTGGAACTGTTGGATTCAAGTTGTGAAATTCACATGACTTAACAGCATCACAATAAGCCACCACATCCGATCTATATGAAAAACCTCTGCATTAGCTAATGGGCATATATAAAACAAGATTTTGTTCATTATTGTCGTGGTTTAACTCCAGCCAGCAACTAAGCACCAGCTAATATTACCTTGAGCCTACCTTCCAGTTTTGAAAATATCATCCTACCTTGCTTCTGCATGTAAGTTATGAGAACAGGCTAAATTGTGCCATGTATACTGCTAATTTTCCTCAGCTCCAAATGATGTGCCAGATCTTTCATACTCACTGTGATGACACAAAATATTATCTATGTAGAGCAGAGTTGCACATTTTTTTCAACTCCCATTCCTTAGGGATGGCAATATCCAACACTTTCTAAAGTGAAGGCGTTTTAACGGTTTGTGGCTTGAAGTTTAATAGTTCCCATTTAGAAGTAGTCCACATTCTTTCCAAACATGACATGCTCTGCTCAATTCTCACAGATTCATTTGCAGAAGACTTGCACATGTAAGTTGTTTACAACTCAAAAAATATTTTACGAATGAATAGCTGATGCCTAGTTCCCATGCAAGACATTTCATTAAAGAACAAGATAAGCATTTACCTATAGAAAAAGAAGGTGAAGAATTGCTTCGTTCCCTTCTGCTACCACTCACACAGATACACAAATAAGGTCTGATCCTTGGCTTCTGCTGAAGTCCCTTTGTGATAAGACCGCTTACATGAGTCATTAGCAGGCATAAAGCCAGAATTATTTAGTGCATCCCCCAGGCTGTTCGAAGACATGCCAGGAGTAGGTTTGGCTTTCAGCTCTGGAAGCAGAACACTAACTTCAAGCCACATTTCTCACCCCCTCCTCTCATCATGTCTGGTAAAGGACTTGTCCTTAACTGCAGCTTCTTGCTCTTCCAGATGGTAACTTCTGAAGTACACAATAGGAAAGTGGGAACATAATTCTCCTATCTTCACTGATGTAAGATTAAAAATCTTCACATAAGAGACAAAAAACTGCCGGCTTAAGGACAGTAGTATGCTTTGAAATGGATAATGCGCTTTTAAAATGTTACATATTTCCTAGGGGGTCTAAAATAGAATTATAATACAACTCTAAAGCTGTATAGTGGCTCAGGGCCAGATTCTCAGCCAGAGTCGAACAGCATAGACTAAGTCTCAAGAGCGCATACAACTTGCTTTAGATTTCTTGTACGACTTTTCAGAACTTCCATTCTAGTCAACAGAGAGTATCAGTCATTATCATCAGGATTATGGCACAGAATCAGTCAAGGTGTAGCTGAATGGGGTCCACAAAAAAACTGAGGAATGATTGCTTTTAGAAAAAGTGTTCAAAAATATTGATCTATCTAAAAATGAGAGAAATGAAGCAAATCTTGTGCTGTGTTTTCAGCTGTATGACAGTACAGGGAAACCAAATGTGATAACCCTGTCCAGTTAGAGACTCAAATACTGTGTGAAAAGGCCATGAACCTGGAGATTGCAAATGCAAACAAAACAGCTGCATGCTTTTAAACTACAGTCTTCAATAGATCACCGAGTTCTTTGGCAGGCCTGAAAGGGCAGATTATTGAGAAATGTTCAGAAAATGTGCACCAAGGCATCACCATGCAGGGTACGAGAATTTTTAACCTACGTTAGCATAGGATGCCCTAAGTAAGCAATGAAAATGTACACATCGACATAGAAGGAGCTCTGTATTGCACTGCTGTCTCCTATTCCCTTTTTTCCAGTTTGTGAGACAGCCTAAGCAAGGTATGTTACACAGATTTCCTAGGTTAGAAAGGTCAGCTTCTTCGCACTTCCAGTGTTCTTGTCATTGCCTGGCACCTCTTTAAAGTTGGCTTCACAGGCCTTCTGGATGCACTTATCACCCACATACAAATGTTATTTTTCTGTGATTATCCATCTTGTATTTCCACTTTGTAGAAATACTAATGTTTCACTGTATTTCATTAGGGATTCCCAAAGCTAATTTCTGCTTAGTATTCTCTGTATTCAATTTGTCCTATATTGCTATCAATATTTTTTTTTGTACTATAAATTCACTGAGGACGACAAAGATGCCTGAGAACTGGAAAAGAAACTATCATCTAACTTCAGAAAGAATACAGAATTTAAAAAAAACAGCAAACAATTTGTAAATGCTTCAAAAAAAAAAAAAAGTTTAAATCAATTACTCCAGAAGATATTTTGCCAAATTACTGCAATCTCCTTTTCCTTCTTTCACGGGGTAGGTGGCTGGGTGAATAGGGGAAGATCTCAACATTCATAAGACCACTGACATGTCCTGCATGATATTCTCATAAGGCAGCTAAGGAAATATGGTCTAGCTAGAATAACCTAGAAATGGTTATAAAATGATGGAAAATTTATCTCAAAAATAGTCATCAAATAGAAGAACATATTTTTTAAGTCTTATCAAAGATTTGTTTGCACCCAATCCAGTCAGTATTTAATTAGTAACTTGGATTTGGAGTAGAAACTGTACTGATAAAATGTGTGGACGACACAAGACTGGGAAGATGTGCAAGCATAATTCAATTGAAAATAATGCTGAAATGGAGAAATTATCTGTAAAGGCTGATACAACAGAAGTGGGAATGAAAAGTCTTCTAAAAAGGAAAAAGAGGTAGAGAATGGTAGAGAGCAAGATCTGGAGGCCTTAGTGGTTCTCAAAGGAAATATAAGGCAGCAATAACAATCAGCTTTTTCTATTATTTAAAAAAAAAAAAAAAGAAAAAGAAAGAAAAGAAACTAATTCCTAGATTTTGTTAACAAAGCATCCAATGAAGGGCACAGCAGGTTAATATTTGAGTGTATGTGGCAGAAGGAAAGCTTTTCCTGGGTCCAGTCCAGGGACCTTCAAGAAAAAGGTGGACAATTTGGGACAATCCAGATCAGAGTAGCAAGAACACTGAGGGATTTAAGAGACGATTGATGAAGAAAATAGCTTTGGTTACGCTAAAAAGACAGAAACAAAATAGGATCACTTTTTTCCAGTGCATAAAAAATGCTATAGGATTGTAACCAGCTGTTTTCCGTGGTATATCAGCTGTTCTCATTCAAACTCAACAGCTATGCAGAATAAATTGATATAATTTCCAAAGAGGAAGATCTGGTGTTGAACATGAAGCAAATACTCCAGCCAGCAGGTTGGTAAAAAAAATTTAAAAGGCTGCTAGACTACTTTAGAAAATCTTCGGAGAGTTTTAGTAGGTTTGCTTTACATCTGTTCAGAATCCCTCAGTGCAGAGCTCTGGACTAAAACGTCTTCTGATGTCCCCTGAACTACTTCTGTCAACCTCAAACTTTCCAATGACAATTATCAATGTCTAGGCAAGATTATGAAAGTCAGCTGAGTATTAGTTTTATTTGTGAAAGGTGACCAACTCTGGTACTGAAAAATGTAACATATAAAAGGGTAGATGATATCAATTACCTATAAATCTATTTTTCTCAATATATCCAGTCTGCATTCAGCACAAGCACAGCTAAAATATTTTTGAATTCAAATATATTATCCATTCCCTTTGCCTGCAGTTTGTTGCACTTGAATCCATTCTAGATAAATGGGAAAATATTTATATGCAAAAACCTCTTTGTAAACAATGTGTGAAATCCATGAGCAATTTTTCATTTGCAGATGGCAAATTAAGAATCCTTCAGGAACTGGAATATTATTGTATTCTCAAAAGTATTAGAATTTCTCTGTAACAATTACTGTTCATTGATGGCAAAGTTAAAGTTGAAAATAAGTAGAAAATAGCATTATGCCCTGTGCCAACTGATGAAAGGATGCACAGTAAGCCAAACTCAATTACATAGGAAATGAATTTATTTTACTATTGGTCTGAGTAACCTAAATAATTTTGAATTTTATGTGGTCTAGGTATTTGATTTTTCACATGTAATGTATTGCAGTACTTAACGTATTAATAAGCTTACCAATGTACATAACACATCTTTATTTTATAACCACATCCTGTATTTTCCTGCCTCTTGGCTGTATTTGAGCCGCTTTAAAATAAAACACTAACTGATGATCATTTCAAAACACAATTCCATATATTATTTGGGGGCTTATTACGCATTAAAATTCCAGCTGTAGTTTGTTCATTTTTCCTATTTGCTTGCTCTCAATAACAGAAATGCAAATTTTAAATCCAGCAAGAACTTCAGATAAAATAGGCACTGTCATTCCTCCTGAAAACCGAAGTGGTTAGAATTTTCTTTTCACAGGTTTGTTGTATGTATCTATTCAATAGGATTTAAGTCATCATGATGTCATTCCTTACCCTTGGTGTAAAAGTTTATACATGTCCTGCTGTTTGACGTTAAGTGGAACAATATTTAGGTGGAATACATGCTTGTGATGAGAGGTTGAAACCTTTGGAAAGATCTTAATGTAATCATGCTGGCTGAGCAATTTCTATTAAGTCAAGAAAGAAAGGGTACTCAGTGAGTTGTATCTAGGGGTGTGCTGGTTTTGGCTGGGATAGAGTTCATTTTCTTCACAGTAGCTTTTTTTCCCTGATTCCTAGAGCAATGCTGGTGGAGCAGCACTACCTAAAATTCCAGATGGGGATGTCTAAAATACTCAAGAAGAGGTTTCAGGCTGCTTTGCTTGGGTGCTTCCCCATGAAAAGGGATGTCTTTCCGACTCTAGCTGGAACACGCGGTTATCGAGAAGGCTAAGGAGAAGACAGAGGAATTGCCATGGTACTATCCTGTAGCCAGCCAGGAGGAGGGCTGGGAAGATAAAGAAATAAGGAGATAAAGGACAGCTCTACCGGGCAATCCACCCCTGTGTCTTGTCGCTCGCTGCAGCCGTCAGCCTCGTCAGGGCCGGGGAAGGTGGGCGCGTGGGCAGGCAGCGTGGGGTTGCAATTAGCTTCGTGCGTCAACGGTTTGCATCCTGCAGGGACCCACCGCATTCGCCGCAGTGCTGTAGTTGCAGATGGGCGGCGGTTATAACGAGCTGTACCTGTTGCCTTTGCAGATAAATAACTATCTGTGTCAGTGCTTGTATATGTTTATAACTCACCGTCATCTAAATATTAATTTTTTTTAAAACTCTCTTTTAGGAAGCATAACTTCTGCTGTCTTAATGGCTCTATTTACCAACGTGCTCAAGTTAGACATCACGGCTACATTTATACAAGTAAAACGAGCGGTGCCAGGGAACGTTTCCAGACATAAGAACTTGATCTTCTACAAGGTTCCCAGCATGGTTTTGGCCAGACAGACGGCAGCTCTCCCAGATGAGGACCGGGCACGGCCGGGGAGCTGGATTGGGCCAGGGCTCATTCTCAGCAAATACCTGGGTGCAGCCACCTCTTTTGTAGGGTTAAGACAGATGAAGACGAGGGAGATGAGCAGACCGTGCCAAATAGCCTTGTGGAGAAGGACTGGCCCTGGCTAGTGCTAGCTCGCTAGTGTAAATTTAGCCGATACTTCTCGAATGCCATGAATAGTTCACCTATACAGCAAGATCACTTTAATAGAAACGCTGGCTTTTTGTCAGGAAACAAAGAAATTATAAGTAGTCTACATCAGACTTTGCAGGCGACTTTCCTAACAAAGAAGTGTCCATACATGATGTGATGAAGAAGGAATTTAGACAGACAAATTATCACCGAGGAAAACTTTGGTTTGAAAAAGAGGACAATCAACCTTAATTTAAGATACAGTCAAAGCAACTGTTTCTTTCTCTGTCTCCCATCAGGCATATTATTTTGCATACACATTTCTGTAATATTTATCTTTACTTGTGGATAAATATATGCGCACATAATCTATTAAAAATTAATATTGGCGGGATTAAGTTTAAGATACTCTTTCCTGTAGACGGAGTTTCAGAAACCCCAATGCAGTTATAATAAATCAGAGCATGTTTAATGCCTCACAGCAGACTTACAAATATCTACCCTTTCCCCTTACTGTGGTGACATGCCTTCACTTCTCCACGACTAAGGGAAAACTACTTTTTCTATGGAACCTGAACACAGCTACTTCTTGCCCTTCTCCTACAATATTCTTGGGAGAGAAGCAAGAAAGTTTTGCATGACGCAATCAGCCAAGACTGCATTTTTCATATACGGAGGCATATTCTGTGCTGATTCTAGAAGACATACCACAAACATCCACAATGATTTAATCAGATATTGCAGATGTTACAAGGATTGTTTTCAGAGTGCTGTCTGTTTTATTAGGGTTCATTTGATCATTATCTGTTTTAAAAGCTCAAAATAAATATGTAATTCCATTTCATTTGAGGGCAGCTTAATTTTCTTCAGAAATGTTCATATAAGGTATCTCAAAACACTTTGCAAACAAAAATAAGATTGTGTGGCAACCAAGCTTTTGCAAAAAATGCTGTATAATTCATGAGTATCAGACACAGTGTGAACACCAGTGTTCCACTCTTCATGTTCATTTGCATGAACTGTAGTTTGTTTGCAGGGATATTTTGAGAACCATTATTGTGGAGCATCTATTCCTTTATTTTCCTAAATTGTCACTGTATTGCTCTTGAGACTGAGGGAAAGGAAGACTGTACTGAAGTACAGGAAACCTACTCTTAAGGAAATGTTTTTCCATTGTCTTCGCAAGTGCCAAGTACAATACATCTTTGCCTTTCACTGATTTTAAAAAGTGCTTTAAAAAGGGACTTTAAAAATAAAGGCTTGTAGGGGCTAACCCGGTGGTCTAATTTTTTAGCAATTTCGTTGTTCTTTTGACAGAAGGAAAAGAGAGAGAAAGATTAATTTTCTAAATAGCTCCCTAAGTCACATGGGCTTGGGAGTGTCACAAAAAAGGAAATAGAGGAGTGAGTGTGAGGTAACCATCTCCTCTATACAGGGAAAGCACTTCTCTTTAGTAAAAAGAACTCATGAAAGTGCATAGCCAAAAATAGTAGTCACAGGAAAATGCTTTCCAGAGACAAAATTCACAGCCATATTTAAGTTGATGAAGACCACTGTGTTAAAGAAAAGCCATGCAGAGACCACTTTAAGTAGCGTTATTCACTGTCATTTTAGCAGATTATCTTCATATATTACTTTTATGAATAACATGGGGTTTTTGGTTTTGTTGTGGGTTTTATTTTTGTACCCCCCTGCAAGCCAAGTCAATGGCTGCCACGGCTACTTGGGTGTAACAGCTCAGAATCAGTTTTACTGTCCATCCAACAACAACCACCACCACCACCACCACCACAAAAAACTGCCTACTTCTCCACATTAGGGAGCCTTGTCTGTCCTCTCTGGGTACGAGCTTAGCCTTTCCTCCATCCCTGATCTTTCCGACCTAGAAGATTTTATATTTGGAAGTTAGGAAGCAAAGCCCTAGGCTGATTCTCACCACCTGTATTTGTCCTTTCATGCCCTTAGATCCACAGGATCAAGACTGATGAAATGCAGACGTATATAGTTGCAGTGCTAGTTGCATTAACAAGCCTGTTAAGGCTACGATAGTCAAGAATCCACTTATAAAACTCAAGTAGAACGCTAAAATGTTTTCATTTATCTACCAGAATTAAAACTCCCATTCCCCAGGGTACTCCCCAAGTGTTTTATTTCAATGAACTCATTGCAACATTTAGCCAAGTTGGCCATAAGTACTGCTGCCCTAAGGAGCTCCAGGTCTTCCTCTGCTTTATGTCAGTTCTCTGAGCACAGGATACACAGAATACACCGCTGAGGTGGATAGCTGCACATCCATGGCAAGGCTTCAAATTCATTAGATGTCACAGGAGCTCCATGTGTTCTGCATGAAAGGCATGGAAGCTGGTGAGCCCACAAGGTATGAAAAAATCAGGCCATACTTGGAAGTCTGGAGTTTCAGGACTCTTCCAGTATTTCTTTGTTATGAATATACTACATGAATATATAAGCCTATTCATATATGAATCCAATCTTTAAGGCTTTTTATCATTTAACCAGTCTGTGGTATCAGACGTAAAACTAATTCACGTACTGCAGTTGGCCTCTTTTTTAACATGCTCACCTCATATTAGTCCATGCCATCTCCTGGGTTCACAACTATCATCTAATCTCAGTTTAAAATTGCTGGAGAGCATGGGGAATGTCCAACACATGAGAACACAAGACCTAATCGGTTTTTGGCAAATTACCTTTCACTTATCTCATGTAGGTCTCTCTTCCTCAGGAAGTCAGGCAAAATTTTCAGATCAGAAAGGTACTTTCTCCCTCCTGTTATACTCTAGGAGAACATTTTTTAAATGACATAGCTTAGCACCTCTGTTCAAAACACTATAAACAGAGGCTTTTAAAAAGTACAGTGTTATGCATTTGGTTGACTAGTCATTTGGGAGTGTTGAAAGTTGCTGTTATCACTTCATAAACATTCTTCTTAGTATACTAGAGAGATCTCATCAAAGATCCCACTCATAGGAGGACAGACTGCATGAAAGCCTTTGACAAAAGTCTAAACATCCTTAAAGAATGTCTTCCAAAAAGACTGTCTTACCAATGGGCATGGCGAAAGTGGAATTCAGAGCCATGTTGTCAGAGCAGGGAGGGAAATCTTGTTTTGAAGTAGAAACTCTTGCAAGGAAAAAAGCATATTCCATTATTAAAAAAAAGAGCGCCCAGCCCTTAAATAGACAATAACATTACTGAAAAAGTCTTTGCTTGGGAACAGGTTGTAAAAAAACACACCTATCCCGCAAGGCATAATAAGTACAGTGGAAAACACTGGTGATCTGGTGATTTAATTACAGTGTTGCAGCTGGCACTGCTGCAAGCTTTATTCCAAGTGCAGCATAAGAGAGAAAACACAGACTTTTCCTCTAGTGACATAACCTGTGTCGCTTTCAGCCTTGAGATCTCGGATGGGAAGGGAAGATGAGGAAGCTTTAAATCTAAGAGACCACAGATTGTCCATCACTATCGTTATGCAAGCGCAGACAGAGAGATGCTAAACACAATCAGAGCAAACTGGTTTCCTCCAGACCCGTACAAAAGAGGCAGGATATGAGAGGGCAGCTGATCCCTCTGAGTGAGTGCCTCCAGCTCCGCAAGCCCATCACCTTCCACACTCCCCAGATTCTCCCATAGCTTCACAGAGACACAAGCTTCTCCCAGTCTTAGCAGGAAATTATACACAAGAAAAAGAAACCTGTGAGCAGCAGCAAGGCATCAAAAGACTGATTCAGTCTTCAGTGTATGAGCACAGGTTTGTGTTTCAACCCTTACCTTAAAACTGGAGATCCCACCACAGCTGTAACACATATACATACTTGCAAAACCATTTTGCTTCCATTGGACCAGTCAGCTGTGAACCACGACTGAACTTTTAGTTTGTGGAGCTGATAGTCTTCCTCTTTCACTGTGAAACACCAAGAAGGTCGTTTTGGAAAATAACCGAATCAAGCAATTCCTTTCCTCTTGTAAACAAGAGAAAAACCTGTCAGAACTCACCTAAGCTATGAGTGATCTTATGTCTAACAACCACACTTTGATTTGTCCACTAATTAAATTTGTTAGCCTTGAGGAACCACGAACATTATATTATAGGTGTGTCCTTACACAGAGGTTTCGAAGACACTTCTTATCAAAATAACCATTGAAAGATCAAGTACTGTCTTCATTTTCATGGCTAACACTGAGTCCTGATGCTTTTTTGTAAGACATTCCAAAAATCTACAGGCTGTGTCAGGTGAAACAAACTAGACATACTGGTCTCTCCTGAGCTCCTATGCTATTAATCCATGGGACTACTTCTTCTGCAAATACTAAAGTGTTTCTTCTGTCTTTAATGCCAGTGATGATATCTATTTACCTTCCTAATACCTCGTCTTCTGGAGAAGCTAAACCAATGAACACTGTGACCTGAAACAAATTATCACCACCAAAAAGTCTGAATCATAGAACAGCAGCCAACAGTGAGGAAATAACATAATGGAAGCAACAACTTCTTTAAAAAGACTCTTGCACGCTGGTAGTCCAAGAAAAACATTTGGCCAACACTTATGACTACGATAAATAGTTAAAGAGGCCTTCATGAACAGGCAGCCAGTTCCGACATCTTCAAGGGATGTGGGCATTTGAATGATGGTGGAAAGTACAGGGGTGAAGGTGGGGAAAAAGCTTTTCCTATAGTTAATCTACTTATTTTATAGAAAGCCAAAATGAGATTTTTTTTTTTTTTTTTTCTTTAGCAGTGTTTTATACTGTGTTGGTAGCATCTTTGGACTGATTTGACCTAGTGTTTTTCCAGGGATGGTTAGACAGAGGGTAGACATCTAGCCATTAGGCTAAATGTTGGGAGTTTTCAGGGTGAAAAGGGTGTTCTTACTGACATTTGAAAACCTCAGGATGAGAGAACTGTTAGGTAAGAAGTAGTCAGATTACATCTTTGAGCAAAACAACAGAAGTCTACCTATATCTTCATATTCAGGGCTGTACTCTTTTTTAGATCTGGCTCCTACTCTAACCCTTTATCACAATACGGGCTGTGGTTATCTGGAATCTGATCCAGAAATATTAGCAATGATGATGTTTTGAAATCATCCTGAAATTGCAATTTTCTTTTTAAGTCATGTATTGAATTGATAGGAAAAACATTGTTTCTCTGTAATAAAATTAATTAGTTTAATACATTAGAAAAGAACAGAGATGAGAAAATATCCCGTTTTCAGATGCTTCCCACTTAAATTTTGCCATAAACTTGGATTGACATATTTTAATATCCTGACACTATAAAGCTATCTTGTACTTATGTTGGCCTTTTTTTGTCACTGTCGTGACAAAAATTCATAAAAATGTATCCATAGTCTTGAATTTCTATTAAGATTGTAATAAATTTTAGACACCTCCATACTGGAGATGGAAAAAGTGATGAGGTCATCCCATCGAAGCGCCTGCCAATGAAGGAATATTTTCTGCAGTGTAGTCTCCACTGATTTATAGCCAGACTAGACAAATGACTTAAGTGATGGTTTCCCTTCTGAGAGCTACTTCAAGAGAACAGCAATACAAAATGTATCATGGAAACTAACCAGTGTACTTTTCCCAGAAGCTATTTCATATCAGAAATACCTAGTCAATCATATTTGTAATATATTGAGCAAATATATTGCTCAACATATTGAAAGTAAAACAAGCGAACACTTACAAGGATGAATAAAAAAATGACTACAACTTTGACTGAACCTGACGTAACTCTTTTCCACTCAGCATATTGTGGAATAGAGCTGTAAATCAGTTCTATCTCCTAATCGTCTGGAATCAATCTAATAATTTCTAGTTGTTTTGAAATGCAAGAGGGGAGATGGAAATTACAATACTTACACAAAACATTCCTGGTCTGAAGATGACGTTGTGTCTGCATTACCAGCAACCAGTTCTGTGATGGGATTTTAAGGGTCGGACTCCTTATTCATTTTAAAGTCCCCCCCACACCCTCTCCTACGCACTGTTGTCCCCCCAGGGGATAGTTTCACAGTTGGTTTAAGAACATCTATAATCATGCTGCCACTGGAAGGGGCGGTGCACCCTCCTCCTTCACCCACCGCAGAAGCACATTCCTGAATGTCACCTTTGACATCCATGCCAGTTTAGGCTGATCCAAGCAGATCGCTAAATCACAGCCTCAAAGTGATAGAGAAACTGCAAAGGGCACGGGTGATCCCAGGCTGTTTATCTTGGTTCCCCATGCACTTACTGTTGCCCAACTTGAAAGTTAACATGACCATGCAGAGGCAACTTGAACAACTCCGAATATATATGTATTTCATACCTGGATCCTCTGCTTGAAGCAGCTTGCAAAGTTGAGTTCTGGAAAAGCATCTACTCTGTCATTAAAGTTCAGACAATGCAAAGTGTCTTAGTGTTTATAGACTTCTTCTGGATGTCAGTTGGGATAAAACATAGCTGAGACAAGAAAATGCTTTCAAGTAATGTTATGCTGGTGATTTGTCCTAAGGCCTGTACAACTTTCTCAAATGTGCCTGTTTATTCTTGTCTATGATGCAGTCAGTTTCAGTATATGAAGGTACGTATCTTAAGAACCTTAGGAAAAAAACCCCACCTTACCAGTATAAGACTTGCATTCAGTGATAGAAAATAATACCTTGTTTGATGTGGTTTTGTCCAGTTCAGATTGATTAATATGAGCTGGGTCTTACTGAAGAATGCACAAAACCAGAAGAATTCTAAGCTTAAAATGATGTGCAAACCTACTGTAACTGGCAAAATATAACCCTATTTTAAAAAGTCAGACAGCCTATTTCCAAGTCCTTCACTGCTGCTAAAGGACAAAGCCTTTACATGGTCTAGGGCATTAAGCTGATTTAAAAAATACATCAAGCTGAAAAAAAGTCAAAGTGCAATTCTGAAGGAAAATAAAGTGATATTTAGAGGCAGCAGGGCAATAATAAGTAGGCCATTACTTGAGTATAGCAATTAACTCTGTTGCCAACACATTGAGAAGAATGCTGACTAACTGGGGAGGGTTCAAGAAAGAGCTACAAACGTGATTCAAGCCCCACAAAGCGTATTTCCCAGCAAGACAAAAAGCAAGACTGGCCATGGTTTGGTTATGATCCTTTTCTGTCTGAAGATAAACACTTTTGTAACAGAGAGCCATTTAAGCTAGCAAACAACCTGGAAACTGCTATCTATGTTGAGATGTAGAATATATACATTTTTAGTTTAAAAAACTGTGTGTCATACGTAAAAAGCAACAACAAAATCACTTTACATTGCTACAAATTCCATCTATGTGAGCAAGTAAGGTTTATTCACTGTTTTTTAGAATTTCTAGAAATTTAAAAGTCCAATGGATTCTTCTTGTGTCTATAGAAATCTTTTCACATAGCATTTGCAAGGACGAAGGAAGGCACTGTGAGCAGAAATGTATTTGATATTAATGACTTGAATGCACGGAGCTTGCTCCAAAGTGTGTTGACTTCAGCAGAAGTATTTTCATAAGCGTCATTGATACCTTAATTGAACAAGGCTTATAAACATGGAGCAAAATCCAAGAACTTCACTGCTTAATAAAGGATTTAACATCATCTTAACAACCTAAAATATAATACTCTAACTCTTTCTCAACCAGCAGCTGCTTCCTATTCCTAGAAGCGGCTAAAACTCTAGCCCATATGTATCTAAACTACCAGGTTTGCCCAAATCTAAGGAATCTTTGCACATTTCAGTGTTCTGCTTATATCAGGTTCATACTGGCAATTAAATTTCCTTCTGTAAAGTTGCTGCTGTCGCAAGCGATTCAACGAACTGCCCTCCAAAAAGTGCAGTTCCCCTTCACTTTTTACTAACTTGAACCCGGTTTCATCTTCTACACCAGATCCACATCTGCAAGAAATCCCTGGACCTTTTGTCCCCGTTGAAGAATGGTCTAAAAGCAGGATTTCTGCAGAGGCCCACAGAACACAGCTAGCAGAGGCAGCCGACGTGCAGCAGTTTGCACAGAGGTTTCTGGGCTTGGCTTCAAGATCTTCTGGAACTTCTCTTGGGATGGCTGGAAGACTCCCGGGAGCTCTCTGGTGCAGCCACCCCTACCATTGCTGGGTGAGGGCTCCCGCAGCGGGCATTGCCCGCTAGCAAGGCCCAGCGGCCTCTCACCACCTCCATCAGCAATTCCAGATCAAAGGGAGCTTTGAGTTTCTCGTTTCCAGCTGGGTCCTCATTAGTGAGGGCCAAGCACCTCGTCAGCAGGTCCCAGAGGTGCCTATGGAACTGCTGGTCCTGGATCAGAGCCCGAAGGCCCGGCTGTGCCCACAGAAGGGGAGGCAGCGTCCGTGCCTGCGGGGCTGGGAAACGGAGACGGCTGTGGCGGCCAAGGCCCGACGTTGGTGACTTCCAGTACCAGAGGATGGTTTGGGGAGACATGGACAAGCTGGAGAAGTGTGTGGGCCGGAACATCATGACCGCAAAGGGAAAGTCCTGCCTCTGGAGAGGAATAACCCCGTGGACCAGTACACACCGGGTGACAAGCAGTGGGAAGCAGCTTGGCAGAAACAGCCATTTGCGGTGGTCTCCCACCTTGCTGGTGGTGGGTTCTGCCATCTTTTACTTCAGATGCTGACAAACTCTAAAGGTACCTATCTCCTTCAGCTATTAAAAAGTAACTAATTAACAGTAAAAAGCACGTTATCTCTTCTTAAACTGCAGATCTTGTCACAGCAATGAACCAGTAATCAAACCAAAACTGTGTCATACCCTGCAGCATTTTTTATTTAATTTTCCCTGCCTGCAAACACGTTCCTTCCATCCCAGCATGAGTCAGAGAACTCGGTCTGTCCATTTGTATGTTCCTACTGCATCTGTATTAGATCTTTATACCTCTTCTGCCCCAGAAAAAATAGACTTCCTTTCTTAATACGACCATTCCTTGTACTTGCCTAAGTTACAGCAGTTTAAGAGGGGAAACAAAAAAAACATTTAAAAACCTCAAGCAACCTGTGATAAAAGTTGACTAATTAAAAACCTCTACCCTGGAGCTCCTTTAAGATAAGGCTGCATTTAGTTTCAGCTTGTAAATTGTTGTTTGGTTTAGGTCATTATATTTAAATATTTAAAACACTACCCCTTAAGAACTTTTATAATTCTAGGCTAGAGCTGCATTTACGAACTGAAAGAAACACACAGGAGCACTCAACAACATAAAAGTAGAAGTGTATATGTTGATTTATAGCTGAAAAAAAGAGAAAAAAAAAAATCTGCAAACACTTACCCCTTCCAGAAGTTTTTTTTTTTAAGAGGTACTTCATTTAAGCCCAGTCTAGAAAATACATTTTATTTTATCCCCTTAGACAAATATTAGTGATTCTTTATTGTCAAGCCAAACCTCAAATTTGAAAAACAAACAGGCACCTGGCTTGGGAAGGGGCAGAGAACTCACTTTTTTATTATTTTCATCTCTTCAATCGTCATTTTGCCAAATGAGACAAGGTATGAAATATAGAAAAAGTTACGTTCTAGTAACTCCCCTGAATCCAATAACACAGTTCTGAAGTCCCTTGAGCGTTTGGAGCTATTTGTGGAGAAGGTCTGAAGATACACACTTTTATAGGGTGTACGTAGAAGAAACTAACAAGGCTCTCTACTTTTCTGCAGGTAATTCTTCTGCATTCAACAACGAAATCAAAAAGTTCTTATAAAAAAAAAAAAGATATTTTTAAGCTATATTCTTCTGTAAAACATTACAAATATCCCATCCAATGGCCAATATATAGTGTGGGATTTTCTGGTTCCACAGAGCAAAAAATGGAACAAAGGAAAATAAAAATAAATGCTGCCTAAAACCTAGTAAATTTTTCAAATGAGTTCTGCCTTATGCAGTCTGATAGTGGAATCCATGCACTTCCAGGATTTGCTTCAGATCTATTATTCATAGTCTTTTTGGCACAACTTTATATACTTGAGCTTACAGTGCTTTGGAAAACTTATATTACAGCTAATTCTAGTGCATTAAAATGAAAACCAATAGATGTTATCATCATTTGTTTTTAAAAAAGAGAAGAGGGGCCAAGTACATGGTAAATTACAGAAGTCTAGTTCAGAACCACCAGTTTCACATTCAGCTGTGAGACCAGCACTCTATGGATGTCATTTTTGTATGAAGCTATAAACAGAAGGGGGAAAAAATGTAAAATAAACCTTTAAACTTAGTCATAATGAATCTTTAAGCACAACTAGCTAGAGTACAGAGTCAGCTCCACGAACTGAACTTCGGGTATCAGCTGTACATAAAGGAAGCTGATTCAAGTGAAAAAAAATCTGCTATTTTCACGAAGATCTTGGGATATGTAACCTAACCGCTTCGAACAGTATTATTTTCCTCCTCCAGATCAAAGCCAAGTTCCCACAAATCCGGGCCTTCTGGACATTTTTTAAAACTATAACTAATAAACTCCATGCTCAACATGATGGTACTTTTTCCTAATCGTTCAAAAGTTGGGGATAACATGTTCTATTTATTTTTTAGTAGGACTCTGCTGAGCTGCTGTTTATCTTACTGCTCCCAGGCCACGAACTTTCAAAACAGGCGCAGATGCTCAGTGTCAGCCGTGACCTTCCACTGCTCATGAACGTGTTCCCAAGCCCAAAAACGTAGAGGTCCTGGAAAGTCATCTTTTTCAGGCTTAGCAAACATCAGCTGCATGCATTGAACTTTCAAGTCTCACTCATTTGTTGGAGGCAAGTGAAAAATTCTGTGAAATCTAATGGAATTTCTGTTATTTTCATGTCTCCAAACAACTCCAAAGTCCCTCACCGCCATAAAAAACACAAAGCCATACATGGGGAACCAGTGGAAAAGCAATGCCAAGCATTATCCAAGGATTCACCCTGCTGGAAAAGCGTTCAGGCAGCCACCATTCTGCATGAGCATGGCTATTTCATCAGACGCTACACCCTACATTAATATTACTGTTGTTACTATTATTTATAATCTTCTCTTCAACATTCAGAATAAGAAACAGAGAGACATAAAGGTCAAATCTGCAGATGTAATTCTGCTAAGCTTCAATTTTTTCCCCTAGAATATCTGCATAAAAGCTTTCAATTTATTCCATTTTAAGAGAATTTTCTGCTCAGTGTTTTGAATCCCAAAGCTCCTTTCAAACAGAAGTGTTGTGATGCAAGATGACAAATGGACATTCAGAACTCACACCATTTCTCTGCTGAAAACTAAAGCAAATACAGGGCTTGCAACGGCAAAATCAAGTACATCTATTGGGCACTTTTATTTCATCGTGCGGAGCAGACATTACCCTTGTAGCCTGCATGCTAGCTGTTAACATTTAACATTTGCTGTAGATTGTCTATAAGTACACTACAGCAGCTGTTGGCCCCGGATTTCTATTGACTTCTTCAGACGCCTGTTCACTCCGTTGCTATTCAGTATTTCAAAGCAGATAATTTTTATTTCTATACTATCCATGTCAGCTTATCTCCACAGACATGGAAAGGAGCGTAGAGGAACGACAGGAGATGGGGGAACCCAAATAACATGCAGACCCAGCTTCTCCCAGGCCCATCGCAGGAGAGCACGCAGCCCAGCAGCTAAGCTATACATATGTACATACACATATACACCAAACATATGTATATACATATCTCCCACTGAGACCTTCTTCCTGATCAGCCAGAGAATGCAACACTATGATGACATTGATGCTTTTTGTGTTTGTGCGAGTGCCGAGTGTGTCTGTGTCAATCTGTGTGGCCATACGTGTGGATACATGTACTGCATACGTGTGTACACATGCCCGTGTGCCTCCCGGGTATAATAACGCGTGCTCAGCCTCACTACGGGTTGGACCCAGAGCATGGAGCTGTGCAACGTCCCCTCTGTCGGGCTACCAGGTTCAGCATCTCCCTTAGGCGCTCTATAAGCACCTATGTCTCCCCAGCAAAAACCAGTTAGGTTCACCCCCGTTTAAAAGTCCTCTTTCACAGGCTGCACAAAGTCAAACGTCCCACTTTGGCTGCCACATATAGAATTCTATACATCGTTTCTACAAAAAGTGCTGAAACATCCAAATACAAACCGCATGCACTATCACAGGCCTTATGTTCGTACAAAGCTTTTGTTTAAAAATTGTAAGTATATTATGTAGAGGTTGGTTTACAGAGTAGATGACGTACAGATATGTTACTGGAACCCAAAGCAATGCTTGTACCTGAGCAAATTTTCTGTCCAGAAGACAATACTTAGACAAGGCTATTGCTTTAAAAAGCAGTTCAGTGCTTTATTTCACATCTCTAAACTTGGTAGCAAAAGCAGTATATACCACTTACTAGAAGAGCTTTTCTTCATGGGGAGCATGTCATGGCAGAATGTTTGCTTTTTCCAAGCTATAGAAGTTTTATTATTGCTAGGAAATAATAAACCTGTACAGAATATGAAGTTATGTAGTAAATTTGAAGGGGGTTGTGAGAAAAGAAGGCAGCAAGCATCTGGAGGAGACTGAAGACTGAAAACATTCTAGAGGGGCAGTAAATCAGACAGCCAGGCTGAAGGCAGACAGGCTGGGAGAAAAGGATGCCATAGGCTTACTCAAGTTGAGTAGCACAAAAACATTTAGTGGTGAACTCCAAAAATCACAGCAGTTGATTACAAGATGGTGGCTCAGAGATATTCCCAGCTGTTGAACCGTCTTAGAGAGTACAACAAAACTTAGGGGAACATTCTCAGAGATGTTTGGAGTTCAAATCCACTGAAAATCAATGTCTTCTCACAGTGTTTGCCTAGTACATCCTGAGAAGAGCACATTTCTATAAGTGAAAATATCCATCTATATGATCTTAGACTGAGGAAAGGACAGAAGATCTCTGACCTGCGTAGACTACGCACTATCCCTACTTACAGATCTGAGAGCTCACCTATGAAATCCTCAGGTTCGGAGGTATTAGAGCAGGACTATTTCATAGTTTTCTCATAGACAGTGCAGAATTAAGAATGCAAATAGTTTTTAGCAATGTTTTTTAGCAACAGTTCTCTTTCCAAGGCTCATTGACCTTACGGCTATCGTTCTTCATAGATCATCCTTGCTGTCTCTCTATAGATTCATTCCAGGCTCACTACATAACGAGGAATATTGATTTAGATTTGGCTTGCCAGTCCCCACCACATCCTTCTGGCAGCTATTCCTTCATGTGGACAAAAATTGTTATTTGAGGGATGCTGAGATGAATAAATAGACAGAGGCAGTCACTAGACCTTCACTCAAGAGCTACACGTACACATTCATACCCTGTAGGAGTTAAATAGAGCACATCTTTTAAATCAAAGCTACCCAATAATATGCAGTCTGTCTCTCTGCTTCTCTAGCCGACAAACTATTTCTAGAGTAATGAATACTTTACTTTTAGATGTACCAAAAATATAAGAATAAGAGTTGCAGAACTACCAAACTACACAAAATTGTCTTATCAGTTCATCTTGTTTCCCTAGAGCCCTTCTAGTCATAGTGCTTTTAAGATCTTTTCTCTAATATATTACTTTGGATGAATTTTTGAAGAAAATGGAATTTTAAAGTGTCTGAAGAGCCAGATCAGGTTGTGATGTTTGTTTGGAAAAGGAAATGATCCCCAGCTGTGTCTGCTATTTCAAATGCTTTGAGGGAAACTATCTCCGACCTGCAGCACAGGTTTGCGCTGGCTGTTCTGCACACCTTCTGCCCTCCGAACTGAGGATGACCATGCAACACAGGTTGGTCGCAGGAACCACCCAGAGAGTGGCTTCAGCTCCTGTGTAACAAATGTGCCTTGGAGACTGTGTTTTCCTTAGAAATGGGTACAAAATGCAAAAGCTGGGCCCTGGATTCAAACCCCTTCAGGTTTGAGTGTTCTCACATTTGGCCAAAGGAGATAACTAGGCTTTTATTTAGACTCCATAAGGGCTCTTGAGAAGTATGTCAGTCTAAAGCTTTTTTATTGTCGTTATTTTCCTGTTCCGGTACTTGGCCTCTCTGAACTCTCCCACAATCTGGGGACAGAGGGCTACCTGAGGAAATCAGCACATCACAAGTTCTGAGTGAACGGGAGGAGGTATTCTTCACACAACATCCACTTAACTCCTTAAATTCATTTCAACGCAATATCAAAAGTCTAAAAATTACATACATTCATGTAAGAACTATTCATGTAAGAACCATTAGTCAGGGACTACGAAACTGCCTCAAGTGAAGAAGTCATAGACTTCTGGAGACCAGATTATTCTGGGGAATGCCACCATCTGCTTGATATTTTTATTCTCCTCTCCAGCACTGGCAAAGACTGGGTACTGCACTAAAGGGAATGTTACTATGACACAGGATCTATATCCTTTGTAATAGAAATTGCCATAGCTATTAATTTGTGTGTTGACTTCAAAGTACACACAAACAGACATTGAGGCATTTTGGAAAAATCACTACACTTCTATTCATCTTTCACCTCTGAAATACAAATCTACTGACGTAGAATAAGATGACAATAAAGAAATGGATTTACTTTTCATAGTAGCTTCTCAAAGGTTACTTGGATTTGTTCTGTGTTTCTTTTCTTCCCGTGTTTCCCAGAATTTTTTAGACTCCCTGTTACTTGAGCTTCCTTAGGTCATGTCTGTCTTGTGAAGCTAAGGTTTATACCTGCCAAACACCATGATGTCTGAAACTCAGCTGTATCCTGGCTCCAGCATCAGAAACATCTACCAAGTGCGTAGGAAGAGTCATGTACAGGACACCTGCTGATAGACTGCACTGCAGCAATCCTGCCTTGCACCTAGTGCATCCAAACTGCCTGAGCGAGAGCTTGGGCTGGCAATATATTATCATGCATGCCTGAATTCTCCTTCTCAAGGTGTCAGTGCTTCAGCTAGGCTGGTTTAGTGTGTGTTCTAATGTTTACACTGGGAATAGGAGATACAACTGATTTTGAGGGTACTTGATAGTTCAGTTTTCCATCACGTACTAAAATCCACACTGGCTGCAAAGAGTTGACTTTAACTTTCCAGTTCCTTCTGCCTGAAGGCTTCCATTCTCCTTAGCATAATCATGTGTGTTGGTTTTTTAAGGACAGTGAAATGAACGGTTCATCGACACCACCTTTTGTAAGGCCCTATAAGCTGCACCTGTGTGTACCCTGAGATGACGAAAACGCAAGAGCGTTTCCATTTCCATCGAGGTGCCGGACACCAAGCACTACACTGTTGCCATATATTTATTTTTAAGGATGTGCTTACTGTCTGTACGAATCAGTAACACCTGAGTCTCTGCTGGCCCTTGGAGAGCAGGTGCTTCTGCTTGCAAACGTCCCACTATCTTGTTCAGTTATTTGGGCTGCAGAAAACAGCATACATTATCAGAAAAATAGGGACGTCTTGAAGAAACAGAGTC
The DNA here is from genome assembly GCF_929443795.1 of Astur gentilis. Taxonomy (NCBI): domain Eukaryota; kingdom Metazoa; phylum Chordata; class Aves; order Accipitriformes; family Accipitridae; genus Astur; species Astur gentilis. Next base: position 6,220,960 of record NC_064894.1, on the reverse strand, counting down.
GTAATATTGAGCACACAAAGCTGTTTATAATCAGTACCTAGACTGTTTTAGCAAAAGGTTTTACATGCACGTACCAGAGATCACCTTTTCTTACTAGGAATGATATCCTAAATTCAATTTCTGCTGTAACTGTTACGTATTGCTGATACAAACCCAAAATATTATTGGATAGATGTTAATCCAAGAATTATGTATCCTTATGAGGAAATGTTTGGGTAGCAACTCAAGGGTGATTTACGAAGTATAATGTAAAATATACAGGATTATTTCTGTAGTATTATAATATCATACCATAATGAAAAGAGCAAGGAAAGTGAAATATAGCAATAAGTCTTTTGCTGCAGAAAGCCATACACACATTGTTCTTGTGGGTTTAGCACAGAGAAAAAATATTTTCTTCCAGAAAAAGCCACAGACAAGTACTACATAGTTATAGACATACGCTTGTTAACATTAAAATGGATAAATAAGTTACAGGCCAGATTTGCTGTAGGATTGAGCAGTATACAAGACAAACTAAAAACATGCTAATAGCAACAGATGCAAGTTAGCATCTCTGTTCCCATGAGTCTCAGGTACTGGTGTCTGCACTTCACTTGTTGAGCAATTGATTAGCAAGTTTCTTAAGTTAATTGAAGAGATTTAACCAAAAAAATCTCTACATACTTGTGCTTCTCATTTTACCCTCTCCAAAATTAAAGTTCCTTCATACCTATCATAGATAGTACAGTACAGAAACTTCACAAAGATTTATCAATCTTACTCTATAACTTACCCAGTGCAGTTAGAAAAGTTGTCATTAAAACTCTGAAAACATCAAAAACAAAAAATAATGGACAGGATAACAGGAAAATCAGAAAACTTTGATTACTAGCAATCCTAATGTAGCAAAATTATTTTCTAGAGTCTGCTCTGGTTTAATTTATCAATAAAATAATTCTGCTGGGATACTTTTCTCACTGAAGACAATTCTTTCACCATAACCAACTGAGCTGTATGGCTCATAGTGTTACCTTGTTCCATTTATTCCATAAGACAAGCACAGTGAATAACTTGTACTATGAAGACAAACATGCTTCTTCCTCATACCACCCTTTTCAGGATTATAACATTAATGTGTCACAACCCCAAATAGTGGCACGAGACAGAGGGAAAACTGTTTAGGCAAAATGCAGTCCCTGCCATCTGAGTTTGCATGCAAAACATAATGTGTCAATAACGTGAATGAACAGGGATTTTAACGTGCTTGTTCTATTTTAAAAACAAGTCAGATTTGCCTGCCATGCACTCCTACAGCAGCCATTCTTTAAAATACAACACTGACAAGTGCATTTTTTTTCCAAATAAGAAAAGATTCAAACATAATGTTAAATAACAATAAAGCACAGAGAATTTTAAAAACATGGGTCTTGTGAAAACGAAGCCAGCAGGAGCCACAGAGGTGGCGATGGGATAGCATTCAGCTGACCAGGTTGCCCAGACTAACAAGGCCCATAACAATGTAACTCCACAGTATGTACATCCCATCTATTTTTTATTCTTCGTGTGTTTTGATCCATGATTAATCCTGGATGCATACATGCCCCTGTCCTCTGGCTCCAACACTGGCTCAGCTCTCCAAACTGCCACCAAATTCATCCAAAAGGCTCCACATAAAAATGCTTTGATATTTTCCAGTAATTGCTGTATTTTGTTATATGTTTTCTCTTGCAGGTCACGTTCCCTAATCAGCTCCAATATGCTCGGTGTTTATCATTACAGCAGAATGAGAGTTCAATGAGTGAAAAGTCAAATGAGCACAGACACTCCCAGACTCAAACTCCGTTATTTGACCAACATTCTGCAGCCTAGCAGAAGCACCTATGGCCCTTTATCAAGCCAACAGCCAGCTATACTAACACCGGCATAAAATTCGGTTTGAACTTTGAAAATGCCACCTCTAAGCATTTCTTCTAGAACTTATGGTCACTGCAGACAACGATGACTTGGTGGGAGGGAGGCGGCTGCTTTGCCAAATGACTGGAGTGAAACTTGGTGCTGCTCATTGCTCTAACTGGATTCAAGAGTACAAACCTCCCTTCCAGACTGCTGCAAGGTGACTCCTCTCCACAAATCATAGCAGGCTGGAAAAGTCACTGCATGTGGATGTGAACTTGCAAAAGTGCAGAGCCTGAAGAATTCAGTCCTGCACCACTTGCTGCAAACAGCTTACCAGAAGGCTTGTATGATCAAGACCTGCGCTTAGCCAGGACAAAAAGGTAACGGCTCAGAGAGGTGCAGAGTTGCATTAGGAAGGGTATCCTGGATCTAGGAGCATGCTCAATGAAAAAAATATACTAATTCATCTGGCAATAACAAAAAGTTCTAAAAAAGAGATGTAAGTTGTGATTACCAGGTTTATTTTGTAAAAATAAAAAGCGTAGGTTAAAAATTGCAGTTTTACAAGGTCATCAGTTTTGAGTAGCGCTTTTTTTCCTATGTAAAAGTGCGTATCAAGTTGCTAGTGGCTTGCCACAGTGGAACATTCCCTATACATGGGACACACACCAACCAGTTTAGTTTTCTTCATAGCATTCTCGATGCAAACATGGTAAAGTCTTGGTCAGCTTAGTCACACTGTAAACAACACTAAGCAAATAAATGATGAAGTACAATCAAGTGAATTGGAATGAATTTCATTTGCTGAGTAAACAACCACCAGAGCAGTAATAGCAGTCATTTATCTGATGTAACGGCAAAATCAAAATAAACTACAGATCTTCTATTACCATAATCCCTGATCTCAGCAGAACCCCTTAATGAAGGAATTCTTCTTGTCATTTCTGGCTGATGATGTTTTCAAAAATTACAGCAAGCACACTGACCGAAGCATTCGCAAAATAAATCACGACATTCGGTATAATCCTATAGCACAGGCTACATTTATAACGAGAGTGATCATACTCTGTGTTCCTGATCTTCCAAGTCTCCACGCAGGGCAAGGGGGTCACAATTTTCCACAGCTCCTTTTCAGCCTACAGAGCCAAGCTCCCTTTCTGTGGAAACCAAGAGTTTAGGGAGGTTGTACCGACATGAGCTTGGATGTGCGGGTGGCTAGATCCGGCACTCCCAGGTAGAACAGTTTAGACAGTCTTTTGTAGCTTGTCTCATCTTTGGCTTCAACCATCCAATGCTGACAAGGCTGGAAGACATTGTAAATGGTCTTGTGGTTTGCAGTGTGGGGGATAGATTTTCTGTGAACCCCACCGGGACTCTCCATTTATGAGATGCTACCTGTGGCAGCAGGTGGTCGGTCTCAGAGGAGAAGGGAGAATTCGCCCCCTCTCTTGATTCTCAGGTTTCCACACGACTGCAAAAATGTCCTCTGCCACAAGACTTCAGCAAGTCAGTCCTCAGCAGAGAAGCGTCCACCCTAACGTAAGAGAAGGTAGTGGCACACATGGAAGCTCTTTACAGTGGTAAGAAATGAGGGTCTTGATCAAGTAGAGGTGATTTCCAGCCAACGAATACACAGGAGCAGATACCAGATACGGGAGGAGAAGAAGAGTGGGATGGTATCAGACTGCTCCTCTAGACTACAGAACAACCTCACTCACCTGGATTTCTGCAAGAGCTCTATCATCCATAAAAGTTGAGGGGAAACCTATTTGCCCAAGAACTATCTAGAAATGGGTAGGTACTCCTCAACACAGTAGCTAGAATACATAAAATTTATTATTATGTGTATTCTTCTCTGGACTTTGTGGAGTTTAATGATTTGCTCAGGAATAAGTAACAATAAAAAGTTAATTACATGACTTAACATGAATTCGTAGTTATAATTTATATTGAGTAACTCGGAAATTATTATTCTACAGTGGTCATTTGATCAGCTAGTAATTTACAAAGACTTTTTTATGAAGATTTCTGGAAAACATCATTAAAAAATGTCTATGTCATAGCTAAGGATTATTCTAGTAAAGAAGTTAACAAAAACTCCATTACTAGGGCTTTCATCTGTGTTTACCCTTACTTGGGTTTCCCCTTTTATCTGTTTGGCCCTTTCTCACAATTAAACCAGTCCTTTATCATATTGCCAGATTGCCTTCAGCTTGTTTATCTTAATCTTGACATCATACATTTTATTTTATGATTACTCAACTATAGTCTCCAAGATGTAAACTGGTTTTTATTGTCTGGAAGGGAGAATGTAATATGAAACAGAGTGACAGGGAGAATCCTGTTAAACCATATTTCAGGGAAATCCTTACTGAAAACACAAAAATTGGGGTTTTTCCCACTTTTGTTGCTAGCTAAAATTAACTATACCTAAATACATTTTGTTCTAGGCACAATACAGTGCAATTTAGGGCATTTCATTCAAGCAAATGGAGAGATTCCAGAGAAGATCTGAAAAGGCCTACAAAAAAATGAAAACAGGATTATTTTCAGAAAACACGACTAAAGAACTTGGAGATATTTAGTCTGGAGGGGAGACATGGTAACAGTCTTCATATACTTAAGTCTGCTGCAGAGCAGAAAGAAACAAACTGCTCTCTACTGTGAGCAGGACAAGAAGTCATTGGTTTGAAACTGCAGAAGAGGCTAGAGGAATTCTGAAATCAGTCTAGGAGTAAAAAAAGTGCTGAATTGGATCACCTCCAAGGTCAGGGAATCTCTGTCTCTGAAAATGTAAGAACAGGTGAAACACCCGAGTCAAGAATGATGGTGAAACCCCATGAGCCTGCGGTTAGTCAAGCAGATGGATTAAATAATGGCTTGAAGTCTCTTTCAGAATAATTTAATACATTCAAAAATCAAAGACCTGCTGAGCTGATATCTTGCCTGTGGTCTGGCATCTTTTCATGCGCCAGCTGATAATTTCCTTTCTTTCAAACCACCTGTTCTCTACAGAGCAAGTCTGGGAGACATGGCATAACCAGAGCACAGCTGAAGTGACTTTTCTACAGTCAAAATATATTAGACAGATTTATCTTTCTGGTTGTTCAGCAATAGAAAGACCCACAGTTTTTCAATAAATTATACTAGTGATTTCTCCAAGGTTTTAACTTTTGCTTTGATGGGGTAAAACCTCTCTTTCTTTAAGACCTTATTGGGAACTTTATTACAATAGTAATTTTGTACCTCACTAAGCTACAGCATTTGTGATGCTTACATAAAGCAAACAGTAGAGGATTGGGGGGGGGGTTTAATTGTGATAGGGTATGAAAATTAATCAGTTTTCATCTCACCAATTAATTGGAGGTAGGATGCATATGTGCACAGCTACACAAATGAGTATCTAGAGCTCTTTCAAAAAACTGTAGAAGGTTCATTCTCCCTGTGGAACAAGTGCACATGTGAATTTCCCTTCTTCCCTATTACTAATTATGAAAGAAAGACCACGTGAGTCTTGTTCTAATTATTATTTTTTCCTGTGGCTAGAAGTCTTACTTATGTGAAAGCCGAATATTTTTTTAATTAATATAATAATATTTCCATTCACAAGTCAAAACCAATGTCTCTAGTCTCTACATTTATGCATGCCGAAAATTAAGTTCCTAGATTTGGTCCTACTCTGAATTTACCTGTATATGACAGAGTGAAATGCAGTCTTTCAGTTGCAGGCAAATTTTTAAGTCTACAGTTGTTGCCCAACTTAGTTTCTGGTCAGTTTGTAAAATAAAAATATCTGTTGGAAAGTTGCATATGTTATGGCTTTTCTGTTTAACACGCTCACGATTTTAGGCTCATGATGAAACAGACTAGTAATCCTGAAAACTGAAAAATGCAGATGTGTTTTTCTGTGTAGACTTCACCATACCAAAACACATCCTACTGAGACGTAACTAATAGCTATAGAGTATAACTACAGTGTAATCAATGTGATGGCTACATCACATAATTTAGAAATCTAAATTACAGTGCATGGGTTTACGTCAGCATACACAGAATTTATTTTTTTTTGTTTTTTCCCCAAGAGTATTCATTTCTTTACTGACAGATACAGGGCTGGCATTAAAATACCTTTTGATGGGCCACGGGTCTATAACCTCCCCAAAAAGGGATTCATGGGCCAGGCTTTAGGGGAGCTGCACTGATGCCCAGAAGCAAGTGAGCCCCCTCCAACACCTGTGTGTAAGGGAGAGTTGGGCATCACGGGCTTTATCCCAAAGGACCCAGGACGCTTATCTGGTAGCGAGAGGATCACTGGCAGCCCTCCTGCCCCCGAGGCAGGCGTCCAGGTGTCCCACTGGCCTTTTAATAAGCTGTCCGAGCCCTGTCTTTTGTCACCGGAGTGGTGGCCTCTTTAATTTCCAATGCAGCCATGACTGACCCTCATGTTGAAGGTCTCACCGACACCACGAGGCTTTCTTGCCCTCAGCTCCCTTCCGTGCCGTTCAGGATTTAGACCTCAACTCACGGCGGAGCTCACCCAGCAGAACTGCTGCGAACCTTTCTAATAAAGACTTCAGATAACCCCTGAAAGAGCTTCATTCAGTTTTTCAGACGAGGGAATCGGTCGGTGAAGTATCTCGTTTTGTATGACCCGCCACGCTCCCACCCTTTACTAGTGAGACAGATCAGTTTGACAGTTGCCAAGTCGGCGAGGGGCCAAAATTACAGGGTCCTGAGCAAGCCCTTAGCATCTTTGGTGGAAGAGAGCTCTGGTCTATCTTTACTTGGCATCAGCGCAGTGATTCATAATAAAACCATTCATAGCCTTTCTTTATAGTCGTAGCAGGCTGGGGGAAATGCTGAAAAATAGAAGGTGCTGCTTGCACTTCCCCTGGAAGCTGTCAACTTTATGAGTCGACCAAAACTGCTGAAATGGTGCCAGTTTGCGGGGTTACAACCAGTAATTCTTCAATGCCTTCCCTTAAGAAATAGGATCTTGTTTACGAGAGACCAAGCAATCTACTCCATTACACAGCCCAGCCTCTACCAGTTATCATCTATAAATAAATCATGTAGGAAAGTGCTTTTAGCTATCTCGCATAATGAACCCATTGAGATCCGCTGTGTCACCTTTGCCAGCCCGCGTGCCGCGCAGCGGGGGCTGCAGGCGAGTCCTGCTGGTCTTGATGGAATCGCTCCACGAACCTAAACACTGCACCGAAACAGAACTAAATGACAGGGCTGATGGCATGTCCACAGAGCAAAATAAAACACCACGGCTAATGCAGAGGAAAGCAGCAATTATAAGACTTTTGTTCTGCTGAGGAAAGGAAAGGAGAACAGACATACTTTGGTAGCACACGTCATATGAACCCGACAGAGCCCACAAAAATTGTAATCATCGCTTTCCCGTGGGGTTTGTTACACAGCTTGTGTCCTAGCACTACTATGTTTTACATTTTAATGGTGCTTTTTAAATTAAAGTTCTACATATCTTCATTTGATTATAACTGTGGAATGGAAACGGTGTCCAGGCTAACCCAGGCACGCTTATTGTCCCCTGGCTATTGCATGTACACGTCTGAACTCACACGTATACACACACAGCAGTCTGATGCAAACGGTTTTAAAGTACAAGGATGAAGCTTAGTGTGTTTTATTTGTACTGGAATTACCATTAAATCCACAGAGAACTGTTTACATCCCTCTGTTTTTCAAGCACAAATTTAACAACCTTTTAAGACTTAAATAGTAATGGTTCTACAAAATGATTTAAAAATCATTTTATACCAGGAACCTTACAGATCTTCTGTAGAACTGCAACATGAAATTTCAATTTGGATTTTGTGTTCAGCAGAGACAGGACACCAGCTTCCTTCGGAAATGGCAGTTTCTGTCTGTGTGGATAATTATTAACGGCTGATTCTCCCATAAATGCCATCTAGATTCCAATATTTTCTAGCTTGTGATAATGAAAGAATTTGCATTAACTTTTTTTAATATCTGGTCATATATCTGGATGGTAAATCCACCAGTTTATTAAAGAAATTGAAGGAGGGAAAGGCTAAGAAATACTATGACTCTCTTACGTTTTGCAAAATATGCTATATTCCCTCCTCGCCTGCGTGTTGGCAGTATTGCCATGCTTCGCAGTGGTAATGTGATTGGGTCAACACTGAATATTCTTGAAGATCCTACCTTCATTTAGAATAGGTATACTCCAGTCTACCTGATCAAGTTTTCTCTTCAGCTGTTAATAACTTGCAGAGGTACTGCCAGGATGTCAGTCTGACTACGAATATCAGCTAAGCAAACTGACACTAGTAGTCAGCATGAAAAGTCACTTTGTCCCATAAAGACATGACCCTGGCCATGTCCATGAAGCCAGTCTAGCTGGATTTTGTCTGTCAGTGAAGAGAGGAGGATCTTTTTGGGAAGAAATCAAGGTGATCTGAGTCAAATTTCACTGACATGACATGACACTATGGGTCAAGATGGTTACCCTGGACAAGATTTTGTAAATTCTTCAGAGAGCCATGGATATCAGAGGAATATTTTTGATGAAATGACAGCTTTGCCATTGACTTCAATATAAGAAGGGCTTTGTCCAAAAAGAAAAAAAAGTTTCACACCACCACCAGTACAGAACCTTAAAACCTACATTGTGCAGCCAGAAGATCTCACAGGTGGATGGCCCTGTGCTACGGATAGTCTACTCTATCAACAGTGTAGCTTTTCCAAGGTCATCAAGGTACATGAAAATACAAGTGATATACCTGTCACCAAGGATAGCTTGAATGTGACAGCAGGATGTAACGTAAACAGAGGAATATATGGGGGGGGGGGGGGAAGCCTCTGAATACCATGACAAAAAAAATGCCACTTACAGAGCAAACTTGCAAGACTGAAGTAGAGACATGGAAATGGAGTAGAGAACAGCTCAAGGGACAAGAAAGAAAAATCTGTCACTGGAAAGTGTAACTTGATAGAACTCTGAAATATTTTGTTCCTTATCTATACTATAAAGTTGCATTTTTGTGCATTTTTTCCTAAAATGCAGGTGGTATTAACAGCATGGCAAGAATTTCAGATTTCAGTGATCTGGTCAGAGAGTTACTTGCTCAAGCAAATTGTGTGCTTGTTCTCCAAACCCTGATGAGCTCTTGCACAAGATGAGACATTTCACTTATTTAGACTTGAGCAGGTAAAACACACACTCATTTCCAGGCAGATATCCTAGCAGGATTTCATTACATCTTGCAGTGGAACTCCATCACTCTTGGGGCAGCCTGAAGAGACAGACACCTCCTGCATGCCATTCCTCTCCAGAAAGAACCCAAAGCTACCGCCACCAATGCCACCTGAAGGTGCCCAGCACTATTAGAAACATATTCTCTACTTCGTCTTGCAGAGAACTTTGGTTGAGCTATACCCCAGCTTATTCCTAAACCAGCCCTGACTCACAGCCTCATCAATTTAATTGCATGCTAGGTGTTAGGGTGAACAAATAGTCCTTCTCCACACATAAAGGAGTAAAAGTTCGTGCTGAAACTGAGCACTGGTGCTGTAACGTATGTCAGGCAGAGGTTTCCTCAGAGCAAAACCTTGACTTACGTACTGTGCTGCCTTACAGGCATCACTTGCTTTGCAACAAAAAACAGAATGCCCGTTAGCAGTTTCTTCTCTTAGCAAGACCAGATTTTGTTGTGGCTAAAGCTATCAAGCATCTCTCTGCTTTTTGAAAGAGTTCCCAACTTCCATTTTACTAAAATGTGACAGATCTTGAAAGCTGTTTAAACCAAGCTGATGTCAGAAAACAAGCCCAGCGTTACTGAAAATTTTGTACTTACTCAGTCCAGCTATGTGTCATGACATCAGCTGAAAGCCCCAAACAGGATTACTAGTCTGTAACTAATGCCAAGCTAGATGGGATATGTAATCGGTTTAGCATACGGATTTACAGCAATGTTGAATTAACCATATAGAAACGTCTAACGTGAGTGCATGTCACAGTGTAAAGAGACCCTATGCTGAAATTTCTGCAGAGGCGTCCTTCGACATTGTCCCACCACTTCACAAAGGGATTGCCTCAGGGTTCATGTCTGCAAGTCTTTAGCTCGTTCCAGCTAAATTCTGCCCAAACAGAAAAACAAGCAAGGAAGTGCCTGTCGCCGTTTTGTGATGGTGCTCCAGCACGAGTAAGGACAACTCCCTTCCACGACTGTGAGTAACCAGGGAGCTGGCACGGGAGATCGGAGGGTGATCCTGCAGCCTTTCTAGCAGCAAAGTTCCCCCACATAAGAAGAAACATTCACCCATAATGCAGTTAAAAGTAATTTTTTGCTGCTTACTCATACAAATTGCCTTGGGTGGATTAAAGAATTAGGCCCCAATCTTTTAAAGTATATGTGACAGGCATAAAAGTATGATTACAGTCTTTCCCTTACATGAGGGCTCATTTTCATATCTTTTGCATGACGAGCAAGGGAACAACATTACTTCCAGTTAATTTTGTTACCGGTCTTGAAAAAAATCTAGATTGGTTTCCTAATGCACCTGAGAGCATTTATGTGCCTTCCAAAGCTTTTATGCAACTGGACTGGGAAACTCTGAGCCTCCCCTATCGTACAGTTATTCCATAATTCTGTCTGTAGCTGTCAGGATCTTCTCTGGAGTTTCGTGAACAGAGAAAGCCGAGAACATAGAACTGTCAATGAATGAACACCTTCAAAAGGGCTATTTTGGTCATACAAAGGCTAAAGAATACGTGCTTTTCCATGCAAAGAGGAGGAGGAAATCCTTCTCAAGAGTGCATCTTAAAGGACTGAAGACAGCATTTTGTGCTTGATTTCACCCATTCATGTTAACCACAGGTTTGACTGGTATGTGGAAGCCCAAATGCTATCTGCAGCAAACCATGAATTTACAAACGTTTAAAAGCGGCTCTGACAGGTGAGAGAGTGTTTCTAGCCATTAGAGAAAATAAGAATGGTATAGAAGATGTAAGATAAAGAATTTTAGAAAATTATTTCCCTAACAGCATTCCATGAGCTTCACAGAAATTATTTTTTCTAAACATGGAATTGTTTCTCTTCGTTCCATCTACAAGGATTTCATATGCATAATATTCCAAGTTGTTTGCAAGCTCTCAGTTCCTGCACCACGGTGGAACTTGGCTCCAGATTTAAATACCTAAATTCAGATGTCTACATGTAGGCGTCCACGTGCGAGCCAGCTGTGTAAGCTTTCCACGCACAGCAGCGTTCTGGTCAACCCAGTCAGTGGAGCCTGAAGAGCTGTTCATCATGCCCCAAAATAAGTGTCAAAGGCTTGATTCATTTGCCTGAAATTAAATACTCGCTGCCTTTTGTATAATGTCACGTAGGGCGTCCTGCTTCACCTTAACCTTCACTCCAGAAAGATTGAGGTCTTCCATAGGGGTGTTGTCCTGTGGATGTCTTGTACATCCTGAGGCACCTCAAGTGATGGTAGACACCTTAAATTAAGGTAATCAAATTAAGATGTTAGTGGCTAGTCTCCAAGCGCCATTGACTCCATAACAGGAACTCCCAAGCACCTGTATTTATGGATCTAAATTTAGGTGTCTCAGTCTCAAACGAATCCTACCCTGAGAGATTGGTCCGTTTCTTATATACCACTGACCAACCTTTTGATAAAATCTTTTACCTTTTTTACCATAAGTAAATAACAGAAATCTGTAAATTGCTAAATACTCTACTGTTAAGCATCAGGATCATAACAATGTATTTAAGTATTCAGTGTCTAAGAGGAAATGCTGGATTTTGCTAGAAAATGTGAGTTACTTTGTAATGATAGTATTCTAATTCTGCCCAAAACATGGTATTCCAGAATATCAGGTCGGAAAAATTAGGAAATGGCAGACTATAATTAAATGTTCTACACATGAGAACAGATGATGAATACATCATGTCTCAGTGGGCAGACTGTGCCTGTGACAGAGATAAAATTCTGTAATGATTCTACCAGTAACCATGCTATTAAAAATGCTTCTAACTAGAGTCCATGTGAAAACAAAAGGTTTCAATTGAAATGAATTTGATACAGAAGAGGTTAAAGTGGCTTTTCCACTTCCATTAAGACTCAGAAACACACTTGCATTCCTACCAGAAACAAACATGAAACACATCAAATTTCTAAATCCATGCAAGACTAATTAATAAATCTAATCCAGAATGAAAAAAAAAGATTGTATTAGTTAAATTGTAAATTCTCGGTAGTTAAGGCACTTAAGCAACTTCGTGGGGATCAGCATGTAATACCCGCTGGGACTGATATAATGGAACGCTAATTGCTGGATCTCCTGACTGTCCAAAACACTGCAGAAAAGGCCTTGAAAGTGCAGCTTTATTACATCAAAGCTCTTGGTCCAAGCCTTTAGCCAACATTGTCTCTGCCAATTCCATTACCAAGTTAGTCACTCATATCACTCCCCAAAAAAAGAAAGTCTGCATAACGCTGTCTCAAATTGTTCAGCACAGGTTTTGACAAATGATAAAGTGATTTTCTCTATGCTTTGACATGTGTGCATGCATAAGCCATTCTCTCTAAGTTAAACGGTGTAACCACTGCTAAAGGTAAAAGAATCACAGTGGCAAACAAAATAGTCTTAAAGCTTTTGACAGAACTTATTCCTACATTTTCTTAAATGTCTCACACAAATGTATTTAACAACTAAAAAAATGCAGGTTTTATTCTGGGATCATAGACCTGTGAATGCCTTTGCTTTCCTACAACTCAGCACAATACTCAAATTCATTAAAAACTGTGTCTCATTTCAAGGCAATATTTGAAGACCTTTCAAAGAATGGTTCCCTGCTTGGTGGGAAAAGAAAGCTTACAACAACATTTAAAAGTTTGAAGGAGATAATGGTATTACTGCGAGTGAGAAGAGAACAAGAATCCAGTCTAGAGCAGGGAAATAGCAGGGGAAAGAGCAGTGAGAAAAATTGGTTTGATTAAATTTAGTCTGACATCATTTCAAAGCCATCACCTTGAAGAGTTCATGGAGGATAGCTGAGGCTCCGGAAGGCTGGTAAGGGGCAAATCAAGGGTCTTCCTTTGGAAAATGAGGGAAACGGGAATCAGAGAATTAAAGGTCAGTCAGCCTAATCTCAGGTTAGTACTAGAATAAAAATCCATGTTATCTGAAAACATTTTAAAATAGCAAGGAGATGAGCCATAGTCAATCTAGTTCTGACAATTCCATCTGATTTCCTCCTACAAAAGGAGTTTGGGCCTTATAGATAAGGGAAATGCAGTCAACGTTGTGTATCTTAACATTCGCACACTTTCTGGCACTGTCTTACATCACGTTTTCATAGACGACTTAAAAATAAATAAATAATGTACAAATTGTAAATAAATACTGCTGGAAAAAAACTAAATCTAGACAATACAAATCTGCAAGCGAAGTAAACTATGCTTAGACCCATTTCCTGGCACAGAACATCCTACGCCCACATGGTTTAATTTCCTTCCCCTCCATAACACGGCGGCTGCATCTAAGGTGCCTGTCGCTCAGCCTAAGCGATCCACGTCCTCCAGTCCATGTCAACCTCACCCATGTTCAAATATCGCTTGAGAAAGTGTTAGCTGGCTCCGACCAAAATCACAACCATAACTGTTCTAACAGTTTACATAAAGCACAAACGATGGAGTCCCAATCCCAGGATCATTCCCTGCCATGCTTGATTTTTTCATGTAAATGTGCCTGGAGGCTAATTATCAGAGATTAATTGCCAAACTGGAAATCTCAAGGGGCATTCCAGAGCGATCTCTGCTGGATCTGCAGGTGTTGCCCTTATGATCTCAATGACAGAGAGCACTGCCACCGGAACTGCAGGTGATGCTGGAGTGGGAAAGAGTGGGAAGGCATAAAAATGCCGGAGTCAAGTTTGGGGTGGGTAGAATGGGAATTCTGATTGACCTTCATAAAATGAAAAACTGACCTTAAAAAAATAAGATGCACCTCAGTAAAAATACTGTTATGCACTTGCCTAGGCGTAACCACCTGCACAAAAGCTCAGCTAGGCAGTGGTTCTACATAAAAGAAACTGAAGGTTAAAATGACCCACTAATTATTGCAAATTTTTGTTAAGCATCATCCAACCAGTAATGGCAAACGACGGCGTCAATCTCGTGGAAATATCTCTGAGTCCACATCACTGCAGCCGGGCCACTGTGCCCTGACGCTCCGGTGCAAGGGACCGTGGGGCAAAATGACCCAGCGTGACGTGGGGTGACACTGCCGGGTTGGCCGAGTCACCCGGACCAGATCTCCCTCTGCTGCACTTGGATATGGTTTAGAACACAGCAAAAAGATGTCTGTTTATAGCATTTATCCTAGAAACAGCAATCTACAAATAATCTTATGTTCTGAGGTTGCCAAAATCATGGATTTCACTATGTCCTTTGGAGCATAAGCTATATTTAAAATGGAGAATCCTGTGAATCAAATGAGTAACTATTGCAAGAACAACTGTCTAAATTTTAAAGGTACCCATTCTGCCAGAAATGGCTAATATTGATTATTCAGACATGTTAGTTGAAAAACAGCACTTAGATTCAGTTACCAATCAAGTCCTGATATAAAATCCCTCTTCTTGCAAAGTGTGGTTTTGCATGAAAAAAAAACCCAAACAGGTGGAGGAAGGAAGGAAGGAGTGGGAAACATCCTCAGTGACTGGGATAGGCTGTGGCAATATACTTTAAAACTATTCTGGATTACTATTTCTTCTGTTATATGGAATTCAATGCTTTCTGTCTCTTTGTAAGACGACTGTATTTTATGTCAAACAGGAAACATGTTCTTCCTTGTTTTATAAAAATAATATTTTTCGTATGACTAATAATTCATATAATACATACAATTTCCAGTAAATATACAACTTTAGACTTTTACCTGTGGTCATTCAGAAAAAGTAGCAGAATATTTTACAGATATCAGGACAATGACTACTGAGAATGTTTCCTTTTCTTGAAAAACAAATAGAAAAAATAAACACCAGATTGAGACAAAATAGGAATAAGCATTTCTTCATCTCTTCAACACAGATGTCTGATTCAATGTATCAGACTCTTTTATAGCACTTGAGAAATCCGCCGGAGAGGAATTCACTGATTCAGCAATTAATTATTTCTTTCCATAGATGGAACACCCAGGCTGAGGCCTCTGACCCATCTGCATTTTGGTTTTGAAAGCTTCAGAACATTTCTAGTTGGACTCTTCATTTTGCTTTTTGTTCTTAGGGTAAGGGATAAAACTGCCACGGCCCTCGCATTGCAGCCACAGGACAATCTGTTCTACACGAGCAGAGAGGGACGGCCGGGCACTGGGATCGGAAAACACCACAGCAGCAAATCTGCCAGCAAGATCGATCAATGCCCTGCAGGCTTTAAAAAAAAAAAAAACAAACTCCAAGTTCAGGCCCCTGGCAGCTCGATGGCAGGAGCGGCTCAGACATAGATGCCCTGAGATGCAGGAGGCTGCATCTGGCTTGCAAGCTGCCCGTAGAGCACCTTTTTGCCAAAATCCCTCAGATACAGGTCACCGTTTCTTCAATAGCTCCTTTGCTTTTGTTACTGCACCCTATTTCCATTACATCCCCATACAGTTGACCGGGTTTAAGCAATCCTCAGGATGTGACGGTGTGAAAATAATGTTTGACACTAATTGACTTTCCTTGTTGGCATTTCCACCGTTCACTGCAGATAATAAAACTTTCCAACAACTTTTACTTGAGATCTCACCACAACATAAAGGCAGCGTTCAGACCAGACAGGGTCTGCTACATCACGCTCAAATTGCTGTTGATCAAGAACAAACTCCGAAACACCGTGCCTAGACAAATGGCCCATCAACTTACCCAGAACTTAAGGAAAACTGGTGCTGGTTCAATGCCTGCAAATTCTAAGCTATCTGATTAGCCAGATCACGAGGCCAAAGAAACAAATAACATCTAACTCACAGCTGTCAAGCGTACGCAAAGACGGGACATTGCCAATAAAAAGACCACTATGCTTGAGCCCGGTTTAAGAGTCACCCACTTCCCACTGAGTTCCTATAAATACAAAATCATCAGTTGTGTGACTTGCGGCTATTTTCTTACAAACACCGGTTATTTAAGGCGTATTTTCTGGCATCACAAAGGTAGCTTCCTTTGTTACGCACTGTTAAAACACAAAACATAAAGCGCACGTGTAAGTATTTATGCTTTACAAGTACCTTTTCACCAAGGAGTCCACATGTTAAAGATCATACCCATCTGAGGGAAAAGGTGCTGTAGAAAGATATATATATCCTGAAATAGAAAATGTGACTGGGTTCTCTGGCCTTGCATACAAGTCAGAACTTAACAGATCATTTTATCACTCTAATAAGCCTTTTGAAGCGTTTCAGATGAGCAGCAGTGTGTCAGAATAGTCCCAGGACCAGACCTTCCGCAGCTGCAGTTTCAGAAGACTTAGCTCCCCAGTGCACCCACAGGAGGCTGGCATGAAGAGAAGTCTTAGAAATACCAGGGCAGAGCTGATGCAGCGATTTTTAGCATTGTTTCAAGATACGGTTTAGCTCCTTAGATCCCTGTTACAGTTGATATACTGCAGAAATCTCTGAACATTTCATCGTATGCCTCATGCTGATTTCTATAGCATGACACGCTCTCTGCTGTATCTCAGGTAGATCCCAGCTGTGCTGTACTGTGAATGCAACATGGGGCTGGATTAGCCCACAGGGCCAAAAAAAAAAAAAAAAAAGAGAAAAGGAACGTAGGAAGGGGTACCCCCAAAAAATGGGAACCCAGTACATAACACTTATATAGGCAGTTTCTGTGGTCAAAGGAGAGCTGGCTACCTGGCTTATGGGGAGTGGAGATGAAGTACGCTCTGGAAGGGCCTCTGTCTCTCTAGCAACAATGAAGAGAGTCTGAACAACTAATTTTCGGTGGGTATTTTTAGATGGCTGGAAATAGTGAGATGCATCCCACCTCCTGGGCTGATCATTTCTGGCACAAAAGAACTCACAATAAGTCTAGCCATGTTCATTGAGTCCATGCAG
Source organism: Astur gentilis (assembly GCF_929443795.1). NCBI lineage: Eukaryota > Metazoa > Chordata > Aves > Accipitriformes > Accipitridae > Astur > Astur gentilis. The sequence continues at coordinate 6,203,985 of NC_064894.1, read as the reverse complement.
GAGAGACCTAGGAGAGAGCTCGGAACGGGACCCTATCCTAAATTCAGGATTCAGCTGAGAGGGAGGAGTGAAAATGGAAGAACAATTAAGTAATATATTTCCTTCTGCCAATTATCAGTTCCAAAGCTGAAATGCAACTCAAGAGCATCACCAAGTGACTGCAGATTAAAAGTGTATTTTAACCATAAGTGCAGTGTATATTCAAAGATTTCCCTTTGTGTATTTTCAAACATCCCCACCCATTCTCACTCTTTTTCTGATGCTTGGTATTCACACCAGTAGCAACCATTCTCTAAACTGATCCCACACTGACTTCATTCCTCTAGCAATATTTACAATACAAAAAGATAGAGCACCAGAAGTTTTTCAGCATGTCACAAAAACATTTTTCCTGGTCCTGCAAGACATTACAGTACTGTATACAGCACTGAGGCAGGTATCGCTTTATCTTGTGATTGGCTGGGAAACTGGAAAAAAAAAAAATTAAAAAGAAACTCCCAAATCTGAAGGAAACTCCCAGAGTATTATTCTCTCACCTCTAACTAATTCTTCTTTTCTGTAATACTAGTTTGGCTGCTTTCAACAAGTAAAGAAAACTTCAGCAAACTGACAGAACATTTAATGGAAAATCTGTGGAAAGCTGTCTTATGCACATGGGCAGTTCAGTTTCCTCTCCGTTAACGCTACCTGAGGGAATCAGTTAGCTGCTTACTATGTTTTGACCTCATTGGATTCTCACGCAGTTGTGCTGTGAGAGCCTGAACCTTTAATATGGCTGTTCTTAATGGGAATGGCTTGCAGGATAATTTAGTTGATGAATAACTATGTGCAAAAACTAATGAGAGCACACACTATGAAATAACTTTATTATATCTCTAATGGCAAGAAAAACAAATTTCAGTTTTGCCAAGTTGTGCATCTCACTATCTCAGATAAAAGTCTAAAGTATTTTTCATTTCTTATACAGTAACATTCACTAAATAATGTCACTGAACGTGTAGGCTCCTGAGAAGAAAAAGCTGTTGGCAAAAACAAACAAAGGTAGAGCAAATTTAAGTTTGTAGGGTTGAAATCCTGCTGTCATTGTACTAAGCAAACTCACCCTGTCTTGGTTCTGCTAACCAGCCTTTGTGAACCACGTCAACTTTGCAGCAGTTCCCAGAGAGGTAACGTCCTTACTACAAAAAGCTTTATCATGGTTATTTACCAGCTGCTGTCAGTCCTCACATAATCAAATCTGAGGTTTGACTAAGCAAGGTTATTATCCACAGGTGTGAGAGAGGAAAGCAGCCACAAGTGGAAGCTGAAAGAAGGACTGCTTGCTGGTAAAAACTGGGGATAACTCTTAATTTGGATGCTGCAGATCTCTTAGCCCGCAATGACAGAGGTTGAAGCTACAGTACAGTAACTTAGATTTGCCACAGGCTTAAAGCACATCCACAGAATTACTGTGGCTCAGCTGACGTGTATTAACTTGTCAAACTCCACCGACAGGGCTGGTTGTCTGAACCTTAAGGCTGCTCAGCTGTGACTTATCTAGGCAGGCACAGAGCTTGTGAGGAGCTGCCACACCTCTCCTGACATGGCTGGCACACTCGGAAGGGCATTAGTCATCACGCACGCTAAAAATGGGGGGGAAATACAGCGGCGTTTTGATTTTTCTGCCATGTTCCAGAGCATACCGAGAAAATCCTCTGCATAAAAAACACAACTGACATACTCTATGAAATCACTTGGTATCCTGCTCGCTTCTGATTTAATTAACTCAGCTGGACTTTGCCATCCAAATATGAAAAATGTTGGCTTTAGTGTGCTGGAAAGTGAGAAATGAATAAGGAACGATGAGAACTCGGCAAAGTTAAAGCACATATGGTCCAAACCTCCCTGCACCGTCCCAGCAACACTGACTTGCAGCAACGTGCCCTGAAGCTGCCAATAATGATGAGTTTTGGCATTCCCTGTTACTTTTATATGGGCAAAACAATCCCATTCATTTCTTTTTGTGACCTTCTTAGAGCTTGTGTCACAATCTCCCGTTCTGAAAAATCTCAGAAGGAACAGCTGATTCCCGGAGTACTGTTCGTAAAAGATAAGCTTGCTAAACATTGCCCCAGCGGCGGAAAACTCATCCTTAAACTCCTTATTGCCCTGGACTGCTGTTATCAAATGATAATATATTTTTATTAAATATAATTACTATTGATTATAAGTAATAAGGGTACTACACATCTCATTTCAGGCCACATCTCGGACCTGAATCCTAACTTAAATTCACACCTTGAAGAATCATATTTAGTCTGCCAAGCGTTGCTTAGGGCAAGAACACCATTTGAAAAATCTCTCAGCTTTGTCTTACATCTCTTGGGCATCTTGATGTTCGGACACGAAAGCTTTCCCTCTCAGCCCGACTTCAACAGAAGGTTGCTGCTAATCAGCCCCTTTCACGTTTCTTTCCAGCTGTCTAAAAGCCGATTGTCCTGGCAGAGCAACTTGTTTCTTTCTTAAACGTCTATCCAGATATTTCTATCTCCTTTTCTCAGTAAATTGATTCAAAGGGGTTTCGTAGTTACTGCCTCAGCAGCGTATTACTGCTTTTGCATAAGACGTTCCACTTCCCCGCCTCTCCTTTCTGTCTCGCCGTCTGCGGTATCACAGGCTCTGCCTGCAGGTATCCAGCATTTCCCGCACCTCGGGCAGCACCGATTTGTACAATTAGTCTGTCCAGCACCTCCGGAGAGAGCTCTCCCATCGCGTTTCCCCATCTTCCCCGTTTTCTGCACTCTCCCCCTGTTGCCACGAATGAGCCAAGCACTGCAAGCGTGGCGCTTCGGACCCGCTTGAGCTGATCCAGCGTTTTCCTATCACCTCTTTCAGCGGCTGCTCCAGCTCTCCGGTGACACCGTCCCTGGGTTTCCACCCGGCTCTCATCTTTTTGCCGTGTCCTTTGTTTTACGCAACCTTCTTACTGGTTTTCTTTCTGGAGCCGATCTGAGGAGGTGCTGCTTGTTGTGGCTGCTTTCCTCTCTCACATCCTTATGCATTTCTTTGTTTATTCAGACTCGAGATTTGATTTTCTGGGGACTGGCAGCATTTACTGCAGCAGCGTAACATCCATCCAGCCCTTAGGGTCTGGCCATTTTGTTTACTGAACCCAGATGGCCCATCGTGACATTTTAGGCAGCCCTGAGGGGGGGTCCAGCACTGTGACAGCTCTGACTCAGGCTTTCCTGGCCTCAAAAAGAGGGTCTGATGGCCAGCGGCTTCTTCCCTAGGAGCCCTCCTGACTCCTCCTGGTCACCCAGTTTATCACTCCAAGTCAAGATGCAGCACCTCAGGGCAGCGGAGTTCCTCCCCATCTTCTCCTCTTGGGGTTTTGTAAATCAGCATTTTAACTGCTGACCTACTCTCTTCATTCACGTTGTCTGCCAATGTGTAACATTTCCTAATTGCCATTTTCAAGAATGGTTTCAAGAATGGAGAGAAACTAATTGGATGCTACTGCCAATTGGATTCCACTGTAGAAGTGGCATTTCTCTTTCAGAAGACATATTCCTCTTCACGGATGCCTCCTTAGATGGATTGAAACTTCTTCTCTCTAAAAAAGAAAGAACTTCTTATCACCTTCCAGCCGGCCACCTTTCCTCAGTGCAAGGGCAGTACTGTACCTCAGTGTTCATTTCTGGACCACTTCTGTCGTTGCAGGCTTTGTACTAACATTTTGGCGACCTGTTCCTATCGTTTGCAATGATTTGCTTTGTCTTAGACTTCTCAGCCTTTTCTCTGCTTCCCAGTGCCTGTCCCAAAGAACCCTTCCACAGCAGAGTCATTTTTAATTAAATTTCTACCTGGGCAGACTACATCCCTGGGCTGACACACTTCTTGGGTTTCTCTACGAGAACATGCTGATGGTTCATCTTTCTATTCACAGTTTGAAGGACCACTGGATCCTTCAAAGAAGTATCTTCACCTGACCCTTATTCTTTCAACTAAGTTGAGGTGGCCTTAGCGTGAGGAAAAACCCATACCGCATAGTTTCTAGGGCTGTGGGAACATATAAGCCTTCCCATTATTTCAAGGACACTCTTCAGGGGAAGGGGTATCAGAATAAATCCTAAAGAGAGCTTACGTAGAGGGATTATTAGCAACACATTGTCTAGCAGATTCTTTCCATGTGAGAGGTCAGAAAATTTTAAAAAGCCGTGGATTTTTTTCTGTTGTTGTTATTAAGGAGTATTTTCAAAATAAAGCAACCATTTCTGTACTTCTAGCCCCAGAGCCAAATCTAAAAAAAAAAATGTTGTAAAAGGAAGCAATACATTTTTAGTCAAAGGAAGAGCCCAGAGCACCTGTGTTGAGAAAGCCTTCTCCCAGATGATTTTACACGCAAAACCTAACCTTGCCATCTAGCTAAAAAGGAAATGTGGCTTTGCAGCACGTTGAACAAACTTTGGAGCCAAAAGCACTATTATTTCCCATCTGCTAGAGGGACCTGGACTATTATGTGAGAAGAGTTAAAACTTTCTGGTGACCCTCTAAGCCAGGGCTCATGCAAGGGTGAAACTGCCCATGGATAGAGCGGGGCTGGGTTATCTCCCTGGTTGTTTTAACTGCTTGATTACTATGTGTTCCAAAAGACCTGGGAGAAATAATTGTCACCAGCAGACAGTGTAACGATCCCGAAGCAGCTGAAAAACAAAGACGACCCACCTGAGAGGTCACAGCTCATATAAACTGTTGCAGTTAGAGGGAAAATCCCACTGATGGTTTGAAGGTGTTAGGCTAGAACAAATTAAACAACAGTTTTCCAGTGAACCTCTTTAAATACGAGTATGTTCCAACTTATGAATAACTACAGAGGACCAAAGGTGTTGTATCATATCTTCCAGCATACATCATGTGTTAAGTCTCAATAGGCAGATTTATCCAATTTTGTTTGATCTCTGCTGTCTGGAACACACTACACCTGTGAGACAGACCCCATGTGCAAAGCAAGACTTGTAAATGAAAGCCAAATGTGGCTGGAAATAGCGTTTGCAAGTCAGAACATGTATTTAGCTAGTGCTTTCTCCCAGACCTTTGCTGCTGGTTTCTTTAGGCTCCTTTTGAGTGAGCTATATGTGTATGGCTTTTTGGGTCCCTTTACTGACAAGTTACTTGGCACTAACCTCCAGTCAACACCAAGTGACTCAACTTATTCACTACCTATCTGCGCCCCTCTGTTATGCCGGTCACTTCTCTTAGAAATAAAAAAAACAACTTTAATTTGTACAGCTCAGTCCCAGTGGCTTCTCGGGGAAGATGAGGCTCCGGTATTTGTAATCAAATGCGCTCCTCTCATTAGCAGAATAAGGCCGGTAGCCAGCCAAAACTAGCCCTTGGTCTCGCCCAAGACCATTACTACGAAGCATGGCTTGATGCCCACCACCTAGCAGAAGAAGAGGGTATTTAATATGAGGAGGTACATTTCTCAATTTTCGCTCCTGCATTCTGAAAGGAAGGTGAGGCTTTGAAGGTTTATGACTGAGAAGGCTCTTTTTTTCTTTCCTATTTTGTCCAGCCTTGCAAACACAAATCCGATACACGCATCTTTTCTTTTGCCAACTGATTATCTGTCTCCCAATAATCCACTCTTAAAAAGTGTAGGAGCTATGCAAGCCCATGAAATTCAGCAGCAAATACTGGGTGCAAATTAATTTTACCAAAAAAACCTTCTTCAGAAAAAAATTTATAACTTTTCTTAAGTCACAGAGTTTCTTCTGAGCATGAAGGAATCACAGCCGATCATCAATAAAAGGCTTCAACCCAGATGCCCTAGCAGATTTTGTACTTAAAATATTGCCTAGGTGTCTCTGTGTGTTATTCAGAAAAGTTGGTTTGTCATATACAAACCCCTCCAAATCTGAAGTGCCTTTGTTATTATAGTTGTACATATATGTGAAAGGGAGTCTTAATCTTCTGAAAATTCAGGCTCTAATTCAGTAGGGGAAGTATGTGAACAATCCTAAAAGTATAGTTTTGCAGCTAGGAAGGAAAGTACCATTCTGATCTGGGGTCTAAATAATTTCTCCTGTAGCATTCCATACCAGAGGTAAATCCTACTTTTTTTCCTGGAACAGAATCACTACTGAAGAAGGTGCAAACAATATTGATGAAGGTAGAAGCAGCAGAATATACTGAAACAGCCCACCACCCAGACCGCAACTTTCAGAAACTGATGGCCACATTTTCTCATGATACAACTGCCACAAATTCCAGAGCAGTCAGCTTGGGAATGAAAGGCAGTGCAAGCAATTTACAGTAACACCACATTTGTCACATGTGGTGGGAAGAATATCCTTTTCTGTAGCCGTTATCTCCAAGGGCTTTTTTGGCCTTTGCTTGCAACACCTGCAGCCCCAAATAAATGATTGCCGAGAGCCGAACAACCACAGAAAATTTTTTCAAGGCCATGTTTCATGGAGTACACCCCGTTTGTCTTCACGTGTTGGTATCAGGGAGAAAGGCGTTTACTTCAGCTATGTAAAATATTGCAGAAAGACATTTTTTGCTGTGTGCACGTACTTCAGCTAAATAAGGTGCTTTCTCTCTAGAAAATCAGTAACACCATGAACTGAAGGGGGAGGCGTGAGGGGTGGTGGAATTAGGGGGGATTAAACTCTTTATATGCTATTCAGATGTTGCTTAAAAGTTTTAAAAGATCTGGTGAATCAAAGGTCAGGCGGGGGTTAGATGTGGTAGTGGAAAAATATCTGGCTGGCATAGTCCATGGAATGTGTTGCAATCGCTTTGAAAAACTCTGGAAATCCAAAGCTGAGGAATTTTATAGAAATTAAGGAGTTATTGGCAACATTTTTGACAGAAGACAGCTCAGTGGAAATATCCTCATCCTGAAAAACTCCTGAAGACATTTCTGGCTCATTCGGTTTTCCTGCATGGCAACAGGCTGACATCTAGCGGATACGGACCGCTCAGGAATGCTGGGCCTAACCAGGACTGGGGGGAAGAAATTGTCTGTTTTGGTTTTTTTTATTTCTTAATGGAAAAGCACTTTTTTGACCAGGCAAAAACTTCCCTGGAAATTTTTCTCTTGCTTTTTCCTAAGGAAACACAATTCTTTCAGCATGTGCCATTTTGAAGCATTCCCCCCCAAAATCTGACATTTGGGGTTTGAACCTAACCTGTGGTTTTCTTTCTTTTTTTCTTTTTTTTTTTATGAAATTTTAATTTTTTTTTCAGTTTCACATGGATATTTTCCAAGCAGCTACATCCCCGATCTCTATCCCTGTGAGATATCCACTGCTGCTTTACCGTGTAAATCCTTCTCATTACTCTGACGGTTCAGGAAAACAGAGCAAAGGTCTGCTCCGCGCGGAGGAATCAGGGCTGTACAAACGACTGTTTGCCTTTGCTTATACCTGCAGGCAACTTTGATTAATATCCTTTCGGCTTGGTCCGAGGACGCAGCTCCCAGCCTGGGTGCCTGTGAAGAGGGCGAGGATTTATCCCCCAGGGAGATGTTCGTGGGCAGAGCAGGACGATGAAGCTCATTTCTCAGCAGCCGGCGTGTGGCAGAGCAGTGCCGGGGCACAGCATCCCCTGCGTGATCTCTGCTTTGTGGCCGGAGGAAAAAAAACACATGAAAATTAAAGCCCCTGTTGCTCTCCCCCCTCCCAGCAACACGTCCCTTTCCCAGGTGCCGGGTTTCTCTCCGAGTAATGACTTTATGAATCCTTTTATAATCAAAGCCACCTTTTCCCTTTTGTTCTGCGCTTCTCAGCTGCCGTTCCCAGCCCCAGGTGTGATTCATCCCTTTGCTTACCAAAGGGTTTTCCCTCTCAAAGCCTTCTCCTTTGGCACGGTGGGGAGCTTGGCCGAGCCCCCCAGCCGCCCCGCCGCCGCAAGGCTGGACCACCCCTGCGGCCGGTCCTGGATAGGAGCCCAGCGCTCGCCACGGGGGTAAAGCCCAGCTTCCCTGACATCTGTGAAGAGGAATGGTTTGGGGTTTCTTGTTTTCTGGTGAGCATTTTGCTGGGTTAAACCACGAGAGAGATTAGGCAAGGGAAAGGGAGAGGACTCAGCAAGGTGAGAGGCTGGAGGTCTCCGACCGGCCACGGGAGGGTATTTGGTATGGGACAGCAGGAAAACCCTCCTCGTCTCCATCCTCAGCAATAAAATGAGGACTACAGCTGGCTGCCAACCGTCTATCGCCTTGATCTGCTGGACTGGTGAGATATCTTTGTGCCCGAGAGAAGAGCAGACCGGTAACGGTCATCCCTGAACGACTGCAAAGGCAGCAAGTCCCTCTCCGCCCCAGGGAAACGACACCAGCAGTGACATCCAGCTGTGGGTGGTGGCTCAGCAACCCAGTTTCCGACCGCACAGGCCATGAACCAGAAGCCCCGAGTGGCTGGGTATAAATTTGGAGGAAGGCTCGTGGGACCGAGAGCTGCCCGCCATCCCCTGCATCGGAGCCACGGGCAGCGATCGCCGGGCAGAGCTGCAGCGGGCAGAGGGCTGCACTGCTCCTCGAGACCCAAACTCACGGGATGCTTTACTCTTTTCCCATTCGTTGCAACCGCCAGCAATCCAGTATTCAATTGCCTTTACTCCACCGGGACTTCTGCTTGAAAGAAATAATATATTTAATGCTGTAAAATGCAGTGTTGTGAAATATATACTCTATGGACTCAGCTGTTCACAAAGTCTGAGCAAAAGAGCTTTCTTTATTCAGATAGGAAACTGTGAAATATTGGTGCGAAGTTTCACTGAGTTTCATTCTTCAGGTTTATTCGACTAATAAATTTATTCGGCAGACTGATTTGACTATAAGCCTGTGTTGTTTAAGAGCAGCTGGGACAATAAATCACATCACGTATAAGAGTTACTGTTCCCTGCTTCGGAGGAGAGTACAAACAAGACCTGTCTTAGAAAAAAGCACAGAGTCGTTATACCAAATGACGTGGTACTTTAACTGTTGCAGAAAAATGAGTCTGGAAGAAATAAGGTGGACGTTGCCAATCAAATTTGATTTGATCTGAGTACATACACACAGAGATTGCTGTGGTTCGTGAGGCTTCTTGTCTCCTGCTTTCTGTACTACAGCAAATATTTTTCAAGGCTTGTTTTGATGCATTTTTTTATAGTGTTACTTCATTCCTGGAACTAGAGGAAAAATGAATGAGAAGCAAATTTCCAGCACTGCTGCAGCTGGGAATTTCACCTTGACGGTGAAAAGCGGTTGGATTCAAGCTTGGACACAGACCGGCAAGAAGTCTAACAGGTGCTCAGCCGCAGTATTTGTAAACCTTCCTTTCTTCAGCCCAAAAAAGAAACTGAATCTGTTCCGAATGTACTTTAAACCATAAACAAACGTGACAATACTGGAACATTGCCATTGGTCCTGACAATTTAAGGTAAACCATTATGTTCATTAGAAATTTTTGTGATTATTACCGTCAGCAGTAGCAGCCATGATAACAGTTTGGGAATCTTTTAAATACCGGAAGATCAGAAGTCTCGGTTGACAAACCTTCTTAAAAAGTCCCGTCCTTTTCTCGGCCGGAGGCAGGCGGCGGTGGCCGAGCCGCTCGGTGTGGGCTGGCACGCTACCCGGCCATCCCACTAGCTCCGAAATTGTCCTCCTGGCATTTCCCCGCCAGCCTTCGGAGCAGAAACTCGCGTTTGATTGCATTCAAAGGCAGATTGTCTTTGCTGCTTGGCCCCGGTCCCTGCAGCAGCAGAATATCCTAATTATTTTTGCAGACTCCGAGCAGCGCTATTTTGCCATCGCGGCAGGCCTGATGTCAGGCTGTCTGAGCGGCAGCACATAGGTTAAATAAGGCTACCGTGCATGCTGTTTTCCTTTCTCATCCAGGAGGAACAGAGAACGTTTGCAGCCTCATCCTCCCCGAAAGCTCAGTGGCCCTTTCACTGGTGGCAAATTCCTCAACACCAGTCTCGTCAGGATCAAACAGAAACAGAGCTTTGTGGGCTCAGAAAAACAAAATAAAGACCGAAGCCCTGACAAATGCTGTGTCTGGTGCGGTTCCTCCCTAAATCCCCATGGGAAAAGGATGGGAAATCAAGGGAGTGTAATGCCATTTTTGCACTGTTACTCCATCCTCCGCAACTGTAAAATGCTACAGAGAGGATCCCTGGTTAGAGAGATATGTAAGCAGCAAAAGTTTTTGGCGTCTGGCTTCGGTTCACCGCACGATGCATGAGGTGAGCTAGGCACCTCAGGATAGGAGCTTCAAAAAAACCCAGCGCTGAGCGGGAAACCAACAAACCTCACCGGTGCTTTCAAATACCAAGTACCGCACCTTGCTTTTGAGGATTTTCCCCCATCCGCTGAGAAGTCATAACCCCGAAGGCAGGAGCCTAAATATTTCTTTTTTAAAAAAGGAGTGGCGGGTCGCTTGCTCACCCCCTTTACCTCCCGCTCCTCATTCCCACCCCTCTCCAGAGATGGAAGAAATGAAACCCAGTCGCCTCCTCCGCTCCCTTCCCACCACACCGTCCCCTCCCTGAGGATGGGACGCTCATGAAAGAGGGACCGAGGTGTCACCGTGCCAGCGTTATTCGCAGATATGTGGAGCATTCTCCATTCCGAAGGCCTCCATACTGCATTAATAAACAACCGGGGGATGTAGCAAAGGCAACGGTCTGCTTTAAAATCACCGTCTCCGCTGACCGGAGCTGTCAGTCGCATTACGCAGCGTTTTGGGACACGGCGGGGTTGGCTCCGGGTAGGTGATACTGGCTGTTTGTGCCGAGCACTCGGAAGAGCTTCGCTTTCTGCTCGTTTTCTGACAGGTGTGTGACGGCCTTTTGCCGTTTGGTTTTGCAATCGGGGTGTCTGCTCAGCATCCCAGACGCCAGGCGAAGATTAGCAACCGCTGTAGCAAAGTTTGCTTTTTTTCCACTTACCAGATGGCTAAAGGATTGCACCCTTTTTTTTTTTTTTTTTTCTTTTTTTTTTAGATATGAACTTTGCAACTGCCTTTTGAGCCTGTGTCAGCTGGAGATGAGATGACGGTGCTGTGCTCTGCACAGGGCAATGGTTCGGCTCTGTTTGGAGGCTCAGCCTCCCTCTTCTGATGAAGCATTTCCCTTCATGAAGATACCAAATGTGGGCTCTCCAGTGCACAGACTTGCACTGGCATCGGGCTGTCTGCCACTCTGGGTTTTCAAAACCAGTCTTAAGAAGCCAAGCCTTTCCTAAGAGATGTCCTCTTTTCCCCGTGGCAGCTGGTCAGAGCTGCCTTAGGGATGTGCTGCCGCTGAGCCCCGCTGTTGTAGGAGCGGGAGCACAGCAGGAAATTCTCTATTAGGGCTCAATGTCTTGGAAATTATTTCCCCCCCGCCCCGCGAGCCACAGACGGCCATTAGTCTCTGAGAGAGAATCGTATTCCTCGCCTGCGAGGAGGTGGGTGGGGAACGGAGGGACATAAAATTCTGCAGATGGCAGAGGGGTGAACTCATTTCCTTCCTTCTGATCTAGCTGCGCTTTGGGGCTATGCTCAAGGAAATGCAAAGTGATCTTTTAATACACTTCTAAGTCTGCCAAAGGTGCCAGAGCATCGGGAGCGCTTTCCCTTAGGAGTATCTATATAAATAAAAAGTCACACATGAAAAGAAAGGAGAAGCAGGTTCTCAAGACTTCTGAAAAATAGATTTCTACCCTTGCTGCTACTGCGATTGGCAAAAACAACCTGCTTCTGAATGCCCGGGTGAGAAACTGCAGCTCTAATTTGTGCCAGTGGGCTTTATGGGAATGAAACTCTAGGGAGACATTATTTACCCAGGAACAGTAAAACATATCCCCAGTTTGAACTGTCATCCCAACGCTAATTTCAGTAGGGGCACGGGATGGGAATTTGGGGAAGAAAAAACTCCTGTTGTTAGGGAGCAGGAGCGGTAGCGGGCTGGTTATTGAAGGGCAAGGTCGGTTTAGCACCGAAGCAGCACGATGGCTGACGTGAAACTTTTCAGAACAGGTTAGACAAACATCTGTCAGGCATGACAAGCGGTCACGGAAGCAATGGAAATAATGATCAGCTAAAGTTCCTAGCGGCCCTGTTTTCTATCATTTCTGGGACGCTGCGTGATTCTTTGGTCAAGCATATAGCACACTTTTTCATTATAACTGTGGCAAGTCTAGGCATAACCAATAAAACAGTTAGGATTGTAATATTAGAGCTGTTTGTGTAGCAATTGGCTAGAGTAGGCCTGGGAAGATATGTGTGTAAGGGAAATATGTGATATGCCGGGTGGTCTTTGCTCATCCTCCAAAAATGCCTTATGTTCCTAATTTGTTGACTATCTCTATTAATTATCATATTTATTTGAAACGGTTTTAAAAGCATAAAGCATTATGTCAATGGAAAAAGCTACTAGAGGTCTGTTGGAATCTTTCCATTTATGCCTCATCTGTAAAAATTACATCAGACCGAGGAAAAGGAACAGGAGCCAAACAGAAAGGCCTGCACAACAGGTGAAGGACAACCAGGGCAGCACACTACCGAACCCCTCTATCACTTATGGGACACGTTGCAGTGTGCCCTGAGGGTCTGTCCTCGCTGATCTTGGACCACAAAGGGGAATGGCACCATCAAAGGGTCCTGATGAAGAAAAATGCCCTTTTTTTTTATTATTTTTTTTTATTTATTTCCATGGGGCTCCTATCCACCTGCCTTCATTGCTTACATCTCCAACAGCATAGCAATAAATGGGGCAACGGTATTTCAGGTGGGATCACCGAGTGACTCCAAGCTACCTGAACTATTCTAGAGCTTATTAATTACCCCACTGTTATCCCTAAAGTGCAGTTGATGGAGTCTCTGTGTTTCAAGCGTGTCTCTGTCTCCGAGCCACTTTCACGAGCAGGGATGCTCCCGTGTTCCCCAGGGCAGCCGTCCCACAGAAAGCGCGTTGCACTGCATTCATCCTATGATGGCGTTGAGCTGATGAGATGGGATAAAGTGGCATCCTAAGAGAAGACTCACTCCTGGCTGGAAATCAAAGGGAAAAAGTGATCATGACAGACACCATTGTTTAATTGTTTAGAAAAAACTAAACATCAAAGGCACATAAAAAAGCAAGTAAAACACACCGTTGGTGATCACCTCTTCTTGGAGTTGTCTTTTCTGGCTGTTTTCTGCAGCCCAGCACATAAGCAAAATTTAGGCTGGATGTTGGGAGAAGGTTTCTAACAAGCAGAACAATGGGGACGCAAGTGAGATTCCCAACACAGGGACTAAATGGAACGGGGGACAGCAAAGTGGGCTCCCGGACTCTTCTTGGAGGAGTCCAGTCAGCTGCAAGAAGGGATTATCTAATGCAGTTGGCCTCAGGTCGATGATGTGGAGACCTTCCTCCAGGGCTGTGTCCCCACTTGGTCTCAGCACGATCACCGGGACATCTCCCGCTGCCGCAAGCCTCCACGTAGAGCGGAGGGACTGCAAGTCCCAAGCAGACATAGACCGAGCTGTCACCTTCTCCCACCCCAGCTGAAGGTGACAGAAGCTGGCTGCAGTGGTTTGCCACTGCTGGAAACCTGGCCTTGAAGTCACCTCTGTGACTTTAACTGCTCTGGAAGCCAGCAGGTGCAATGGCTTTCACCCCTTTCTCCTTCAGAAATTAATCGTTCTGATTATGTCATCTCTGAAAAGGGACTAACACTTATCCTCATGGGGTCTCCAGGCTGATTAGTGTTTAAAAAAAAAAAAAAAGCACCGCATAGCTGACAAGTATTAGAATAAATGGTGTGAACAGTAGAACAGCATGTGCTGGGAAAGAGAAGCATCCAGGAGCCTTTTCAAGTTGGCAATTATGCAACTTAGCAGAGGATGCTGGTGACAGCACAGTAATCATCTGGCCCTCTTCATTAAAAAAAAAAGGAAAAAAAAAGAAAAAAAAAACCCACACCATTTCAGCTGGATGAGGGAAAAGGAACAGAGATTTATACTGTCTATACTTTCCAAAACCTTTAAATCTGAAGAGGATAGACTAAGCTCAATTGCTGTGGATAAAAAGAGGGAAGAAGAGAATTATTACAGTTGTCTACTGCAAAATGATAAGGCTTGCATCGTCTCCACCACAGATGGCAAAAAATAAGGAAGACCTGAAAGAACCTAGAGAAAATAAGGACAATGGTCATCAAAGCACTGGTTACCTATTGCTATTTGTTCAGAGTCCTTCCTATTTCTAGAGTAGCAAAATAAGTTACAGAGGGAAAAAATAGTGCGGTGAAAGAGATAAACAAAGATATGCTTTCCAATTATGTCCTAAAGAGAGTTAGAAAATCCACACAATGGAACTGAAAGGAAAGGGAGAGAAGGAAAGAGTACGAACTGCTGCAAGTATGCCAAAATATTAGTCATCCTTTGAGTCTACCCTGAAAGGTTAGTGTTATTTTTAAGAACACATTCCTTTAAGGAAAAGAATAATTTCCTAGCAGAGGTAATTTCTGGATGGTCATAAACTCTCTCAAAAGAAGCAGAAGCCCCAACGATGCAGTCAACCAAAGCCAGGCAGAGGAAGAGGAGGAGGAGATCTGCACAGGAGTCCTCAGGGCAACCCCAAGAGTGACCTGCTACTGGGAGGGAAGAGATGGAGAAAAGCCTGGCGGAGAGCACCTATCGAGTAGGTAAAGATCTGGGTGGGGAAAGGTCTACAAGGAAAGGGAGCAGAAAACAGGTCTGTGCTTCCTAGAGATCAATCACCTCAGGTCAGACGGCAGTAGAGAAGGCTGACTCACTCTTGTTTAGTTTAGGTTTGCTTAATTTGAACTACATGCGATTTTCACAGGGGTAAGGAAGGCAGGCCAAAATGTTGTCACCTACCCTGCTGTAGCCCACCATACAGAATTTGTGAATTTTCAGGTTTGAAAATTTTCAGGGTATCTCTAGCAACACTTAATGAACTAAGGGCAGTTACGGAGACAAAAGAGCCACCCCCTCTGGTCCCATACCAGGCTCCCAGGCCAGCATTTTCTCCAAGCAGCCTCAACTTGTGCTGGAACCCGACCGGTTCAGTGAAGAAAACATGACTGAATTTGCAGGTTGAAGACACCAGGGTTTTTGTATTTTAATTTACTAAAAGTCTATGTGTTTCATCGCTCTGGAATTGTAAGTGGCAGCATGTTGCCCAGGAGGTAGAGGACAGCACGGTCCAAGAGCTTGGTGGGAGGTCTAACCCAGCCCTGAAAGGACATAAGTCTGTGAACGGAGCTCATCAGTCTGAATGCGCAGTATGCCAGCACCTTGTCTAGAATCCTCCAAAGTTACAAGTTTCTGAGCGCTCCTTCGCCCCCCTGACACGCCTGGGAGCTAAGACTGCCCGGCGTCTCTGGATGGATCCCCAAGTACCGTGACAATTTGATCCATTGTCGTCTGGAGAACACACCACCCTCCTCACTGAAGGGCAAAGGCTGATACGTGGCTCGCTGGGACCACTTAATGCCTTAAACAAGTTTTATTGCTAGGCACTCTTTAAAATTGGAAAAAATGAATAGGCTCAGTCATTTGGTATGCTATGAGGTAAAGGCACCGTTTTTCAAGGTAAGCGATGACACTTCAGATGAGTGAAGGAAGGAAGGAAGAAATCCTGTGATGTTAGTCTCTACGTTCAGTCTATCAATTCTAAGTAATGGGTCATTGCTATGATCAGTAGACAGAGAGGCTCCCGAAATAAGGTAGCTGTCATTCATCGCAAGACTTGCAGAGAAGTTTCTCTAATGTGTTCAAGTTTCTTTTGCTGTCTGCCTTCTCAATAGCTAACCTTCTCTCGGTCTGTTTTTCAGTCCTTAGAGAGCTGAAGGGAGGGACTATGTTACCAGGCAGCGCGCAGAGCGCCAAGCCCATTTTCAGCAGACTTTAAGTATGTTCATATTGTGGGAATCGGTGAGAAAATCTTCTTCGTGCAAGGAAATACGGTTTGGAGCCCCATTGCTTTAACATAATCCATAGGGTCAGTCCTGAAATGTGATCCACGTGATTTCTAGCATGGATGGAAACATTTTGTTGCGCAGAGACTAACTTGGGTTAGAAGCTTTAATTTAACACTACCTCGTTGAGAAGTCAGACCGTGATGTTATGTGATGTTGATACCAGAGAATTGAAACCAATTCCTAACATACCATTCATCAATAGTCTGACTGGATTGATAGCAACGTATTCATCTGCTAATATTAAAAATGTTCTTCATTGTTTTATGAGTTTGGAGCCACAAAACTGGAATTTTAAGAAGTGATAAACACACACTAGGCCAAAACCTGCTGTTTCTCCCTGGGAGGTTTTGGGCTTGGGGTTTTGTTTTTCAGTAGCTGTTTCTTCTAAAGCGACTATCTCAGTATTGCCTCTCACCAGAATCCAAAGCTTTGTTTTAATTTGAATGCCACTTCTTCCAGTCTTCTTACGACTTTGGCACAAGTCTTGATTTCTTTGAGGTTTTTAAGGACAAAAAAAAAGTTTGTATTACCATAAAGTATGACTTTGGGCTTCATAGTTTTTTACCCAGAGCTCAGAAATTTAAAGAACTTTTTGGGGGAAAAGTTTCTTTAATCCTCAGTTAGAATTTCTGGTCCAAAGAAAATCAGTCCATAAGAGGATAACAACAGCCAAAGATTTAGGTATTTATTTGGAGAGGCAATTTTCATGTGATGTAGGTCTCAAAACTCAGCCTTTTACTTAGGGCTCCATCATATCAGACATTCTCTAATCCATAACAAGAGAAATAGGCACTACCATAACTGGACTCTCCTAGACAATACTGTGAGAAAAACAGTATCTTTTTCAATATTATCAAAAGGGTTCAGGGAAGTGCAAATACTGCCCCACCCCCTGCCAAATTTCTTAAATATCAATGACTACATCAGTATTGAGTTTAAGGTATTTTTATTAAATGAGGTCAGGAAGATCATTTAAGGAAAACTATCACAACTCAGTGAATCTGGAATATTTGAATCAAATCTGGACCTCGGTTTACTGAAATTTCCAAGCTTCTGCTAGGTGAGTTAGACTTTGCAATTTTTCTACAATTCCAGAAATGTTTTATGGTCTTTTCCCTAACTTTATGGTGAATTACAACTTTTACAGAATGAATTCATTGCCATAAAGTACTGAATGATGACATTGCAAAGATATGTAATGCACTCATCGTGAAACACTCAAAATAGAAATCTCTCAAGAAAATCTTGGTTTGAGAATTCACATTCAGCATCAAAACTGAAAAGAAGAGGAAGAGAAAACCTGGAAATTCTGAGAAATTTCTGCAGATATCTCCTGGAATTGTACCAACATGATCAATACTCCTTCTTTTATCCCAAGGCACTGGCAGTAATAAACCTCAGGCCAAAACAGCCACCTGAGCCGTCTTGAACTCTCGAAACTGGGCACTCAGGAGGCCCTTGTGCTTGCGGCTCAGTGCGGCAGGTAAACCGTGCCTTCTGAATACGGATGTCTGGGGATCTGCATCCACTTCTTGCTTATTTTCTTCTCGTTTCCAATCTGAATACGGATGTCTGGGGATCTGCATCCACTTCTTGCTTATTTTCTTCTCGTTTCCAAATTGAACCCTTGCAAACAAACGCTCAGCTTTTGTAACACCTTCTAATAGACCTCCGGGCTCCTGAAAAAAGTACAAAATGATCGTAGTTTATCAAAAATACTATCTGCTAGTTCCAGATGTTCATACACATCCCATACCACATGCTGCGCAGTCCATACAGCGTTCTGAAGTACAGCCAGATGAGCACATCTCTTTTTTACCTCTACAAGAATGTCTGTTACCCTTCACTCAGACCCAAACATTTCCCAGTATAGTTGGCTGATAAAGATTTTCCCAGTCCTAAAATACTGTGCTTCCTAAGCCCTCGCAATGAGGTCAATCTCTTGGAGG
This sequence comes from Astur gentilis, assembly GCF_929443795.1. Lineage (NCBI taxonomy): Eukaryota > Metazoa > Chordata > Aves > Accipitriformes > Accipitridae > Astur > Astur gentilis. The sequence continues at coordinate 6,186,084 of NC_064894.1, read as the reverse complement.
CATAAAACTGTTGGCTTTATTACAGGACTCGGCAGCGTGTGTGCCCAAGATGCAGGAGCTCTCTGGAGCTAACTCTGAATTGAGCTGCTTTATCACCTCTCCCCAAGCTGCAAAAAGTCAAATATTAAACCACTGGAGAAATTGTACGGTTCTGATATTTCCAAATTTCAGGACAGAAACTCGGAAACTTTAATGAGGTTCAGGTCTGATTCAAATTTTCCAGTGTTATTAAATCTGGACTTCTCCCTCTCTCCTCACCACCCCCATCGTTCTTCTGGATCTCCTCCGTTTCTGAATCACCTTCTGCACGGCAGGGCAGTTCCAGAGTACCGTGGTCATCCTTTCTATTTATGAAGATGGTATTTGCTGAACAGGAGACGGAGCCAGCAATTTTAGGGTGCTTTTAATTTCTTTCATTTCTCGGTTTCTTCTGTCATTATTCCACTCGCCAGTTCTGCACACAGAGGTGAAGCTGCAGTCATCCAAAAGGGAGAAAAACTAATCAGGGGAGTGTCACTTCTATTTAATTAACTTTTTCTTTTAAAAAGCGTAACAATTACATCTGCAGAGCTTTGACATTCAATTACATTAAAAACCTACTGTTTTCCATGGAGAAAATTGAATGCAATGATGAAACTTCTCTTATGGGTAACATTTCTTTTTAATCCATTTTAATGACATTTCCAGAATAGCTATTTAGTTACATGGGGGAGTAATAAAAACAAAGGCAGGCATTTTATTTTTTTTTTTTTTCACATTTAAACCACGAGGTAATCTTTCACCCTAAATTTGCAATCACGTTAAAAGTGTATAGCTGAACTCAAATCCCATCACAGCTCCTCCTCTGACCCTTAAAACTGATCATGACACCGCTAAGGGTCCTAATCAAAGCAATCTTAATGATCTTTCCACACCTTTCAAGCAGCAATCATACAAAGCAGCATAAGCCCCAATTAATTGCACAGTTAAAATAAGTTCATAGTTGTTGCTGCTTTGTAGCTTTTAATGAGATTCAAAGAGAAGATGCGAGGATCTGGTCCAGAATTTTGTCTACGCCTGGGCTCTACCAGGCACATGCGACGAATCAAGATCGATCTAGCCGCTGCTTTGCAGCAGTCGTCTCGCCGTTTCCTCATGTTCCATCTGCCCGCATCCTTCTGCGTCCGCCCTGTCTCGTGTGTTGACAGTGAGTCTTCTGGAGCAGGGACCATATTTTTGTTCCCTGACCGTACGATGCCCATCGTACGTGGGTCAGGGCGACGGAGCAGGACTCCTGGGCTGCCCCAGCTCGCGATAACGACGCAGTCGGTGACAACGGCGTGTGCCTGACCGAGTCCTGACCCACCTGGGCACGCTGAAGGGACAACTGCTCCTCCACCGCACCTTTTAAAACTGGATATTGTGTGTGCACGCCCGAAGTTTCACATACCCCGGGGAAAAGAACATAAATCAGCTGTTTAATGATCTGACTAGAACATTTTTGGTTGACAAGTTTTCAATTAGGTTACACTCAGCTCAGGCTGGACGCCATATTCCATTAGTTTAGCACATGAAAGGTTGTCCGGAAGGTTGATCTGAAGTAGAATCTAGTTTCGGAAAAATCTGTTTAGGAAATTAGTGCATCATTTACAACCAGTTGCAGGAGATTTTTCAAAATGGGAATCTGCTTCTCATGGCAGCTGGGGACTAAACTGTTTCTTGAGCTTTTGAAAATCTTCTCTTTGCTTGCAAAATCTTTTAGTGAATGTATCTGAAATACTTCGTCTGATACGCTTTTATACAACCATCTAAAAATCCTTTTTATAATTACATTTAAATGAAAGTCCTGTTTAAAAAATCTTTGGGTACTGAGCTGCACATTCTTGCTTTAATTAAGGGACTTAATTTTGTATCAGGAGTCTACACAAGACGGACTGAAATACTTGTAGATCATCTGGAAGCTTGAAAGGAAACTTGGTAAGTTCCTGTGGCTTTGGGACTCTGTAATAGGGTGGTTTGGTCATAGGATGCGGTGAAAACGGACAGTGGCTGAATGTGCATTTTCTCTAAACTAGTAAGCTATAAAAATGAGATTTTCAATCACAAATTATATGTGAACCCCTTCTGCTTGAGCATCAGTCTCCTTTGTAAAACGTGATGGTACATAAGTTTTGTATGCTCTGCTGTAAGTCATAAAAGGAAAAAAATCTAACAGCGTAGTCATTTGATCTGTCTACCTCTTTTATTTTCTCTGCTTAATTAACTTCATGTATGGAAAAACTTGCACAAAAACTGACTACTCTAATAAAACCAGATAAAATCCAGTACAGCACGCTGAGGAGTAGAACTAGAGTTACACGGGGCTGTTTGTTGGCATCAGGAGAAAGGATTAAAAAAAAACTTTTGTCACCTGGTTCTCAGACCCTGCCAGGCTCACTCACTAGGCATTACCCAAGTTATGCCAATACTGTATGTGCAGATCTTTTCATTTTGACTGTTGGCAAGGTTTTTCCCAGTGTGAACCTACTAGTAAGTTCTTATAATTGTAGTTAGGTCACTGGACAGCCGTGAGCTCGTTTTCAAAGGAGCAGATCACTTACAGCTCCCTGGGACTCTGGGATTTTCAGAAACCAAGAACCGACATTCATCTCCATTTCTGATTCTGAAATATTCAACCTAAGTACTTGAAGATGGCCTAAAAAATCAAAATATGTGCATCTGGCAACTGAGCGTTACATCCACACTTTGAGAAGATGCCTCAGCTGAGACTCATTGGTGGTCTCCAAAGAAAATTCCACGCCTGGCTCTGTCTGTGCTCTAAGTGCTGCAACACATGCACCAATTTGTGCTAATGTTTAGATTCCTGCTCTCACCAAGAAATAACAATTTTTAAAAAATTAATAACACAGCAGTTGATTTTTAAGATGGATGCAATCGTTTCCCAGATGGTAAAGCTACAATGGCTCAAGGGCAGCAATTCTGGTATTTGCTCTGGCCCAGCGTTGTGGCATCTTTTCACGGGCATCTGCACCCCAGAAGAATGGAAATAGAGACAGTCTCTAATGAGTGTGCATACCTCATCAACACTCATTTGGAGATGTTGACTTGAACCCCTGCCAGGGTATAAGACCTACATCTATGGGAATTTCACAGATTTGGGAGGATTTCAAATGTAATGTGTTTATACATGCAGCTGCAAGCTGTAGAACAGAAAATAACAAACTGCTGTGCTTCTATTCAAGCCATACACATGAGGATATGCAAAACTAGCAACTTGCAGAGTCAAAAATCTCTCCCTACAGTTACCGCTGCTCCCACGTAATCCTGCGGGTCGGGTTTGGTTGATTTCTGCTCAACAAGTGTGTGCTACCAGCTACGTTCTCCGTCATGCTCGCAGTCACTTGAAATGGTGACTAGCAGCTCTAGCAAGCAGTGTTGCTGAACAACCAGGCTGGATTTCCTTCTGTACTAATGTGAATGGGATATTTGAAAAGACACAGAGCAGTGCCAAAGAATTTTTCAAGAGCTAAAAGTTTAAAGATGTCAGGACATCCCTATAGCCTTGCCCGTTCTCTCTCCGAATTGCCGTTCTGGAGGTAGCGAGTCTTCTCACCAGGAAAAGAGGAATTCCCTCTTTGTTTTATTACCCATGTCATCAACCTCCGTCGTGCAATTGTGTCTGCCTCCCAAGGAACAGGGGTTGTTTCTGGTTTGAATAATCAGGCCAGCGGTTGTCAGCTGTCATTGCCAACAGCCACGTCCACCAGCCAGTGTCCCCCACCCAGACTGACGCCCTACGCTAGTCCGTTGCACGGTTGACCCCTTCAAGCTTCAACCCTCAACACAAGCTTTCCCGGAGAAGCAGTTTGTTGATAAACATGAAACAACCACCCGTTACACTGCTTTTTTCCGGCACACCAGCGAATGTATTGCATGTGATAGATATTTCGTCGCTTAAATAAGGGGCCTTTTTCCCCACCAGCACCTCGGTGCCAGGGAACAGCGAGAGCAGGGCTACTCGCTGAGAAAGTCCATGAGGACTTCTAAGCCTAAGACACCCTGGAAGGGCCCTGATTCTTGGGGTGTTCTGTAGTCCTGCACTCCTAAGGCCCAGCCAGTCACAGCACTTAAAATGTGGTAAAACTGCACGTGCGGCAAGAAATATGCTAACAGGAAGCATTGGGACCGTGCCAGTCTCATCTATAAATGTATTTTAAAGGTACTGGGTGTAGAGCTGCACTTCTGCCTAACAACCTGCCTTCAGCACACACCTCATTCAGTGATAAATAGTTCATTTGTTCAACATCTGTTCGGACAGGCAAGCGTGAGCTCTGGTTTCATGGAAAAGTGTAACTAAAAATCAAAAGCATTCTTGTTATCGTCTTGGTTATCACAGTCTTGCTTTCTGTGGGTGTTATTACGTGCCCAAGGTATATTCTGTATCATTTTTTCTGGTTTTGTAACCTCCAGCATTTTGATTTTATCCCTGGGGAAGAAAATGGTGAAGAAGCAGGAAAGTTCAGCAGAAATATGATCTGGAGGACAAAGTTTGGCACAGAATCGTAGCCACTAATGAAAACACTCCCCGGATAGCTTGCTCATACTCTGTAAAGCTGAATCTGCACACTGTAATTTAACCACACAGCTGTAACCGGCACAATCACAAAGACATCATTTAAATCTCTTTATAATAATGAAGGACTGGGCTTTGAAACCTATAAATCCTATGATATGATTCAGCCTCACCTTAGGAACAGCCTGGGAGACAGCTACCTGGTGTCTGTTCATGCAACTCAGATCTACCGTTAGGTCACCCACCCACATTTATCAGGCAGAGACAACCCCTGAAAGACTCAGAAATTCAGATCACTGTATCTGACGCCCCGTCTTATAGAATGCCTGATCCTATACTTTCCATTGAGGCGACTGTTTCATTCTGTAAATACTGTGAACCCTGTTATAAATCGGAAGTCTGATGTCCCAGCGGTCCCACTGTGCTTTTAAGCATGAGCATTGACTTACGGAGGGAATTATGGGCTAGATTTTCATTTACACCACGTAACCCCACTGTAACTCCGGTGAATTCAAAGTGGTTTTTCAGCGGTTAGCTTAGCATCAGCAGCAAGTTACACCTGGCACATCTCAGCAGGTCTCTTATAAAAGCCGTCCGATGCTGTGTCACTGCAGCAGAGCTTGCAGACCTCAGCTCATGAAAAACAGCACTGGAAAGGACATCAAGAGGCTACTTATTCCATCTCCACCACCTAGACAGACTCGTACAGACCCAGGTCATTCCTAGCAGATGTTTGCCTAACTTGCTCTTGAAGAGTGTTTTGCTGAAGAAGCTGCCTGTCTCCCACAACAGCCTATCCCGCAGTCTGTTTGTCATATTAGGAAGGTTCTCCCTGATGTTCAAACTGCAACTTTCTTTCTGCAATTTAATCACCTGCTTCTAATCTTACCTCTCATGGTCACAGCAAACAAAGTATTCTCAACATCTCAAGAGATTTTGATACAGCTAGACATCGCTGACAGAGAAATATCTTATCCCACAGCCCTTCCTCCAGGAGCAAGCCCAATTCATTTAACCTTCCCGTGGTGGCTGTGCTTTCTAGACTGCCTTGTTGTCTGCCCCTGGGAGCTCCACAGCCACATCACTGGTTTCCTACCACAGACCTCAACGAAACACGGCCATGGCGTTCCCAGCAGCGGAGAAGTGGAAGGGCGTCATGTGTCTCCCAAGCGTGCTCTTATTTATCAGACTCTGCTGTTTCCCGTTTTCCACTGCAGCTTGACGGTGTGGACTCTCGCGGGGCTGATGCTAGCATCTCCTGTTCCTTGACACCCTTCACAGAGTGATCTACATTGCACGCACACCACACACGATGTAGAGCAAGAGAGTCACGTTCACGCCAACAAAAATCATCTTGAATACATGTAGGAATGTGGTTTGCAACCTGTAAAAGAAGTGTAATGTCAGCCTGAAGAGTCAGTTTTGCTGCCACTGGCACAGAATAAATACGGGTCTATACGTTGATCTAGCACCAACAGTCCATCATCAGCCCGATTAAAGCTTTGCTCCTTCTCCCTCTCTTGCTCTCCTTCTTCCACACAGCCACCTTTCCCTACGTCTCTCAGGCAGACTCACATCCCATTACCAAAAGTCTTTTTTGGCCGGTGAGCCGGCACAGAGGCTGACCGATGTCCCGGGTGGGAGACGGCCACTCTCATGCCCAGGCTTTGGGGCAAGACAGTTCAAAGAGCCAGCCTTGGCTCGGTGTCCCTCTCCTTGTCACCCTGTGCCCGCGGCTGCCTGGGTTTGGGGAGCACAAGGTGGCACTTGGCTTTGCTCGGAGTTCCCGTAACTTGGTTTCAATCACCTCCAGGAAAACGGGTTAGGTACAAACCTCCTGCAAGCCAGATGTGCCCCACCAGTCGCCAGGTGAAATGTGCTAATCTAGAGGGATTTAGGGGTTAGGCTTGTGTTTGAGAGTGTTCCTCTATTTGACCTCGTGCAGCATTATCCCAGTCCTACTTACTGCAAATGTAGAAGAATAAAGTCATTATGAATAAGTGGAAAAAGAATGAAACTAGAGACGCAGCTGAGGCAGAGCTGGGTAGGTCACGCTAGGCTTTGTTTTCTGTATAATGCACTGTTAAATGTCTCATACTCCTTTGGTGAGAGGTACCACCTTGAGACCACACGCTGTGCTTCCTCCCAAAGCATTCACACCTTTTTTTTTTTTTTTTTTGGCTTTGCTTCTCCTGTGTCCTGTAATAAAAGTCTTCTAGGCTGTGGTTGGTCTCTGTGTATAGGAAAAATGGTGGATGGAGTCGGGGAAGGAACCGTGAAAGGTGTAGCATCCCATTTTAAATGGAGCAAGCAGAATATGGAGCCACGGCAAACTCACTCCTTACAACTGTCTCAATGCAATTTAATGTTGTTAAACATTAAAAGTGTTCATATTTTTATTATTCTAAATAAGATCCAATTAAAACCAGGGAGGGAAAAACAACAGTCCTAAGCTGCACGTGAACAACTGACCAAGGAAAACTGTCATGCACAGGAACAAGACACATTAATCATATTGACTCTCGTCTAACTTCCAGCCAACCCATTCACCTTTAAATGATCGCTATGGTGATGATGCATAGTTCATTCCTGAAATCAAACTGCAAACTATAAAGGAAAAATCATATGGCACCTTGCTGATACATGCTTTTGTACTGAACTTAGAATACAATGTACAGAGAGATCTCTGGCTTAATTAGCTGCCCACTGAGCTAGAGTTGGCTGCTATCTTTTTTCTCCATATGAAACCACAGAGCTTTCTCAGTACATTATTTCCACATGTGCTTATATCACTGTCCCTGCCCCTTGATCCAGCATTTTAATAAGCATTCATCTCTAAAAAAAAAAAATATAAAGAAATGTCTATCCACTTACCTAAAGTATCCTCCCTTTCCATCAAAGTGAGCCAGGAGAATCCCCCGGGAAATCCGCAGAGTCTCCCTGGCAGGCGGCTGTTGTGAATCAGATCAAGAGGCTCTTTTTTATATCATTTTATTCCTCTTTATTAGGGATACGATTTCTCGTTCTTCACTTCAGCCATATTAAAATCCTCTCTTGCCTAAGTAGCAGTGCCTAAGGTCTCGGCTGGTTTCAAGCCACGAACGCCCTGCTAGTGCCAGGCAGACGCGTGCTACCACGGCGCAGGGAAGGGGATACCGAGGGGTAACCGGGATTTTAAGGGTGTCCACGGGGCAGAAAGCAAAAAAGGAGTCAGCACTTCTGCACCACTTACACATGCCTCCGCCCGACACTTCCAGGACTGCTCGTGTCGGAAGAGGCGGGATGTTTATACCAGTATTTACACTTACACTCAAGCGCTGGTTGCTTCTACGTTTTACCTAGAAGCCTGTGCCAAAACCACCTTTCCGGGAACTGGTCCGTAGCCTAAATGTCTCATCTTCCCAGTTTGCTTTGTTTAGGGCTATCAATATTGAAACAAAAAAAAATTAAATACAATGCTTTGATTGACAGCCAGGACTGATTTAAGATGTTGTTCCATGTTACGTTCATACAATCCCTCTCTGTTCATATTTAGTAGAAAAATACTTTGAAATTAAACAAGTATTGACAAAATTGAAATTAAAGTTTCCATATAAGTGACTGAGCCTGGAGACCACGGTACCAAGTACATCCCATCAGACTGCAAAATTAAATTCTTATTATCTACCACCCTACAAATTTTAAACCATCTGAAAATTTAACCGTATTTTAATTTCTTCTAATAATAAGATATATTGAACGGCATTGTAATAAACTCAGTAGGTTTCCCTTTTCTTACATGGTTTCATGAACAGTGAATCAGTTTTATTGCATTCTCAATGACCGTAATAAAAGTGTTGGCCTAGAAGATACACTTCTAGGCTTATTAATCTGTTCATATATCAGCTGGGAGATTACGGCACACAATAGTGTATAAAACTATATAAAATATATTGTAAGGTAAAACTACAAAGCAGTCCTTGTAGTCAGCTTGGAAGGAATCAGCGGCGTGGATTTCATAAAAGACTTAAAATTGAAGGTAAACGAAGAAAATAAAACAGGATACCAAATGCAACAAACAGTATCTAAAATAAAAGACAAAAACTAAAGGTAAATTGCTGGTAGGAATATAAACACAAAGCAAGTATTGTGTCTAAATAAGCCCACTCTGCTCTGCAATTGGTTATTCGGGCGCTTGCTATGGCCTTATGAACATAGAGCCAATGAACCCAGCTAAGTGAGAGTGTCAGGGACACCGAGAAATCGCCTCCATGCATGTCCATGAAATCATGTCCGGGCAGGATTTACGACAGCTCCTCCGTGAACCCCCCCGCTGTCTTACGTCGGCCTTTGTCAGTCTCCCAGCGCAGTACAGGCGTTCCTGGCTCATTCGTACCCACCTGCTTGAGAGCCCCACGGTCAGGCTTCCCACTCTTTCAGTTGTCCAGCTACAACAGCTGCCTTTCGCGTCTTGGGCTTCCATGATATTATTTAGCCTACAAGCCATTTTCAGAAACGTAAGTGTCCAAGATCCTTTGACCCTTTTTATTAGTATCTACACTAATTGCTCCTTCCTGCTATTTAAATCTCTCCACTACTTTTACTATTAGCATCACCACCTCCGCCATAAACTGTTATGACATTAACCTCTGCTGCCTATTCTGCAGATTAAATCGCTGCTTTCTTTAACCCCTTCCGCACACATCTCGTCTGTGAGGTCCCTGACCGTTTCGGCTGCCGTTTCCATTTGGAGCCCCTTGTCCCTGGGGTGCTGTGCCCACGCAGGAGCAGCTACTCCAGCCGAGACTGCAGCGATGTTGGATGGAGAAAGCGCTGCTTTTCAGACAACGCTCCTGTTTACACAACCCAGCACGTTTGCTTCTTTTCCAACAGCTTGACAAACGTTATCAGACGCAACAGCTCGGCCCGCGTTCAGCGAATGATCCGTTCGCATCCCGGCTTTTCTTCAGCAGAATTTCTGCCTTGTTGGTCGTTCCTCAGTCTGCATCCGTGCGGCTCAGCGCTGTCTTTCCTGAGCACAGGGCTTTGCTCTTATCTCTGCTAAAGCGGAACCGATGGTTTCAGAGCATTTCTGCATTTTGTCATGGCCACACTTGAATTCCGGTCTCCGCAGTGCTGGAATTCCCTCCCCCCCAAGTCTATTGCTGCCTGCAAATTTAATAAGGCTCTTTTCTAGCTTTCCAAATAGGACCCCAACACACCCCTGTGAAACTCCACTCAATGTAACTTTCCCTTCTGGGCCTTCAAAAGATAATCCTTCCTCCACTGCAACAAACAGACAGTTATTTTAAGGCCTTCAAAGCCCAGAAGAGGACGATAAGCAAGTGGCAGTTCCATCCAGGGATCCTTGCGCTGGAAGGACTTTGGGATTGGGTTATAGCAGGTAACAGCAGAAACACATCCAGCCCAGTCGTGACACCAGCAGAGGATGCTTCCAAAGAAAAGTATGAGAATGTAGCTGCACGATACTCTTTATTACATCAAATTTATTCCTAATCTCTCACGGTTGAAGGCCAGCTTAAACTCTGACGCACAAGGTTCTAACTTCTCCTTTGCCCAGGTAAGCACAGCTGTACTCAGTCACAGTACGCTCGGAGCCAAAATCAACCCTGGAAGTCATGGCTGTGTTAGATTGCATTATTTTTTTTTTCCACATGGAAAATATCTTACCGCAAAGGCGGTCACTGGATGGAGCAGCTCCGTGTCTCACGGGGCTCGTCTGGCTCAGGGGCTGCTCTACCTCTGACGGAGTCCCAGGACTTTCTGTATCGTGCCGGGGACTTGGGTCATTCCCAAGAGAAGCCAAAGGGCGCACGCGCCGGTGGCTCATAACCAACCGTTTCTCCCCCTTACAGGTTTAGCTCATCTCTCCCCTGAACTTACTGAGCTTGGTGACTCTTAAGATACTTTCCAGCAATTATTTAGTATAGGAAGATTCGCCTCCTCGGTTACTCCTCTAGGGTCACGGTCCTGTCGCCCCTCAGGACTGGGCTCTGTTTACTGGGACTGCAGCAACACGGAGTAAACTCAAATGTAAGGCATCAAAGGGAAAACAAGAAAAGGATAATTTGCAGAGCATGCAAAGCCTGCAAACGGCATCCACTGTTTGATATTACTAGAAATTTATATTTTCCACATCCAGCAGTCACAGCCCGCTGCAGTTCTTGTTGCCGTTAAAGATTACCACTCCTCAGTCCCTAATGCGCTAATAACGGGGAGGAAGGAGGCAGAAAGGGAGCAAGAACAAACAGCAGACATTGGGAAAATGCTGTCTTGAGCGTAAGGGAAAATCTTTTTAGAAAACAGAAAAACCATGAAACCATCTTCCACTTTGGGAAGTGTTTTTCTATTAAAGGAACATCAGCATAAGTTATGTGTTAAGGATAAGAACACACAACTAAAACATATGGCAATAAGATTAAGCAGAGTATTTTTATTGCTTTATTATCTTCTCATACTGGGCAAAAACATATAAACCCACAAACCTGCAGCTCTTAAAGCAGTTACACATATGGGAGGGAAAAAGCAAAAAACAAGACTGAAACATTCTGCATCTCCTATCATTTGCTGTAGGTGTAGGAAATAGGTGTGTTGTCTACAAGGTCAGGGAGAGCTCTAGGTGAGCAAAACAAATGATCAAACGGGATTTTTTCCAAAGCTAACTAATACAGTAATTTTACTTTAGTGGATTCTTGATCTGTACAACTGAGGTATTTTAAATTCTATCAAAATAAAAAAATTCCGAATTTATACTCCTAGGCTTTACTGTATTTCCCTATAAAAGGATATTATTGGAACATACAGTGAGAGACCCTATCGCAACGAACTTGTACCAATGCAGGAAAAGGCAGACTTTACGTAGACGGCAAGAGGCTCGCCATCTCGCTAGGAGGGAAGAGACAACAGCAGATACACATGGGCAGAGGACACGAGAAACTCCAAGCTCTTGGTCATCGCAATAGCTCTCAGCTCCACCGGAGCACACGGCTTGTCCGCGCTCACACACCCCAACACATGAAAAAAATCACAGCAAAAGAGACCTGCTGGGGGGGCTGCAGGCCTACTGATCTGGCTGGGATGGAGTCCGTTTTCTTCACAGTACCCGGATGGCGCTGCGTTTCAGATTTGTGACCAAACCGGTGCTGATAACACGCCGATGTTTTAGCTGCGTCAAGGCCTTCTCTGTTCCTCACGCTGACCTCCTAGCAAGCAGGCTGGGGGTGAGCAAGAGGTTGGGAGGGGACACAGATGGAAGAGTTGACCCAAACTGAGCAGGGATGTTCCATACCATGCAATGTCAAAGCTCAGCATCTAAAACTGGAGATACCTTTCAAAGTAGCTGTTGCTCAGAGACTGGCTGGGCATCGGTCTGCTGGCGGGAGGTGGTCAGTGATTGCCTTTGCATCGCTTGTTTTCCCTTTTTTCTTTTCCTCTTTTCCCCTTCCCTATTAAACTGCCTTTGTCTCAACCCATGAGTTTTTCTCTCTTTACCCTCCTGATTCTTTCCCTCATCCCCCTGGGGGTGGGAAGCGAGTGAGCAGCTTAATTGCTGGCCGCTATCAACCCACGACAGCAGGAAAGCAGCGATACAGCTTTGTGAGTGCCTGTAAGAGCGTACAAAGCGTTATACGGGTATCGACCCTTGGGGTCCGTCACCAGTGACTGCTCTCCAGCTGGGCTCTGCGCTGCTGATCACAACCCTCCCGAGGCCGGCTCTTCAGCCAGGTTTCAGCCCACCTCAGCGTCAACCCATTTAGCCCATACTTCATCAGTTTATCTATGAGGATATCACGAGAGAAAGCCTTACTAAAGTCCAGATAAACATCCAGTTTCTCCTCATCCACGCAGCCAATCCTCACATCACAGAAAGCTATCAGGTAGGTTAAACATGATTTCAGCTTCATAAATCTGTGCTGACAAGTCCCAAGCGTCCTTTATTCACCCCGAGTCTGAGTTGACAGCTATTTCTCCGTAAGTGAGACCAAACGGGATTTTAGTCTTGACAAAAGGGTAGATCTGTGGGACATCGGCACCGGGATGGTTGCTGAGCTCATGACCGCTGAGCGGTCAGGGTAAAAGAGGTGAGCAAGGCTGAGCAGAACCTGACCTCGAAGCCGAAATAGGCCAGGAAGCTCTTCCAGGGACAGGCAGGAGGAACGGTGAGAGAATTGTGAGGAGAATCAGGGAAAGGTAGGGTCATGGAGGCCAAACTTCTAAAAGCATGAAAAATGACAATTAAAATAGCAGTTCACCTGAACAATAAAATAAAATATTTGCACATCAATTCAGTTAGTTTTTTTATAAAATGCTTTGGTATATAGATTACTTGGAGCTCATTTACTGCCACTTCAGGCCCCAAACAGCACTAAGCTCTGTATCATCTGAAAGGTTTGCTCCTGTTCACAGAAAATACAGTTCCTGAGGTTCTCCGTGATCACAAAGGGTCTGCCTTCTGAGTTCATCCCATAACCTTAGGTATACTACTTCTGTTGACGTTAAAGGCAAAGCTTCTAATAACTTCATCTTGCCTACAATAATATGCTTTTAAAATGTGGTGACCCCCGAGTTGGAAAAGTCCCAAACAACGATCTGTCAGGTCGCGGTTAGCAGCCTGACCATGGAAGTCACCACTGCACCACTTCTTCAAGTTACGAGCGTTAAAACACAGGTTGAGGCAGCCTCCGAGACATGCCGAGGACGGGCAGCGGTCGACCCAGTACAGAAACTGCGATCTACTACAGGCGGCTGTATGGTTAAACAAGCAAACACTAGCCATATATTATTAAAAGTCATCTTTAATGGAATTTAAAAATAGCTATTGCAAACTTTATTTGAAGAAAAATAAATCAATGACAATTTTGCAAAATCCTGTGAAACAGTCTAGTTCCTTAACATTTGCTTTATTATTTGAAAAGACAAAAGCAAATTGCACAGCTGGCATGTTAGTTCACCTCTGTTTGCTCAAAACAGCTCATAAAAGCATTCTTTTTCTACCATTTCTGATTTGATCAAAAGTGGAAATGCGTATGATGATCCTAAACTAGATCAAAGTGGGCATCTGACTACGTCTCAAGGCAGCCAAGAATTTTAGTTCAAATTGCTTAAGGCCTGATATGGAAAAAGAAGAGATGCAATAGCCAGTAGGACAGCTAATGTATGGTCCATTACACCTGCTTACACGGTACTTCCTTTGAGCTAGCATTTTTTGTATTTTCTTCCTCGTATTAGTATCCCACCCAACCTAACAGTACTAAAAAACACAGAAAAATCAATTCATAATATAACATCATAAGATCTGAACAAGGCTGATAAAGCTTTTTGGTAACCACTAAGAAAGACAGAAATACAATGTATGATTTGAAATTAAAGAGGAATCTTAACACTGGAGTTCTGGTGACTCAAATGTAGCACATAAGCAATTAATGCTCATACGCATCTGAAAATAACAAGCTATCCATTAGGAAAAATAATCACTGGATTGATCTAACACGGCACACTGTCAGATTTTATTGCATAGAATAGCTTTAGTGCAATGATATTTCCAAGTGGCACACAAAAATACAATAAACTGAATAAGAAACAACACTGAAGTCAAATATTTTGACATGGGGAAAAGGAGAATCTAATAATAACTCAACAGACTTGATCACATACTGCTGTTGCATTTTATGGATAAATTACTAGTGAGAACATCCAATTTCAAAATCTTCTGTGTATTTAGAGGACTAAACACTTGAATATGGTTCACTGCCTAAAGATTTATGGTAGAAGAAGAAAGGCTACGATGGAAATATTATTGGCCATTAGAATTAAAACTGAATACCCTTTCTTAGTGTTTGAGATGATAGAAAAATTATGCCATTAGGTACCAGTTGCTTTCCAAATATAATCTTTCCTAAAACCGTAACTGTGTATTTTGAAAAACAGAACATCACACAGTGATACTGGTTTGGGCACTTTGTGAAGATCTTGTATGTTTTTAATTGCACACACATTGCACGCTGTCATACACTGGAGCCTATAGAATGGCTATGTAAATATATATGCTTTCTACAGCAATCTGCTTAAACCAAATTTTGTCAATATTCATACCAACTTGAACAACACATCTGGAGAAATACTGCTAGGATAATATTCTGAAAACTGATTAAAAACAATTTTTGAATCTTAGGTCCGATTTTCAACAGTGACTTTCAAGGCAAAAGAGAGGCACCTAACGTTGGACCTTGGCTCTTCTGTTTCTCCTGCACCAGTCCAGCCGTTTCCCCTTTTATCACGGGCCACTGACGCCTACAAGCCACAAGCTCCTGCTTGTGAAGTAAATGGGAGCACGGCAGTGCCATGCTGGGAAACCACAGCAGGCACCGAGCTGGCCCAGCGTGCAGACCCCGAGGTGCTGTAAACGCCTTCGGCAGCACTCGTTCCCTGCTCCGTACAACAGCGTTCGGTACAGAACGTTTCTAGGTGACACCCACAGGGAAACCTGTACAGAAAACCTCGGCTAGGATCATGGATGACAGAATTTGGGGGCGGGAGATACTTTAAAATGCATTATGGTTGGTTTTTTAAAACTCAATCCTAAATAAATGACTATATCTTACTGATTTAATAGCGTATTAATGGCCCTGCACAGACCATATCCATTGACAGCATGCGGCTGAAAAAGGCACGGGAAGTACCAGAGAATACTCGGATTTCAAAGAAACAGCAACCACGCAGAAATGTTCAGGCAACCCAACGTGAAAACTCCATCACGAAATACCTTTTCCTGCCTGCTTTTAGCACCACACCTTAAAGCTCCTTAAAGACCTTGTTCCTAAAGAGCTCCTAAAGATTTTTTGCTAAAAGAGTTCCTAATACCTTCAGTGGGAGCATGGCCCTTCTAACATCAAAACCTGACTTTACAGGGCAATGGAAAAATATGTATGCTGAGCATTTGTGTAAAGGTTCCTACATATGATGATGAGGAGAACAAAAAAAAGTCACTATGTCACGTAATACTCCCTTTCCTCTGTTCCATTCACTGCAAACACACAATACAAAACTTATCCTCTGCAACTCATTCAAAGCACTAGCTGCAACTGCAAAGTGACTGAAGGCATCGGTGTAGGAATGTTAAAGGCCACCCGGTGTAAACGTTTGTTTAAAGTCATGTGATGTACACTGTTCCTAAAATAGCTTAGTATAGAAGCAGATTTGGGTGTCTGTAATGATATACCTGCTCTATAGAAAAAAATAAAATCAAAGAGGATGTTTGTTCGCTGACTCCAACAATTTCCATGATATGGTGCATTATGACTGATGCTTCTTAGTAGGGTGTGCAAGGCAGCCAAGAGTCATTTAAAAACATGTGGTGTTTGTCTCAAAAACAAATGGAAGGGAATACTAAGAAAAGCTGCACTGCCTGAAATTAGGCTGAGCAGTTTAAATCCATTTTTTCTGGAGGATACTCAGGAAGCTGGGACTGCCTGCAAAATAAAACTGATTTATTCCTACTATCTACTGCAAAGGAGTAGTTTATCTCCAGTACATCTTGTTTAGAAAATAAGCCTCTTTAGATCCTAAGATTAATCAGGTATCAATGTCCCTCTTAGAAGCTCTTCATATAGTAAAAACTGAAAGTATGTGAGCTTTGGGTTCTTGAAATTACATTAAATTGAGGCAAACGACATGTCAAGGCTGCTGTCCCCAAAGGCAAAACACCTGCTTTCATAGGTCACCAAGAAATCAAACCCACAGCAAAACAGATCCCAGTTGAGAGTGTGAGTGTTCTCCAGATCTTACACTTGGCACAATTCAAGCTATCCTCCCACACATGGGTAAAGGATTTGAGATGCAAAGATGCGTTTCAGTTTGTATCTTGGTTTCTGTTAGCTTTGGACCCGTGTAACCAAGGGCATGACTTACAGAGGGTCAGATCCTGCATCCTACTGACTAAGCAGTGCTTTGCATTTCAATAAATACGGTGTTGCTTCACGTGGGTCAGAGCAGCAAAGGCACTCACGTTAAGGCACGAATCAACTATTCAAAGGGCTAGATCCAAAGTGCACCAAGCACAAGTGAAAAGCACGAACGGACTACAAAGAACCAGGCCTAAGCTCTACCAGAGAGACAGAACAGAACCCCAAGTTTGTGAAAAACATTGTAAATTCTAAATACAGCTAAAGTAAAACAAATAACCCCACCTAAACTAGCTTTGCAGTTAAAAACCTATACCTTGGTATTAGAAGGCAGCCAGTTCAGGCCTCTTCCCATCCTACCATCCACTAATTTCCTTTGTGAACAAAAGTATAGATGAGCATAAAATAAAAATATATACACTTTAAGCAGTAGCAAAATTTGAATAACAATTAGAAATTGCTCAAGGAAAGTGACTGCCATATTATTACATGTGCACACGTACACACTCCGTCTCAAAAAGGCATGAAAGAAAGGGAATCAATAGCCTTAAAATTTCTACCTCCACTAGTCAGCATGACAGCTATTAACTTCATTTTAGTAACTAGGAATGTTATCAGCTTGGCTTCCTGATCAAAAAGAAGAAAGTATTAGATATCACAGGCAGTGTTCGAGAAGGATAAATCGGCTGCCAGACAGGGAAGACGTTCATACACTCACTCAGGAGCGAAGAGCTCCCAAGCTCAGGCGTTTCTGCATTCACAGAGACCTGTAATTCTCCCCATGTGCAAAGAGCAGGTTTGGGTGTAAGTGCCTGCTGCTCTTCAGCGTCCCCCGCCTCCACCCCACTTGAGCAAAGCACTTAAGCATACAAGGATGTGCTTAAAGTTAAGCAAGCACGTCAATTGTTTTGCCGGACTGAATGCATGTGCAGCCCACACCTCTGAAAAGCCTCTCCCGCCAACCCACCGCAGGAGCTGCGTGCACAGACGGCATCCAGGGCCAGCCAGCTGACAGGGCACGGAGAGCAGCAAACAGCCATTTAGGGTTCTGCCACTTAAATCGTTGAAAAGATGACACTGCAAACGCAAGACATAAATGATGCCCCAGAGTGACATTTCTAGAAGACTTCCAAAAACCAGAAAAGGATCAAAGCAACCTTCATCCTGCTGGCCATAAATATGCCAGTGGACACCAGCATTCTCACATGGAATGAGAATTAGTTTTCTTTCTGAATAACCCTGGAAAAATAGTCTCAGACATAGACTCCATCTTTGATGCATTTACAGTAAAAGCCTTTCAGAGTAAAATGCTTGAGAACATCCTGAGGCCTTATTTTCAAACATGATTAGCTTATGAATTGGCAAAAAATCCACCTAGCTTCTCTGTAATGATAAAAAAAGACTGACAATTTTCTGGAGCGTTCAGCAGTTTGTGAATGCAGCACTTTCTGGCTCTTGGATCTGCTCTGAAGCCAGCTCCTTTTATTTTTCATATTATTCCCCATGAGAGCATTCGGAGAAATTCAGTATTAATGTTAAGTGTCATGTCTGCAGAGCAGAAGAAAGCGAGCTCTGATACCAAGGTCCTAGTGCTCTGCTTACCAACACCCCGACAGAAGCAGACAGTGTTTCAGAAAAGCACGGTAAACTAACATACATCCCTAAAAAACAAGCACAATTGAAAGCTGGGGTAAAAAGGTGGCGGGAACATGGAGCTAGGTTTGTATTTTCTCAGACTGCTTTTTCAGTAACTCTGTGCTTCTTCAGAAAATAACTTCAGTATGAAACTAACACTTGGAAAGTTTTTCCAGCAGACTCTTAAAGAAGTTTTCTGGCACAGCCAGAAATTTACCATATGGGCCAGCCCAGCTCTCCCTGAACGCAGCAGGAGTTTGGTCACTGTAATCACTAAAGACGGGCTGGTATCTGAACATAAAATTTTCTTTGGATAATTTATGGAAACCTTAGATATGAAACCTAATCTGTTTCCTTTTACAGCACCCAACTGCACAGCAAGTTTACATGAAGGACAAACAGCACACAGAACAAGGAGGCCAACGAAGAGTGCTGCAGCAAGGCTGGAGAACCATCTCGGTGGCAAAGACTGCAATCACTTTCACAGAAGTCACAAGGGGTTATACTTTGCATTACTTCTGAATTGTAGCTTCTCACCGCTCTTCTCCCTGTTCAGAAAGGTTAGTCAACATTAGTTAATGAACTTCTGAGAGCTGACCAACAAATTAGCTTCACAGAGAAAGTATTTTTTAATGGATGCACTGAACTCTGATACAGACCTTGTCATACACCGCAAAATACTTCCCAGAGTGGGTTTTTAAGCCTAGGCATTAATCTTTTTACTTCTCCCAAAGCATCCAAATCTTCTCAATATATTCAGGCAAATGCTTGGTGACAGGCACACTCTCACAGACTCAACCTCAACTGTTAGTCCCAATCTGTTCACAAACCTTGGTCAAACATTTTAAAAGGAATTTTGCCCCTACCTACACAGCAACCCCCACGACAAAGAAACTCGGATGCTTTACCTGGCAGGTTACTGGCTATGACATTTAAGAGCTAGGTCTCTCATAACTGACCCTTTCTCTCTCACTATTATGTTTGGGAGCTTCAGGTTCCTTAATCTGGGACTGCCCACCTCACCTAGCCCCTGCTCCTCTATTTTGCTCCCCCATTCCTTGTCTAAGCTAAGCATCCTTCAACACGAAGGGTTGCTACAGAGCCAAACAGACTAGAAGCCTGGGAAATCATATTCATTTCAAAACCATCAATGCATGGTAACTGCTCACAGAACAAGCTTTTGCAAAGTTTCATTCCCATAAGTGGGTTTTTTGGTTTGAAGGTTGTCATTCCAACTAGGGACACTGCAATTTCTTTTTTTATCATTAGTATTTTTTTCAGTAAAATGACACTCAGTTTCCTTTCAAGCCTCAAGATATTAAAAATAAAATAAAATAAAAGATGGACCTCTACAGGCCAAAATGTTTACCCAACAATGACACCCAACAAGCTCTGAACAAAGTCAGGTAAGAGAAGCTGCAGTCATTTGTGCTGAGTAGCTGTGTATATTAACCCTGGCAGATCTCCTTGCTGGCACTGCTGTGTTGGCATCCAAGCCAGTTCTTATACCTACACCGCTTGTAGTATCTGCCACATAGACGTAACTTTTTTGATAAATGCCAGAGCATGAGGACTCCTTAGACATCTCCCAGCTCTGAATATTACATGAATCTGACTGTCACCATCACATAAAAAATACACCAGCAGCTTGGGTCACCAACTATGAGAATGACGGAAAAGAAGAGATTAAAATAAAAGCATGTTCCTGTATCAGATAGGAAGGAGTTCTCTCAGGAGAACTCAGAATCATGGCATCTGTGTATACGTTGACCAATCATATGTCTACGCTACATAGTAATAGGAAGGGTGTCCTGTAAAATAATATTTGAGGCAATCTTTTTCTTAAAGTTAAAGCTTTCTATTGCAGCACTATGTCATACAAATTTTAGTCGTTAAGGATATTAATTCATATCTTTAAATCAATATTGATTGAATAGTGATGGATACTAAATGTATTTAAATAGAATAAAAATGTTGACATGTGCATTTATATGTGACTTTTTAATACACATATTCATTAGCCTATCTAATAGCATTCTTATAGAAGACAAGGTCCTGAGTCGAAGCATGTGGAAGTTGGTTTTGGCCATAGATTCTAAGTGTTATGTGTTTGTCTCAAATAAAAATTGCTCTGATTTGTTAAGCCACTAGGCCTTAAAACATGCTCTAGGTTAATGGACAGTGTAGTTACACCTGCTAATTTCCTATTTTAGTTTAAAATTCTGTGATTAAACAAACATTTCAGCCTACATAGAATAAACGTGATCTTCATCTAGCTGCAGCAGTACACATCAGAGCATATTTGGTTGTCTTTTGTTTTGTGCTAAAACAAACCAACATGAAGAAAGTTGCCTATACAATTTTTTTATGCCTTTATCTCAAACCAAGCCCAAATCTTTAATAATGTTTCAGCTGGCTGGTGTAATGAAAACCTCTCTACTATCTCCTCCAGCAGCCTGTAATCTTTCTTTGCTTTTCATTTTGCCCAAGAGCTTTGTACATTGTTGTCTTTCTCTAAAACACACTCTACGCACACACAAAAAAAACCCCAAACCAAACAACCAACCCAACCCAAACAACTTTGAAACTGGTTTTCCCATGTACATCTTTTTTACATAACTATAGAAATCAAGACCCTAGCATTTTCTCCAGTGAGGGACTCTTAGCTTAAACAAGAAACAGATGGAAAAGCTACTTGAAAGATAATCATTAACTTGGTAAGTGAACCACAGTGAAGTTCCTGCTTCATTTTGGTAGCTTTGGGAACACATTAGGCCGGACTGAAGCCAATTTATACCAGCTGACAATTAAGTTATGACAATTCACACCAGCTGAGGAACCAATCCATTAGGACAGTAAATGTATATATGGGAAAACACTACTATTTGTTAGGAAATTTGGCATGTCAATGTCCAAAAAGGCTGCAGTTCAATTAAAAAAGTAAATTTCAGATTGATGCGGTTTTCTTTTCACTACAAATTGTCCTACTTCCACAAAAAGAAATTTCTTTTAAACTTCTGAATCACTAAGATCCTTTTGGAATGACTGACACTTACTAGGTTCATAGTAATCCACTACAGTCACTGAAGCATCTTGGATATTTGCCACTTTGAAGTCTCTCACAGCCGGAATATCCACACAAACCTGTGTTTCATTTAGCTGGAAAAACAGAAGAGAAACATTCTGAGAACCCTGGTGATGGTGGTTTCATGTTAGACGTAAGGACTTGTAGCTTAGCAGTAGTCCACTTCATTTCTAAAGACTTGGAGTCAGGATGTATATAAAGATGCTTATCTCATCTGTAGTCATTTTGGCCACATTACATACTTCTTCAAATGTCTGCCTTTTTATGTATGATTTTTAAAAGGCCTAATCTAGAAACTCCTTACAAATATAACTGAGTTGTACCTATCCAAACAGTCTCACTAAAAAAACAGTGGAACTATTAATTCAACATGAAGAGCAGATGTTGACTTCCCCAAAGAAGAGAATCATAATGTCTTTCCAAATTTAAACCAAACAATGGCAGAGTTAAGATTAACACCACTACAAACATATTTCTTTGTTATTTTCAACTTACAGAGTCTAAGTATAGGTTGACTCTCCCATTGTCCTTTTCCATCTTCTTAACTGTATTGTCTAATGGAATGAAATCTGGTGACACAGAGAAACCACTGAGTAAGCCAACCTCCATGAGGACCATACCACTATTGGGAGCTGTTCCAGAACCCAAGTACCTTTTCAAAACACAGAGACAAAAAACTTTTAGTAGAAACACAGTAGCCCAATCTTCAAAGAAACTGTTTGATCATTAAATCCCAACTATGGAAGCAATAATCCTGAAAAATACTTAAGAAACAAATGGAACAAAATGTCAACAAGAAAATCTCTAACAATAAAGAGATAATAATTGATTTCTCTATTATTCTGCCCGATAAATTCAACCACATATGCAAAAGCAGGTTTAACACTGAGAAAACTACAGTACTAAAATCATATGAGAGACTACACTGGCACCACTAGGAGCTTTCCATTGGCATCTATAAGTGCAGGTTTACATCACAAATATGCAGGAAATATTGCAGTTAAACACGTTTCAAAAGAAGTAATTCAGCAATGGCCGTAGGAACTCTTGAACTGAAATATACACATTTCTTCTTATGGATGCATTGTTTTGCTTTTATTCATTTTTGGAGGGTGAGATAAGGGTGTACACCACAAAAGTCTCCCAAACCTTTTTATATTTATTTCATAGAGATTGATGGTTCCATTAACAAAGTCATCATCAGATTATTTCTCAAAGTTCCAGTTTTAAAATGCATAGCCATGTTATTCATCCAGTTTTGGAAAAAGAAGATTTAGTAAGTTGAGTTCCTTCTTTTTTCCTAAATAACGCTTATCATTACATCTTCTTCCAATGTGAGAATCAGATGCTGGACTAAAAAGCTTTGCTCTGTTGAGCAAGCCTTCCCTACTATGGTGCACAACAGAACTATCAAAACATATTTATGGTGTTCTGTGCTACAAGTGATACCTAAATGACCTGCAAAAGATTGTATTGCTTTAAATAAAGCAGGTGGCAGAAGAGTTTCCCCACCTCCTCTTGGCATGGAGGGTAAGTGATTTTTGTTATACTAGAATAAAAGTGTCTCCAAACCTCATTTTGAAGGCCTGACAGTAGTTGAAAGTAATTGAATAAAACTATTTCTTTGTAGAGCTGGATGGTTTAAAAAAAAGGGAAGACTTGCTTTCAAAGCATGCTGTTAAGCCTGGCAGCATGGCTGATTGAATGCAGATATGACTTTGAAAGAAATACAGCACAACTGCTGACTTCAGTTGGCTCATGAGATTGGAATCAAATGAAAACATCTGTTGGATGACGTGCTGTGCCAAAGTAGCTGCTATTGAAAATGAATAACTGAATTGGAACTGGATGTAATTATTTCTGCATAATTACCAATAAGAGGGGAGGAAAATACCCAAGCTGTCTAGCCAGCCTGGGGTGCTACCAAAATACCAACAGGTAACCAAACCACCTTGATGTTGTCAAGAAGCGAGTAAGATATATCCCTAGAAGTTACAAGGATCTGGGCCTCGTAACAAAGAAGAGAGACAGCCTTGGGGATGGCTCCTGGTATCGTCTCCTCAACTCCATGGTCTCTTAAAAAAGAAAAATATCACCATGCAAGCAGAATGACCAGTAAGAGAAAGAAAGAAGACCTGAAACTTGTACCTGAAGAGAAATGAGAATGTTTTGAGTTGAATTTCATGGTTCAGCTCTTCAGCAATATAAGATCTGTGTTAGACTTTCTCATAGATGATGCAAAGAGGAGAAAACACCACCAAGCTAGTGTAGGCAGAAAGCACAAACAAGAGAGTGAGTAGAACCATCAGCAGTCAGTTTCCCATGCCTGGAAATGGTTTGCAGGCAACAAGACTGACCAGAGAAGAAACTGGCAGCCCTGGGTGGCTGTCTCCCAGACAGGGAGTTAGCTCCTCTAATCAAGAATCAGTTCAATTTGAATGAGACATCATCTGCTCCAGTGTCATAAATGATACCTAGTTGAGATAACCATGGCCAATCACTATCAAGCTGGTTGAAAGAAGATGGCATATTCTGCAGATCAGAGAAAGAAAAAACTTGCAAAGCTGCAGCCTCCATTACCTGACTATGCATACCCGCAGCTACGTAAACTGGTTGAGATTTCAGCAGTCTTTATTTGCTTACTTTGGTTTCTCTACCAGAAAGCCACATCATGTTGTAAAGGTTGTAAGTAGACCAACTTTAAACTAATTCAGGAATTTAATATAGATAATGCATATATTTTATGCAATATATGGGGGGGGGGGGGGGGGGGGGGAGAAGAGGATGACTAGCATCAAGCCAAGCAACCAGAGACAAAGTCTCTGCCTAAAGAATAGAAACACAGACTTACTAGAACTTATACCAGTCCACTTTCCATGATAAGAGTTGAGGGATCTTAATGTTCCAAATATTCTCCTGGGGCAGTTTTATAATGCCACTAGATTTTCCCCTATCCTTGGAAGACTTTGCAATTAAAACATCCTCACCCCAGAGCCTTCCCAGGGAGATGGAGCCCTTCCTGTCTGTATTCCTGAGCCAAAGGTCTTAGCGAGAAAATCAGAACACTCAGCCAAGACTTATCCCAGACCCATCATGTAAGCCCTTTACATGTCAGGAGTTTGTGCTAGACTTTAGAAAGCTGTTGACACTTCATAGAAAACTTTAAAAGAGAACAATCCCATTCTATTTCAAGAGCGCTCATGTATTCTAGTGTCCCTGCCCACCATCTGTATCACTGAACTGGTTACCAGAAACACATGAAAACAGGGCTCTGGCTTCCTGCCTGCTGGCTATTTCCCAAATTAAATCAATCCTCTCTGTACTGAAATCATATTCACTATAGCTGATTATTTGTATGACGGTGTCACCTAGAGGCTCCATCTCCAGTCACAGCTCCCTTGTGGTAGGCAGAGCATAAAGAAAGTTCTAGGCATACAGTGTTTAAAGTTTAAATAAATAACAAAAAAAGAGGATGTGGAGGAAAGGAATGCAAGAGTAATCACGGTGCGTCAGGTGGTACTTTGGAAATCTTGCATTTACAAGGAACCCATTATAATGTCACAAGAAGAAAACAGCGTTTCTAGAGGAAGCATTCACAAACAGATGAAATCCTAAAACACAAAGAATGTAGTCATCTCAACATCCTTTTAGATAATAAAAGATAGAAGATAAAAAACATAAATATATATATGAAGAGATACAAGGTCCTATCGGGTTTTCTGTGAAATACAGAGTGCTCTTTAACTACAATAAGAAGTGCATACTGAAGAAACTGCTAGAGAACAAACATCTTCATGTATTTCTTTTAAATACATGTATAAACACTTCCACAGCAAGTGAAAAAGAGGCAGCAAAGCAGTCAAAGAAAGAACTTGGTTTAATGAC
Organism: Astur gentilis; assembly: GCF_929443795.1. Taxonomy (NCBI): domain Eukaryota; kingdom Metazoa; phylum Chordata; class Aves; order Accipitriformes; family Accipitridae; genus Astur; species Astur gentilis. The sequence continues at coordinate 6,161,027 of NC_064894.1, read as the reverse complement.
TGGCTGACCTAGGAATATGCAATATGACTGTTCAATGATGTCACCTGTTCTCATCTGATCCAAATTCTACCCAGGTAACATCTGGTGGCTGTTCTGTGGTCTCTGAGATGATACTGAGCAGCGTCAGCTCAGTTCTTAGTAGGTGTTTACCGAACAAGAAACACCGTCCCAGATGCAATCCCTCCTCCCTTTATTCATCAGAAAGAATAGAATTAGCCTGGCTGGAAAACTCGTCTCTTTCTACTCTAGAATGACGATTACATTATATTATGTTACCAAATTCATAACTATAAGACATATTGGTAAATGAAAGACCACAGATACTTGCACAATAAGACAAAACCCCAGCTGAATTTATCATTATGTAAACATGGATTTTTGACTCCTGCCAAAATTGTTCTGAGGAAAGTTTATTTGTAGAGATGACCAAAGAACGATTGCTTCTATTTTATGGTGTTTTCAGCACTTCAGAACTTCCTTCTCTCTTTACAAAAAAAGAAGTATCTATTTCTAGATCAAAAGCAAAGCATTCTGTTCATGAAAGGTAAGAGTAATGGGCAGTTTGTCACAGTCTGCTACTAGAAATGAGAATGTGGAAGACATTGGTTCAATTTTCAAGTCTGTCCACAGTTCTCCATACAGCTAAGAAGCACTTGCACCAAAGAAACTTTTGAGTCTCTTCTTGTATTTCACACAAACTCTTCCATATAATATACCTTAAACATTTAGGGTACCACCATCTTTATACATACCAGTAAAAAAATATCACCTGGCCAGCAACAATTTGGCACAAAAGATCTATCACTCTATTTATTGACTTATGAATTGCATCTTAGCTTAACTACTGCCATTTTTACAAAGTAATTCTTTTATTCTCTTTAGTTATATGTTTATATCCAATACATTAGTAAATCCAAACAAACAAATGGATAATTTAGCTCATTGGAAATAATTTGAAAGCTGTAGAGACAAAGAGGTGTATGAGATGCGCCAATTGAATTACCTACCTCGTGCACACATTCAAGGTCAAATGGTTTTTATCATCTTTGTCATCCTTTACATCAACATACAAGTCAAAGGCTTCTTGTTTTTGGACAGATCGGAGCCTCTGATCGGTGTGTTTTGTGTTGTAAATAACATTGAGCTGTGGATTGCAAATAGAGACATTAGATGATATGTAAATCAAATCTTTGTGGTTAAAACACTAAGTTTCTAACAGTATAATGTCAGAGTGCTCACAAGACAGGATACACTGCCTTGTATCTGACAGTTGCACACATGAGATTCACAGGAATTCTCTGAAAGAAATATCCTTTCTGAACACTCCGTAATGCAGCAGAACCAATGAAATTAGCAGGACACAACTGAGGCAAACACAAGGGAGCTCTAGGACAACCAGCAATTTTCTCCCTAGCTGCTGTCTGCTGGTTTATAATGTGTGCAGCTTCTTCCTGACAGCGTGAAATGGGACGAATAAAGGCAAACTTGAGAGACCGACACCGTCTGGGTTAAAAGAGACAAGCTGTATATGAAAGCAGAGCAAGAGCAAATATATAGCGTATGTACAGAATTTGTCTTCAGTCTTCATTTCACAGCATTCATACACTCAAAACAGATGAGGAACAGCATGTTACTCCAAGCTCAGAACAACACCGTTTTCTTTCAGTTAAGTAGTGTCATCATCTGGTTCATCTGTGCAAAGACAAAGATACAGTCTTCAGTCTGCCTCAAGGACAGAGCTCTCACCCTTTCTGCTCTTAGCTCTGCCAAGCGAGCCAAGTAAGAAAGTATGACGGGATGTCCAGTGCAGGACAGTAACATTAATATAAAATAAGCCCATCTGTTAGGCACGGTTTGAAGAGTTTCCAATTCTTCTGGTGTAGACAGGTATCAGATGCTTGAAACAGTGGTAGAAGAGTGATAAAACCAGAAGCCCTTAAAAGAGGTCTGAATAATTCGGAGATAGCCTGATTATCTCAATATCCTATAAAATTATCAATGCCAACAGCCAAAGCAGAAATGCTGGAGCTGGAATTGGGCAACCAATGAGTACTCTCACGTTATCAGCCATGACAGAAAATCACACAGTCGAAAACCAGGCTGTACTGCCTACAGAACTGAACTTGATGAGGTAAAGACTGCCTTAGTACCAGACTGGAGGATGACAAATGTGACGGCAATTTTTAAGAGTACTGAGGGTCTAGAAAACTGTGGATATCAAGTAAATTCGGTATCTGTAACTTATCTGTACCGGAAAACACAGTCGAAACTATAATAAAGAGTCAAATTAGTGGACAAATGAGTAAATATGACATGTTGGAGAACAGGCTGTTGCTATAAACCCACCAGCTACCTGAATCAAATGAAAAAACCATGGACAACAGAGCTGTCTAGTATAAACTACCTGGGTGTTACATTAGTATGTAGGTGGTTAGGAAGATTACTAGCAAAAGGTACCAGAACAAAAGCAGCTGCCAAGGGATAAAGGGCTGTTAAAAGACACAAATAGCGGGTGGGAATGAACGTTCATACGTGAAAGGAGTGGAGTCCTAATGGAATCTGTGCTGGGTGACCACCATTAAACATGTATGTACATGATGTAGAAAACAGGGTGAATCCTGATGTGATAAAGTTTGCTAATTTATTTGAGGTAGCAAAGACTAGGATTACTGCAAAGAGTTGCAGAATGAAAAAATTTTTATGTACACAATAATGGGGTTTGAACTGACTACTAACAGATCTGTTTACCATTAAAGAAATGGTAAAATAGATGAAAATTCAGCCATAAACAGGTAAGTTGGAAGAAGGACACAGTAAAGGTCTACAGAAGAATGACTTGCATTGGAAAGATGAATAGGAAACAGTTTTTCATGCAATGCAAGATTAAATTGTGGAATTCCTTCCCACAAGATGCTGCAGATACTAAACTGTATAAGCGTTCAAGGGCAAAATAGACAATGTCATGGAACCAAAATTTTCTAAGCCGACAGAAACTATCTCCAGCTGAAGGTCTCAAATAATACATGGTAAGAGGTGGAAAACAGTCAGGTAATATATTATGTGTATTTATCTCCTTATACTCTCTCCTGAGCATCCACCTCTGGCTGTTGTGGAAAACAGAACACCAGGCTAGACTGAGCTTTGCTCTGACCCAACACAGTCCCTCTCATGCCTTCTCTCCAAATATAAGAACTAGGGGAGCAGATTCAAGAGGAGAAAGAGTTAGTGCTTCTTCATGCAATACACCATTAGCTGCAGAACTACTTGCTGCAAGAAGATGTGGTTGTTAAAAGTTTAGACATATTTTAAAAGTTACATATTTATGGAAGAAAAAAAAAAATCTATCAAGAAAATATCCACCAAGCCAGAGAGAGCACACAGAGATGACCTGTGGATTGGGAAGACGCTGTGTTGCAAATTGGTGAAGGGCAAGAGGCTATAGCAGTCAGATATCACTTCATGCTTGTCCTGTTCTAGTAGCCTTCATTGGTCATCCTCTCTCTACTGGCCACTATGGGATACAGGATAATGAACTATATCAGTTGCCCCAGCACATCTGCTCTAGCATACTCGTGTACTTATACCCAATAAAAGACAGCAAAAATGAAATTTAACTTTGAGAAAACATTCTAAGGTGCTTCAGACTGATTAACATCCCATGCGATGTTGAAGGTAACTGCAGCATCCCTTTGCTGTGGCACAGATGGGACACCACCTCTGACAGAGGACAAGAGTCCTCAGTGGGATGAATCAGAAGCTCAAGTTTCAAAACCCTAGAATGACAAAATCCAATATAAGAAACTAAGGAAATATATACTATCAAAGAGTAGTTGACATTATTTGGCAAAATAGTGATTTTCACCAACAACAGAACACTAAGTTTGCGTACAGTTTTCACATACAAACTAATAATCATTAACTGTTCCCTTAGTCATCAAGATAAAACCCATGGCAGGGCAGGGAAAGGATCAGATTCTTTGATTTTGGTAGAAAAATAATCAGAAAGTGGCTCAAATAACTCCCCTTGCAAGACCCCAACATGCATTTTGCTTGGCTAAGGAAAAGGGAATGAAGAGTGCTTCTGGAAAATCACAGTCCCTTTACAACAGCTTCTGGCAGCAAAGGGAAAACTGTCAGTCCAAATATAAAGCTATGACAAGGGCTTGTCCAAGTTATAGGTTAGCAAGTCAGTTATGGGCTAGCAAGTCTGTGCAAACAGAGGAGTCTTTAATTTCTGATTTTTGCTTTTGCTGCTACATCTCTCACTCCTTTATATGAAAGCTATGCTCTTTCTTTCAATCCACACACAAGCTTGCCGTTGCCCTGCCCCGCATTGCTGAATTTAGCATGCTGTGCGAGTACAGAGCCAATTCTGTACAGGCGCTCAGGACAACCGTGGTGCAACAGCGAAGATTTATCTTGTACAACTGCTCCACAGGAGAAGGCAGTACCAAGGATGAAGCCAATCTAGAAAGCCTGCCAGCTAAAGGCATGCAGAAAGTTTGGTAAAGACAAGCTGGCGGTGCCTCAACAATCTGTCATCACAGAAACAAAGCTGTTTTAACTTTGGCCAGAAAAAGCTAATGAATGGGAACTTACTGCCAATGCAGGATGTCTGAAACCACATACTGAACAGGTCAATCAACTAGGATTTTCATGGAATCAGTTATCGCTGTTACGGTCTGACTTTCCTTTCCCGATTTCTCATGACAATGAAGGAAAAATCTTTTTCACAACACAGAGTTTAATTAAAGCCTCCTTCTTTATACACTTTTACTTTGGGGACAGAAGGCTATTATACAGAAACCAGCATTAAATCAACAAAACGTGCAACTGCATTTCTTCTTAACCCTTTTAAAGAAGCAGCTGCCAAAGCTAAAGGCAGAACTGCTCCAGTCTTGCCATACTGCAACTAGTTGTGGTGAGAGGCCCAAGAACAGAAAACTAAAAGCTAATCTTCTGCATGAGAGATGCTTGTAACAGTATCTGACCCAATCAGCTGTACTACCTTTCAAAAAACATGACTCCTTTATAATGCCCTAATCAATGTCTCTTTCCCCATCCTTTTTGTTCTTTAACTAGCAGCACAAATGTGCTTGACTGAGGGCATGAATTCAATGAAATCATCTCCAATATTTCTCTGTCCCTTTCTGACTACTTAAGATTCACTCAAACTGTAATGGAGAAATATGTGTGCATTTCAGTGTACGTTTTTCAGTACCACCACACTGAATAACATTCAGTCCCTTGCCTAAGTCTAGTGAAAATACACCAAGTGGAAAAAACAGTCAGTGCTTTTCAATAACGAGTAACAAGTGATTCTCAGTTTTTTCTCACTCCCTTTCTATACATGACCAGGAGATCTTGTTCGCCTATCCACTTTGCCCATACCCATCCTCCTTGAGCCTGCCCACCCTCTCCTCTTTGCTAGTCGTGAATATCAGTGGCACTCTCCTTCCTTCCAGAAGGCACGGGCCACACCAAATTTGTGAGGCATTTGCCAAGCCCATTTCTCAGTGCCATAGTACGTGCCCACAAAATGAAGGGATGAGCTAGGAGACTTTGTTGACAACAGGACCACAAAGCTACAAGTAAATGTCTGCTTTTGCAATTCTACTAACCAAAATAAATAAATTTTATGAGATCCTGCAGGGTCAAGAGTGAATGCACTGCCAACTTGCACACACAGACAGTGAGATTTCACAAAAAAAAAATGGGTTTTTTTTCTAAGAATCCATTCTGTTGGGAAAGCAGCCTTTTCCATTAACGGACCGAATCTTGTGTTTTGTGATATTTAAATGAATTACTGTTTTGACATGCTACATTTGGCCAGAAAGTCAAATCCCAGAACAGTGAATCTCACCACTGTACTTTGGCGGGCCTAAGACAATGAAACCCAGCTGAAGAAATGTGATCGCAATGTCATATGCTATCTGATTTATTAAATATGACCCAGATCTAGTTTGTGTCTGGGAAAAAGAGAAATCTCATTCAAATGGCATCAGTGCTTTTTCTTTTACAATACCAGACCTGCCAAAGGAAGCAGAAAGAAAGAACTGATCCCAGCAAAGAAAAGGTTTCGGAGAAGCTACTCCAGTGTGTTAAGTACGATATTTTGAATCAAGTCACAGCATCTCTGACTCAAAGCTGCAGGAAAAAAGGCAACGGCACAGAGACCTAAATGAAGAAGGTAATCTGGCATTGGTTCTTGAACACCAGTTATTTAGGAGCACATTTGCATGTTCGTACAACAAACGGGGAACTTAAACCATGGTCTTAATACACCTCCAAGGAGCCCTCTAACCATGGAGTCAACTACTGGCTCTTCTGGGTGGAAGACTTCTGCTCAGTCTTCACCAGACATGCTGGTTTGGATGAGAAATTTTCCTGCTGGCAAAAATCTTACTGGAACCAATGTGCTTCCACAAAAGGCATTCATTTCAACAAATCAGCGTCTTCCAGCAAGAAACAATTTGCTGAAAAGTTTTTGATCGGCTCGCCTGACAAATTAGTTGACTTAATATCAGGGAGTGTTTCTCAACAACGATTAAGGTTAAGTAGCCTTAACTGTTCTGGAGGCCCGCTTTGTTACATTCCACATACACACACACACACTGAAACCGCAGATGTGTGAATGCAGTCCTGCTGAGATGTTCATTCCTCTCTTGGGCTGCAGGTCTGAGTCTAAATTATCCTCTGAAACTTTTGAACTTTGCTGTAAACTTCATTTGCACTTCTGGGAATTAATAAACACAAGTCATAATTTATGGCACTGTGGGTTTTGCAGACCGGTGCTAAACGAATGAGGTGTATCTCTAGCTGCTGTTCACTGCTGATAGGCTGCTGTGAAAGTTTCTGTGAAGGTCTTTTTTCAAAAAGCATATTTACCAACCATCACCATGCTTTTTTGTTTACCAGATGCATAAGAACACTGAAGTGAAGGTCAGGTTGGAAGGAGCTTGTGATGGAATCTGACCTGGCATAAAACTTCAAGACGATTAAAAGCAGCCTAAGTTCAGTTTTCCCAAGTACGACTATAAGGAGTCTAGCAGGAACTTTGTCTGGTTTTGCAATACACTCAGCAATTATGAGTTTATTTATATACTTCCAGTAAAATGAGTCTCTCACGCTCAGAGACGAATATTTCTATTTTATCTGTAGCTTTTCAAAGGTCTTCTCTTTCACCTGTGTGGTTCTAAGCTACTATCATGGACAGGACAGCAGGGAAGAGAGACCCATTAGTGGGCATATAAAATCAGATCCAATACTGACTTCTTCTCATATGATATTTCTCATAGGGTTAGGGAAAATCTTGGAGGCAGAATTTCTTCAGAACATAATCTCTGTTATGGCGGAAGAGCAAGCAGCTGAAAAGGCTATTTATGATTTGCTAGTTCTAAATACAGTATGCACTGATCCCAGCTTAATTTGTTTAAATATAAGTAAAGATGTTTGAATTTATACCACCGAAACACAGTCTTCCACAGGACAGGCAGAGAGAAGATCACTGTGCATCCTTCCACTCTTTGCCATGCCCCCACTTTCGGCTGATGCTAAGCAACTCTTACTGTCAGCAGTTTGCAGGATCCTTTGACTCTGCCTTTCATGCTATTTCAGAACAGCGTAAAAATTGCTGGAGAACTTGGCCGCAATACTCTTTTAGTTTTAGCTTTTGCACTACTGTTGTATTCTACTTCAATAAAAGGAAAACAACTCTTAATAACTAGCAGTGTCATCTTGTTCTGAATTGATCTGTGCCTCACCATGGTTTACCACAGGTTCCCAATGAGGCATTTCTGCCTGGTCCACACGCCTATTTTACTCCGACCTTTGTGCCTGCCAACGTACCATGGCAGTTCTTTGTCTTGCAAACGGACACTGCATTTCTGCAGGAGGACAGGGCTGCTTTGATATGGCTCTGGCCCATGGAAGCGCCCCAAAACTGTCAATCATCCAGCAGTACTTAAAAGGCCGGGCCATCAGACATAAACAATCATATGAATATGTCCATTCACACAATATTTGGTTCACAGCATTCTTCAATTAGTAAAGTGCTTTGACATTTCAGAAGATTGTTCTTGTTAACATGTTTTACAAAGCTTCCAAAATATATCTTCCTTATAGAGAGCATATCTTTAGCAAGAATAACTGCATAGCATACCTGAAAGACAGCAAATCCTGTTCCCTCTGCTGCCACTGTAATTGTCATTGGTTGTGCAGGGGCAATCTGAAAGAAAGATGAGTAAAACAGTATTTTCAAAGTACTTTCAGTCAGCAGACTTTACGAAAGTATTCCTCAGTTTTTACAGTACCTCCTTGGTCTGAAGCAGAAAGCGGTTTTGAGTATCAATTGAAAATGTTTCTGGCATTTTCAAAGAAGGTGCTGTCACTGTTACATCCATTTCTGTTTTGCTCGCAGTAGTGAGAGTTGCGAATAGACTCAAGGCTTGCAGAGCCACCACCGTGTCCTGTCGAGAGAAACAAATCCTTCTGTATTAAAGCCTGTGCAGTGAACTACCTGTGTATAAGCTGTGCCTCGGGGAGCTCACGGTCTCTGCATTGTCTCATTTGTTCGTTATGCTGGAATCTTCACGCAGCCACCTCCACACCTCCGTTGGGATTGCACTGGCATGAAGGATCCCAGCACAGAAGAGGGATGGCAACAGAGGACAAGAAGTTAGCTACTTTGACATGCAATGGAGAATGAGGCGGGAGCCAGCTAAGGAAGTTTTGCTCTTGTGCAAGGTATGCGGAAGACCCGACACGCCGGTAGACACAACAGTCAGAACCATGCATCTCACAGATGGTGAAGAGAGAGCCAATGAGGAAAGTAATGATACTGCTACTTTCTAGATTTATTTAGTGACTATGCATTAAATATCCAGTACTGCACAGGAGCTATGCAGGGTACCTTGATCAACAAAGCAGAACTTATAGGTCTGAAAAACTACTAACATCTATTAAAAAAAAGCCTGGAATGAGCTTTTATCAGACCCCTGGCAATCATTTCAAAGGGGTTCGGCCCAGTTTTTATACCCTCTACTTGACCAAAAGGTTTTGTGCAATTGTTTAACCACTGCAGAATATGCTTATAAACACATTATCATATATATAACTAAAATTCTCTTTTGTTTATCTTTGTGTATGACTGCAGGATTAGTTCTCCAGGTTTTGCACACAGAGACAGTTTCTGAACATTTGGTCCAGCACAGGTTAGTGAATGAGGATTTTAACATCAATATACAGTAATCAATTATATGTCTCTAATGCTTCTCAGGGATTTTTGCTGTTCGTGTAGTTAATTTTGCACCTATTTTTAACCAGAGAGTGAAGGAATTGGCCTTGCAGGATTGACATAGAGAGGCGTTTTATTCATTCTCAGGTCACTTCTAGTAAAAAAAATTCTAACGTAACAGAAGCTCATTAACTACGACATGGTGACTGTGCCATGCTTTAAGGTACCAGCACATGCTGCCTATTCACTCTAAATTATTCAAAACCACTCTCCTTCCTGTGCCACGTCCTTGTGTGAGATGACCTGCTTCACTGATTATTTAAAATCCAGGAAGATCAGCTGATTAGCAACAGTGCCAAAGTTGCTGGTACAGTGAACCGCTACGGCTGGGATCCCAACTCCAGTGCTTAATGTGGTGTAACAGAATAGATGCAACTAATGGGCTACAGGAAGATTTATTAGTCTGGAGTAAGTGGCAGACTTTTTCAGTAGGAGGCTGATATTTACCCTGAAAGAATGTCTTCAATCACTCCTTTGCAGAAGACAGTGACAAAGCATCTGAATGACTCTGCCCTTACTCAGACCACTCATATAGAATCATAGAACAGCCCAGGTTGGAAGGGACCTCGAAAGATCATCTGGTCCAAACTTTCGTGGGGAAGGGACCCTAGCTGAGATTTTTTAACACCCTGTCCAAACGCATCTTGAAAACCTCCAGTGTATGGCAGTTTCTGATGAAGATCTACAGCTTGGAAGCCCAAACTTACACCACTTCTTTCACACTGAAGTGAATGAAACTACAGTGACCTATCACATCTATATATCTGATCTATCTTTTAGACCTAAGGAGCTACAAGGTCTTGTTAGAGAATTGGATTTTAATCATTAGAAAGCAGAAATATGCCTGCCCTTACAAAAGTTGGGGAAACCAAGGAATACCTTGAAGCACCTTTTCCAAGTCCTCACAACTACATTTCTCACATTTACATTTCTCGCCCTAAATTCAGAGAGAGTTCAAGAGGTCTAGAAAAGCTATCTGCCATTGCTGCAGGTGACTTCAGAGCTCTTCCACATCCTAGGCTCAAGCGACTCTCAGAAACACAGGTGAAAAACAAGAGGGCAAAGAACCACCTACAGAGAAGACAAACGTTCCCCTTGGCACGCTCTACAGCAGAAGGCATACCCAAGGCTTTTCACCAGGAAACATTCACAGCTGAAGCGCAAGCTGCACGGCTCAGTAGGGCAATGCTGTGTCCAATACACAACCTGAAAAGTTAGGGAATATGGTCTCAAGCCAGACTTACAGGCTGCTCTTGCCCAGCAACACAGGCTTTGCAGAATTTGTTACTCTTCCCCACCATCTAAATCTACATTCATATATATGCTATTTTTTGTATGAATTGTATTCCTGTATATATGAAATACGTACATTTTATGCCCAAACATTAAAAGCATTATAAAGCAAAATATACTGTCTGCAAATTCATAGTAAACTATACCACATATATAAATTGCGTTTAGTTATCATAGACTAAATTACAAAGCATCGCACGTGCAACTGATTACTTTCCTCCTTATTGTGTAATAATATATTAAGTTTCTAATGTAATAAACTCATGGAAGGAAACACTCCAAAAAAAATTTTTTAAAGCAATCTTAGAAGTAAACAAAAAGTATGGGGTCATTTCCACAAATTAAAAAGGCATCTAGAGAGACATTGGAGTAATTCTGAAATCAAAACAGTTTAGACTATGGAAGAACAAAAGGATTAAATTCATTTCTTAACTTTATCCTCAGGGGTAAATGGTACACTGCTGGATTTGCAAACTTTCAAGTAAAAATGGTTTCTGGAAAATAGCGAAAAGCTTGTTCAACTCATTTAGTGCTGCAATCAGCCTCTTCAAATAATAAGCAAGAATTAACACATTAGGAGAATACTAGAACCTCAGGGGAACCAGGCGGGTTCTTAAATTGCATTTTATTTAGTAGAACTAATATATCCCAGATTAATACCAACAAACATTTGAAAATAATGAAGGATAGCCTGTACAGCTTGGTACCAAGCAGTATGATGAAATGTGACATTTTACTGTGACCAGCATTTGTAGTTAATTTAAAGGCTAGTTTCAACTAATGCAATCCAAAGTACTATATACATTTTCTGGATGCCAGCACAGCTTACAAGATGTGGTTTCAATAACATGGAAACCTCCTGGAGATAATGAAGATCTTCCAAATTTCATGGCCCATCAAAAATCTACACAATAATGAGGAAAAAGTACATTATTGAGTTAAGAGCAACTGCCAACAGAGGCACTAGGTTAGGCTGTTTCTTTAAAACCTACTCCCCTTTTTTGTCTCAGTTACTAGCCTTTCAGGAGTTTGAGGACCCACACATGGAAAGAATAGGAAGAGGTTTCTCTCCTCGGAAAGAAAGTAAGCACAGATATTTATCACGCTTGCTTGGAAAATATGATTAATTATTTTTCCATGGGCATCACCTCTTCTTCTTAATTTAAGATCTTTTGTTATTAATATTTTATATGATCAAGGTGACCCTCTAATTCTGTTTTTTATTATACTTGCCAAAATACTAAAACTGGTAGTCCATATTTAAGATGCCAATATTGCAAAGAATGCAAGCTTGCATGTAACCAAGGCTGTTACAGCAAAACAAAATTCAGTAATTATTATGTAAAAAAACAAATGGTCCTTTTTTTTTTTTTTTTTTTTTTTAGATATACAGTGCTTATTTAGAAAGTATAACAAAGGCCCTTGAGACAAGGTATTACCTGAGTAGATGAAAATCCCCCAAGGTGATTTCTTTGCTGACTTAACCATTTCATAATAGGGATTCCCTCTACTAATCTGTCTTGATGAAAGTGCGAGAGCAGAGCATATGCTGCAAGTTCAATATCGATGGACCGTGGCTGCCATGAATCAGAAATTTCAGAAGCAGGTGTTACCCAGAAACGAAAATCTCCTGCAAAAGGAACCAATAGTAACCTCAGAACCACAGACTGAAGTCTTCGGACTTCTGGGAAAGACTTAAGGAAAATCTCTTAATTAATGCTTACATATGGGATCTAGCAAGGTTCTGGAAAATTGTGTTAAAGTTTAGGCACGCGTCCTGTAAAGGACCGACTTAAGTGCTTCCTCAGCAGTGGCTGAATCTAGATACAAAAAAAGCTGGAATCCAAATAGTCACTCCCATTGATTTCAGTGGTACTTTTGTTGTCAGCCCAAAGTGCTCTCATAAGGGAGCCCTTGTCAAAAGGCCACCTCGTTGCTGGGTGCTCCTTTCTCTTCAGGACTAGAGGAGGCACCTCAGGCAGCATGGCTGCTCACTAGGCTCATCCTTGAGTGAAGCCTTCCAAAAAAGTGACTTCTTCCCTTCCCAAAAGTGACTGTCTGAAAGACCTAACTCAGTGAACACAGAGGGACACCCAAGAGGCTCCATTTCCAGGCTACAACACTAATTCCTTTGGATTTTTCAGGGGTACAGTTACTATTTTGAGCCAAACCCTTCCATTTCTTATACTCAGTATGGTCTGTTCTTTCCCCAAAACAGGGAACAAAATTCAGTCTTGCTGAACTCAGAAGAGGTTAAACATAATGAGACGATGGGTCCCTACAGAAAATGCAACTCTGTATTGTCTTACAGAAAGTCCAATCCTTCAACTCTTCATTCCCATAGCGATTTTAACTAATTGCGCCCCTCCCCCCGATCTATCCAAACCAGTTTGGAATAGCTAACCGCATCCATCTCTTTAACCAGGCTGATCCTATAAGTGCACACAATAACATGGGAAAACTGACAAGTAATGTTCTTCAACAGCATCACGGAACACAGTAATTGAGACTGGGAGGCCTAGCTTTGTTGTGAATTCTCATTCATTTATGGACACTTTTCATTAAGGCTGTCTTGGAAGTTCTTAGTTTATTCTCTGTATCACCCTCAGAACAGATTTGAATTCAGAAGAAGGATTCCCTTCATCTCTCATTCTATATGCAGCTGTAGATACATGACAGGTATTTTTAAATGGTTTGACAAAAATCCATCTCTACAAATGTGTAAGATAGTTGTGCAATACCTTGGTGTTCTGCTCTCTGGTTCAGTATATTCAGTGCTTCCTTTGCTTTTGCACTTTTTGCCCAGGACAATGCATATGTCACAAGTGCCAAGGTGTAATTATCTGAAATGCCTTCTTCTAATTTATCTTCTAGAAAGTTTGTAGCACTCTTGATGACATAAGCGTGCTGGAAATTAAGATCATATTGAAGAATGTACAGTGAATAAAATATATATTGAAATATAATTTAAAAAAAAAAATTGTACAAAACCATTACTATCACCAAACAACAGTCAAGAAATACTGAAAATCTCTTTCAGAGTCACAGGCACAAACTCTCAGGCAAGCCTTTTGATCTGGCACTGTCTTTTATGAACATGAGTAATCTCAATGAAATCAATTGGAATGACTTAACATCTCTAAGGATAGTTCCCCCCATAAACTTCTTTGCAAGTTCTTGGACTAAAGCCATGACAATATTCTTGCTAAAAGCAACTGCCTTTAGATTTTGCAAAGGCACATAAAATGGAAGGGGCTAAAAGCACAACTTTGTATTGTCTCGGGTAGATAAGGGAAATTTAACAAAATCAGGTTAAATTTAGTCTCTGTTCAGATGTCCCGCTATTTCCTTAAACTACCAAGTGTTTGCCAGGTACTATGACAATTTATGAAGTGTCCCAGTAACTATGAATTCTATTTATGAATGCCAGTACCTGTTTATCTGGTAACCCTAGGAGGGATGACATGATGTAAGCTGTGAGAGTGACTGGATTATTGGTGCCTCCTTGAAGATCACTGTGTAACACTTTCCCAGGCTCATGAAATTCTCCATTTAATTTCTGATGCCGAACAATCCATTTAGCTGTATCCATGAGTACATCTTGGTCAATATCTATGAATGGACGAGCTTGAAGGAAACATCTTAATACAAAAGCGGATAACCTTGGGGAAAAGGTTAATCAAATATGACGAAATTAGCAATGTATTACAACTTCTTCTGTTTAAGACGATGTAAGAATACTGTGATGCATAAGGTGTTCTACACACACCTCCCAAGCACAGAGGAAAATACATGCCTCACCCAGACAAGCAAGCAGACTAAGCTTAATCCACCAAAAAATGAAGCTATGTCCTTGTTCCTAAAGATCAACCCTTTTGCAGCTGTTATGTTTCAAAAATAAATACAGCATATAGACTCCAAGTCTGCCAGCACATGTATATCTTTATTCAAATGTTGCTCTCCCGTCTTCTGCTGCTAGGCTAAAGTGGCAAAAATCATAGTTTACAAAGTAATGCAGTTATGAGTGTGATGTTAATTATCACGATTATCCCTGTACTGATATCATTGAAACAACCTTTGTTGTTTCATTAGGAATAATCCCAAGTTCTGCTTTGACTCCCTTCTTTGCCAAACATGCATTCATGTAACCTGTGACTGCACTATTTAAGTACAAGAGTTGCCAGTACAGATGAATTATCTTCATTTTCCAATCCATCAATACTGAGTCTAAGGCAAATCCTGCTGATGGTAATGAAAGATGCTCACTGACTCCAGAAGGAGTGACTCAGTCAGTGGCACGGTAACTGAGACGGTTCTATTTAAAGTTATCCACATGTACTGAAATACATAAGTATATGAACATGGGTTAGCGGAACAAAGTGCTGGAACTTGCCTCTGTTATCTGTCTAGCTTCTGCTACTATGCTCCCTATGCTTCTCAGGGTGAAATTCAGCACTGGAAAGGCTTTTTCAGCTGTATTTACAGTCTCAAAAAAAAGGAGGTGTGAGAGAAGTAAGTAGGACAAATTTTTACCACCAGTAACTCTGTTCACCCCCTAGGAAATGCCTCAGTCAGTCTTCAGCCTCCAGTATGGAGAGAACTGAAAATCTGTTTGAAGCAATGATGATCACAGAGCCCTAAATGCTTTCAGTCAACTGCAAGAATAAGCCATTTCATTATTATTCTTCATTCCTTTGAGGAAAGCAACAGAACAACTTTCAGACCAAGCTATTCCCCTAGCTAAAATAATCCATCATTCATCTCTTGCAAAATTAAAAAGCCTTGCCCTAGTAATGGCTTTGAGAGCATGTTATCCAGCAGAATGACCTTAGAGTTGGCCTAAACACCTAATGGAAACCAGGCAGAAGGCTAATATAGCTGGAAATTTTTACCATCTTCACAAAAAATTTTTAGTCGCAGGGAAAACATCTAAAATACGCAAATTCCACAGTGAATCTGGCAGAACTACTTACCATGTGCTCCCAGAGGGATCTTCATTTCCAAAGGCACTAAAAGAGCCATCATCCCTCTGGAAAAGCAGCTCTCTCTGGTAGCCTGAAGTGGAAAAGAAGACACAGGTATTGAACATTTTCCTCTCATACAAGTTCCAGCACCAACTGTCTGCTGATACGAAGCAAACCTTTCTAAGGCTGAAAAGGGAAGAACTTGAGCTCATATTTCATAAAAAAATCTCCCAAATATGTAGGAACTCACAAAACCATGCAGACGATGACTCTGCTGTCACTCATCTGCCACCCAAACACGACAGCGTGGCGCAGAGACACACACTCCCGCGTAACTGGGTGGCTCCAGGAGCACAACAGCGAGTGCAGAACAGAGAAGCAGCTATAGTTCAGTGCTTTGTCGCTTTGGGGAGCTAGAGTTGTGCACCTCAGAAAGACTCTATCTTCCCAGCAGATGGAAGGACAAGCAAAAATGAAGTATTTTCCAGCTGGAAGAGCAAGGCTACAGCAAAGCTACAAAACCAGACCTTTTCAGCAGCTTGCCTGTCAAATCAAACGACTAGCTATCAGGAAAAGTGTGCTGGAATAGGTTGTTCTAAAACAAGAGAGATATTTCAAAAGACCTGAAGATCCTGAAATCCTGAGAAGGATCCATTTAAAAGGTACTGAAAGATTTTTCAGTGTCCAGAACAAGTGCAGCTTTCTCCTGACTGCTGAACATCAATAATAAAAGGGCCCCAAGGGCTCACTAGCTGCTCACGACCATCAGCAGCATCCTTACTCAATAGCTGACTTAAGTGAAGAACCAAGGTTCGTTAATGTTAAAAATTAAGAGCTTCCTATGATATGCTACTCACTGTAGTTGCTGATATCTAAAGCCTTCTTTCCCTTACATTTTGCTTGCCATTTGTGTAACCAGAACAATAATCGTATATATTTACAGCATTTCACAAGACATCTTCTCTTCTTTTCCCCCACCTTGCCTTTTTTCCTTGGCTTTACTATTTTGGCTATTATAATTAAGAAAGTATATTCATTAATCCAACACCTGACAGATACAGACACAATACTGAATCAGCCAGGCAGAAGGAAAACCCTCAGGCAACCACCATTAAGTCTTACACGAATGAATTTAGAAATATGTCCCATGAGGTCCATCCAACTACAACTCTCTCCCCTGCAAAGTGTTCCTTGCTTTCACTGACAAAGGATTAATCGCCCGCTTACGTACTACCCTGAATATAGATACATAGTGAATGAACCACAGCCTTAATTACTGAGGAACAAATGGCCTAGTCCCTCAAATCTAAGCCTAAGATGAAAACCCAGTCAGGGTCTCTCTATAATAGATGAGATACAAAGATGTGAATGTGAACTGCTACAGTATATACCAGCGCACCTTCCCATATAAATTCTAGTCCCAGTAGCATCAGGTTTAGTTTTTGTCTCTTTAGAAGAGTTTGAAATTACAATTTCCACTTAAATATAGGGGGTTTGTAATGTATTTAGCACAACAACAGTGGTTAATTACATGATTAAAACTGGTGAATCTTTCCCATACAGACAATCTGTCACCTCAGTTAAGGATCTTGAGGAGTCAAGCACTCTTGAGCAGGAGGAAAAAAGAAGGAATGAGTGGCATTGCTCACCAAGGAAAGCAAAAGTCACTGTCAAAGTTTAAGCCTCAAAATAATGTGCTATGAGAAACACAAATATATGTATATATACAAATAGATCACTTCCTCTTCAAAACTATCTGACTGAAGGCCTGAAGACTGAGGTCTTCTGCTTTTTTGCAGAACAGGCAATATACAGCATATTTAAGTATTATAATCACCACCCCGCCGGCAGTGTAAAAGCACTAAACTAAGACCAACAGCCTGCTTAACAAAGACTGCTGAGCAGTCCTTATACAGGGATAAGTTCATCTCAGAATTTGTTAAGACTGGGAGGGATCAGAAAGATGAGCAGAACCAGAGAGAGGACAGAGCGATCACTCAGCTCTTTCCTACAGTCTGCTTCCTTTCTTCTCAGCGCCAACCCTGGTGCAGTCACGCAAAATTCTCCAAACACAAGCGTATCTAACACAGGGAAGCCTGCAGAAATGCTGGAACAGAAGACCTGGGGGCTGTGAAGCACCGTGTTCGTTCCAACGGACACTCAATCAGACATGAAAAACGATACTTCAAATGTCAACACATACAAGTGGAAAGGCAAGGAAAAGAAGGATCCCATTACGAAGATGTACACTAGTACTCCCAGAGGACTGGCTCGAACCCAAGAGATGTCGGAGGCTTGCTGAGCAAGGCTGAAAGAGGAGCGCATCAGGATGGAAAGGACTTCAGAAATATGCGAAGGACTAAAGGGTCTCACATTTCAAACAGCTTGGAAATACTGCTCAAACTCGTTGCTTGCTTTGGGTCTAGCACCAAAGTTTTCAGATCAACCAGGATTTTTTTTATTTTTGAAGAAGTGATTTCAAGATGGGATCTGTCATTCCCACAACTGAAGGAATTTTTTTAAAAGGCAACTTTTCTTTTGCTTTGCCTTTGATCTAGGTAAATAAAAACTGCTAAAAGAAAGATCATATAGCAGTCTCTGCTAGCTATATGATCCTTTCTTCTCACAAGCATTTAGCCTTAAAATTAATTATATTTACTTCAGATTATGAGGCTGCTTTTTCAAATATTTAGTGACTTATGACACGTGAAATAGTCTGTTTTAAATTAAACTTCATGACAATCCTTTCAAAAACTGAGCTTATAAAAGTTACATCTCAAACTAAAGATAAATTTCAACTTCAAGAGTACATTTTAAAAAAATCAGTGCCACAACTGAAATCGATTGTTAAAATAAAGCAAAAAAAACAAAATATTTTTTAGATTGGGGTTCTCTTCCATCTTAAGGTTACAAATATTTCAGCATACTTACTGGTTTTGCTACTATAGTGTCAAAAACATGCCTAAATTCAAAGCCCCAGGAACAAGTTGAGTATCACGATGCTTTGTATGTAAGTGACATTTAATCCTATAATTTTTACTTGCTTTGAAGTAACTTTAATAAATCTGTTACTGGAAATCTTCAGAAAATTATGGTAGCAAAATCTCAGGCTTCAAAGAGTGGTAGATTGCTTACAAACTTCAGAGTAGCTGTTTACAGGTGTTTACACACCTCTTCCTCCCCACCTTACTTTTCAACCAAACCATGTAGTAGGAAGGGTTTAAAAAAATCATTTAACTGCTTTTGACAGAAAATTGGGATCTTGATGAAAGGAAAATTTATTTTGACCTGTGTCTTTTCCAAGGGAAATGTCAACAACTTAAAAAAAAAAACCACCAAAGACTTACAGAGAGTAAACAAAATTTGGAAATGTCATCATGGTGCGTTAGGAGGGGTGTAGCTCACATGAGGATGGCCTCATTCCTCTCCAAGACCCAGGCTCTCAGCATGCAGACTGACACGTGGCAAGTGTGGTACATTGCACTTCGACACTGGCTGATCCAAAAGGTGCAGAGAAGCATAGTGCAACTGTGCTCTCCACACTTTGTGATGCCCTGGAGTATTTCCCGATTAAAATATACGATTTCCAACTAAAATTTTCCCGCTTTTGATTTCCAGCAGAGAGTTCATTTCCTGCCAAATCTGAAACTTGGGTGTGCAAAAGCCAGCCACCAGAGCAAACGCCACTCCTTGAGCTCTACAAGGACATGGCAGGATGGGGATGGTGTCACTGAAGACAGATACACACGTGGGGTGAATACGGTTCACTCTGCCCACTGTCTAATTGTCAGCCTCTGTGCCACAAGAAGAGGTCAGAAATGTTTGCTCACATATGGTTTTATCAAAGGAGAAATAACAACCACCTAGGAAATCCATATGAATTACCTTCTAAAATGCATTTTTCATCTGAAAAAAAAGTAACTGTACAAAACAACGGGTTTTTTTCTGAGCAAACTTACCCTTGTAAACAAAATCGTTTGCTCTTTAATTCTGTCAGCCCAGAAGAAAGAAGAAAAGAAAGAGAAGATGGGCTTTTCTTCCAGTTCTCATGACACCAACAGAGCAGTATTTCACACAGTAAATGCAGAGCCACAGACATCTTTTTACTAGTAAGGGTTCTTAAAAATCTAACATCTTTCTTTTAAGCATACAGACCTTTCCTCATAAATGATACAGCTTTTGATTTAATATCCTCTCTCAGCTGCCTGGTTTTAGTCAGGTATTGCAAAACATAAACATTTGGAGCAAAATTGATCATATTCTGTTCACCGCAGCCATAAGGCATCTTAATCAATGACGACAAACCATTGATAGAAGGCCCAAGTAAATCACCTGAAAGATAAAATTTAATGAAAATAAATTAAAGCTTATTGCAAATAAATGTATACCTCACACATAAAGGGTGGTATCATCTAAACTGGGAGAAAATGTGACATATTAGGAACGTTTGTACTAAACGTCACTAACCAGGAAGAACAGACACTTCATCTGCTGATCAGCTTTGTGTCCACTGACCCATCTCCCCACAGACCTTTCCAACCACAGAGTAATTTCAAACAGCCATGATTAAAAAAAAAAAAAAAAAAAAAAAAAAAAAAAAAAAGGCAAAAAGCTATTTAATCCAGGAAAATGTTTCAGTAATGGTACGTATTTGGAACTTCTTGTATTTACTCTCTCACCCACAGTTATCAAAGCCTAGGTGTCACAAGAAACAACAATCAGTCAGGTTTTTAGGTTTTATTCTGCAGACAAGCAGAATTAAAACAAGATACTAGCAAACTTTGCAGGGCATTCCTTATTAAAATCTGACTCCCTCTCTAACTCTGAAAATGGATAGTCAATACCATAATATCATAAATTAAATAAATCAAAGGAATAACACCCTCCATAAGGTCTTCTTATCCTCAGTCTAATGCATGATGGTAAATTATTTTGAATTAATGATTTAATCCATTAATATAACAATTAAATAAAAATTAATGCAGTTCCCTAAAAATGTATAAAGCAACAGCCATACTGGGCAAAATCTTGTAAGGGTCCTTCAGCAGGGGCTCTGAAAGAAGCTCTGGCAAATCCTGCTAGGATAGCTCAGGTTATTACACACCAACCTCCCTGCTCTACTTGACAGAGTTTACTACTTCTAGTTACTACTGGCAACTGCTCTGTTCTTTAAAAGTCACCTATGCCTGCAGTGCAGAAGATGCCAGCAGCTGGATTATGGACACATATATCTTAGATACTGAGTTCAACAAAAGCCCAGCAGGCAAAAAACTATTTAAAAAAAATACATATAACTGATCAGTAAATGATAAAGATGGAAACAGAATAAGATAATCCTTACCAACAGCAGTGACCTGCACTCTTTCACTGCCCCTTACAACATCAGAAGGAAAAGTGAAATCCAAAGTTTTTGACACTGCTTGTGGTTTATTCCCAGTCAAATCCAAAAGAACTGTCTGAGAATATGTCTGTTCCAATCCTTCAGCCTACCAAAATAAAGACAGGATATTTGTAATCTCCAACAGTTTGTTGCTTTTAGGACAGGAGTTGTGTGTTTACTGTACTAAGGGATCTAAAACAGTCAGGTATTTTGTGCTGCTTGCTAACACATCAAGAACCTGAGCT
Source organism: Astur gentilis (assembly GCF_929443795.1). NCBI lineage: Eukaryota > Metazoa > Chordata > Aves > Accipitriformes > Accipitridae > Astur > Astur gentilis. Next base: position 6,139,850 of record NC_064894.1, on the reverse strand, counting down.
ACTGGCCCATCCAAACTAACACAGAAATATTTTTCTTGTGAAGACCTACCTCCGCTATTTGCTTCTCAAGACCATGCATCAATTACAAAAATACACCCGCAAAGTCAATGAGAGCATCTCTGATTCCAGTGAGCTCCATACCACGCATGGAGCTCCGTGGCCAAGCACACACCGAGGCCGGAGGTGATACCTTCTGTGCTGTCTGCAACCCTACAGCCTGACATACAAGGAGGACTTAAAGTGAAGTTGGTTACGTGACCGTAAAGGTTTCATTTCCTCATGCATGCAAAATCCCTTGAGAAAAAATGTCCTTGAAGCAGAGAAAATAAATGAGTTTCTCTCCTCAGCCTACACCTTAGTCTGACGGGCTGTTATTCTCTTCTGCACAACAACTGAACTTCAGCAGAAAGGGCACTAAGTGGCTCCACCTGAAAACAGCTCACAACCCTGCAAGACAGCGGTTTTAAGTGGTCTAAGGAGAGGCTGAGAGAGCTGGCCCCATTCAGCCTGGAGAAGAGAAGGCTCAGGGGGATTTCATCAATGTGTATAAATACCTGAAGGGAGGGTGCAAAGAACATGGAGCTAGGTTCTTCGCAATGGTGCCCAAGAGCAGAATAGGAGGCAATGCACACAAATTGAAATACAGGGATTTCCTTTTAAAAATAAAAAAATACTTTTTTAACTGTGAGGGTGTTCAGCCACTGGAATAAGCCACCCAGAGAGGCTGTGAAGTCTCTCCTTTGGGGATATTAAAAACCTGACTGTACATGGTTCTGAGCATCCTGCTGCAATTGATCTGGCCCTAAGCAGGAAGGTCGGACTACTCCCTTCCAACCTCAACCATTCTCTGATCTATGATCTTAAGCATTTATTTTAGGGTGAGATATACAAATGTCTACCACCTTCCACTGAAACGGAGCCTAATATGAATCAGACTTAGACACCCAAAGTTAGGTAAGTCTTACCAGTTTCTGGTTTATCAGAAAGTCTGGTGGCTAAATTTCCACCACTAGCAAAATACAAAAATGTGCATAGAAAACAGGCTTTGAACTAAAAACTAAAGGCAGGTGTATGGCAAAATTGATTACACTTATCCATAACACCATTATTTAGTCCACACTCCATAGATTATTAAGCTAGCTGTAGCACCAGGGGTTCACTGATGCACAGATAGGTTTCACGTTCCTTTCAGAAGCACTTGATACACTATTTGCTGTAGAACAGATCTATGTGTTCATTCCTGGAAGGGGATCTAAAGAATTTTAAAGGAGAAATTATTTTAAAAGAAGTGTTTTCTACTTAAAGCCACCTCACCTGAAACCAGCCTTACAGAGCAAGAAGCAGACAAGTAATTGGGTTTGCCTTTTTGCTGCACCCCGTTTATTTTAGGGAACAATTTATTTCAGGAACAATCCAAGCTGCAGACTGTTTACCTTTACTAAAACTTTCTGGATGGTAGCATCAGAAGCAGCAGATGATATTGCTGTCACTTTGATGGGAATCTCTCCTAGCTGTTTCGGCTTGATTGGGAATTGAACAGTTTTGCCATCTTCACTTGGTACAGATATAGACTGTTGATTTTCTGTAGCATTTATTTCATTGGATGTTAGAATAATTTCAAAAGCATCATTCATATCCAGGATCACAGTAACCTGTAAATACAGTAACATTTGCAATACAAAGTGTTACTTTGGAAAAACTGCTTTCATAAGCTGCTACCTTTTTTGTGTATAGAGAAATAGGTTTATGGTCTGCCTACTGAGGAAAATATTAACATTCTCACAAGAGAAAGACGTGGTCTCCACCAGTGATGAAAACCCTGCAGTGCCTAGTAACATTCAAGTACAAAGATACTCTTCTTTTACCTCAGCTTCTTCTTTCAAATAATTAAAGATGTTCACTTCCAAAATGAACTGCTCTCCTCTGATGACAGAGTATGGAAGGTTCAGGAAAATGAAGAAAGGTTGAAAAGCTTCTAGCTGCAAAACAAAATCAGCAGTGAACCCCTACAAACAGATACTAGCAAGAAAATAACTATACAACTTGTCTTCTGATCCCTTTTAAATTCAGATGACGGAGTATGTGTACTCTACAGTTAACAAAATGTATTACTGCAGGGCTGAAGCAGAAGCCAAAGATGCTGCTGGTCGTTTGCACCTTTGTGGGAACTCAGCAGAGCCATTCAGATGGGAGCTGCTGATAGCTTTGACAGGGCAAGTTCCAACAGAGGCACCTGCATTGGGACTAAGGGTCTATCACCTGGCAAGTTTGGAAGCTGTGATCTGTCCTGGATCTCATCAAGGTAACTGTGAACTGTTTTGAGTGCACAAGTAATGGATGATGAAGAATCTGTCAGTTGCCCCATCTCCATGTCAATTGGAATACAAAATAACTAACTCTCCCAAATTCTGTAATTCACCAACACCTTAGAATGATGTGTTATTTTCTAAGATTAATCTTGGCATAAGTTCTTGAGTTATATTTCTAAAAATACATTTTTTCTTAATTAAAAGAAAAACTGTAGAAATACACCAGCAAGCAGTTACTTTTCTCTGTGAACAGAGGGTTTTGGATGAAGTCTTGGCTCTAAGAAGTCAGTGGTAAGCTCTCATCAAGCTGAATGGGATCAAAATTTCACTGTTTATGAACATCTGTACAATAAGAATGGCTGAAGCATGATATCCTTTATTATTGAAATGTCAACTAAAAATGGTTTTAATTTGGTTTTCATTAAAAAAATTCTTCCAAGTGTTTCAAGTTTCAGATCCAAAACCCCCTCAGCTTTCTTTCTAGCTAGCAAATATTCCAATGTTTTCCTTTTAAAACTTTGAAAGGTGTTTGCTGAAAGACTTCAGTGTCAAAAACTTCTTTAGATATTAGACATTAGAGAAATTCTGATGGAGAATTTTGGTTAGTTCTTAGTCAAGGTTTTCCCTATGTACCTATTTTCCTTGTCTTTTTTGTTTTGCTTTTTGCTAAAGCTCTTGCAATACTAAAGTTTTACACTCAGGACTATTCTGGTGTATTACAATAAAATAAGACAGGGTAAAATTAACAACACTTTGTGTAGTAGAAGTCAAAAAGAAGATGCAAAGCAGTAACTGACATTAAGCACGCAGATGTCACTTATTTATTTCCCCATTACAGTTTTCATGCATTTCTTTTATTTGCTTCTCTGTATGGTACTGATTAACATGTTTCAGCCATATGGAACTCTAAGCGCAATCTAAACATCCCAACGAGGGTGAAGTACTGAACAGCGCATGTGGGTGATTATAGTTAAATAATAATCTCAACATCTGTTCTACTTCTCAAATTTGAGGATGAGAGGCCAAGTATATATTTTCATACAGTTTGAATCAGAAAACTATTCCTCTTTCTGTCCCATCTCCGCCAAGCTGAGTGAAAGAAACAAGAATCATGATTCCATTCTCAAAGGGGCCTTAGCTGCAAAATCCAGATCAGGCTCCAAATTCTGTGGTGGAGTTATGATCAGGATGTTCAAAGCACATGTTCTGTGTCTGCTATAGCAGCCAACTATGAAATCTGGGGCTAGATTTCGGTTTGGATCCCAAAACTTGCCCCTCCCCAAGAATTCGAGGGCATGAGAACTTAAAATAGGTAAATGGCTGTCTCCAAGCTATGCTTGCACTAGTCCTGGCATCAAGTTGGAAATCTATGACCCAGTACTGCACAGTTTCAACCTTTCTAACCTTAGGCACTTAAGTGGAGTTGTCTCAGGAACATAGTTTCTCTAGGATCTTTACATAATGAACGGAAGGAGATAACTACCTTCAGAGGATTACTCAACATATATAAAATACTAGCTAAATGAGACTTCAAAAAGTCACTCCTACTTTAAACACGCTAAATACTTCTCTCTAAGTAGCTGTCTCCATGAATACGCAGTGAGCCAAGGACAACTGCACTTGTACGTTGGGAATCTCAGGTCAGAGACCTATCCTGAGGAGTGCTGAATTTAGCTTAAATTGCTAAACTCCTCAAACACTTGGAAGCACAAAAAGAGTCTCGGGGGACAGGAACTTGGCAGCAAGAAGCATCCCATCCCTGTGCTGGCTCTCAGTGTCCCCTCTGCTCCTCAAGCTAAGTCACCCAAAAAGTAGCACCTATCTTAAGTCCAAAACTGGTTTTGACAGATAAATGAAAGCAAGGCCAGAATTTAGTCTTTAAGCGATTCTCCTGTCCTCCCTCCTGGGGTAAGCACTAGCGGAGCAATGCACTGGCATGATCATTCCAGCAGACAATGTGCCTCTCCCACCCGTGCCACCTCTTCCCAGCTAGTCTGTGCAAACCTCCCTGCATGCACTATCAACTCATGGAAAGCCCTCTTGGCAGAGCCAAGAAAACATGGAAAACATGGAAATTACATCCTCAGGCAGTCATTTGTCCCTTTCTACGTATGAAGATTCTGAAGTGGGCACAGCCTGAAAGTGCTCTAACAAAACAACTGCTCCACAGGTATCTGTGTAATGTCTGAGATATTTATATGAGCAGGAAGGGGAGGCAAATGCAGTATCACATATGTCTTCATTGATGATGTTTTCTTTACAGTCTGAATACATACGGCCTCTCAATTACTTTATTAGTATAAGGAGGTGGCTGCTGTTAGAACTAGAACACAGCTTCCAGTAATAACCTACAGTGTTACCAGTGTTTAAAGCAAAACTGTCTAGTGCCATGGTACCTCCACTGGAGCAGTCGTCACTCCAAGCCCGCTGTTTTCAGACATCACAAAAGCGCTGGCTACCCAGGATGTGATGGTATCAGGTACAATGACTTCCATTGTGGTGTCTGTGTCAGATCTGATGGCAGAAGGGGAGATTAGGCTTTCAAAAGCATCCATTTACAGACATCAGTAAGTGGACACGAGTGCTTAAAATGCATCAAAATTTAAGTCCAAACTCTCGGCAGGAAAAGCTGTTTATCATCTGGTTTTCTTTTCCTAATCGTTGAGAAATATTTGTGATGGGATCAAAATGATTAAAAAAAATTAAATTATTTTAAATTACGTGATAATAATTGAAGGCAATTACATTGAATCACATTACATGCAATCAACTTTTACAGATCCTTTAAAACAATCCCAGATGATGGTTACTTCCTGTCTGTGAAAGCTGTGAAAGAATACAAGATTGTGCTTCATGACACAGGTCAGATTTCACCATCATTTGACAGTTTGAACTGCTCATTGAATTAGGTGCAGACAGGAACAGATTTCCCGTTCTGGGCTAATCACCATCTTCTCCTGTACTGTAGAGAAAAAGACTGGGTCTCCCTGTGTGTTATCTCCCCATCTGTAAAAGGAAGAGAGTTTCTTTTGTCTCCAGGATTTTTATCTAGTTTCTATTGAAACTACAAGGCCTTCAGTCAGGCATTGTCCTATTTTGTGCAGTTGTACAATGCCTCATTTGGTGGGTCTCCAATCTCACTTGTGGCCTCTAGGTGGTAGTAGAATATAAATAATACTACATTTTTAACCCTGCTCTTCAGCACCAGTGCAGAATGCTAATAAAACCTACAAAAGAATAACGGCAAGTGTAAATCAGTTTCCATTTACTTCTAATCTTATACCTAGTTTTAGTGTCGATCCAAAGCCAAGTCTCTGGAAAATGTGTCCTCACATAGAGATTGCTGAAGTCAGGAGGTCCATTTTTAGACACCGGCATCCCATCACCGAAACCATCCTCTATGGGTATCATTCCACCATCTACAAAATAAAAAATACTGTCCTACTTACAAATATCTAGGTTTAAGAAAAATCAAATTAAAACAGTTAATAAAAGTCATATTAATACAGTGTTTGGAGTATAATCTATAGCTTTGTTACATATGGTAACACTACCCTGTGACATAAGGAACTTTTTTTTTTTTTTTTCTGGCTTGTTTTTTTTAAGAATAAAAAAAGTTTCACACAAATTTAAATTTCTACGTGGCCTCTCTGAAGTGCTTATGGAACTGCTGTAATATGGCTACACATGACAAACCACTGCAACATGTATCAGCTGGAACTGCAAATAAAAACTCCATTCATCCTCAGGCCTTTAAGGGGTAGTGTCACTCAGAGCAGCAGCAAAAAGGAAGTTTTAAAAATACTAGTCATATTTGGTATGTCTTGAACCTTGGAAATGGTAATGGTTTGCAAGGATGGATGCAGCCTGTATGCAGTACAGCAAGAAGACCTAATACGGGCCCTAACCCATGGACCTCCTTCCCCACTCAGTAAATTAAATTTGGCTACATTTATTTTTATTACTTACAGAGAAAATGTTCCTTATCCTCCTCAAGAATTGCATCAGTTGATACCCAAAGGCCGCATTTCTGGATAAAATTTATACAGTAGATCTCAATATAGGACATTCAGAACATCAACAGTGCTTATCTATTTTCTGTTTCTTTTCTTTCTTTTTAAGAAAATAAAGTCATCATAATAATGCAACCATAGAACTAAAGCAAATAATATACAGGAACCAACAAAACTGAGATCATCTGAATATGAATATTGCCTTAATGACTGAAAACTTTTCAAAGGGAAGACAACATCAAGCATAAAGCAATCCATATTTGTGAAAGTATAAACATTTTTCCTTGCATTCAGAGTATTTACATATTGAGAAATGTCACAACTCAAAACCCACATAAGCCATGAAAACAGTACATTGTCTACAGTCCCAAACTTTAAAAAGGGCATTTTCTTCTAGCAAGTGATGTGCAAATCACTAAGCAGTAAAAAAACCCAGCTTAGAATTTAAAAAAAAGGGAAAAAAAAGTACCTGAAAGACACCAAAAGAACCTCTGACCAGGGGGAAATACTGCACTGTGCTGTATAAATTGAGCTCATGGAAGACCTAAGACATGAAAAACAATATTATCTGAAAAATGAATGCAAACTCACATTTTTCAGAACTTTCACTGTTGTAGACGCTAATTCATAGAACTGTACCTCAAGCAGCAGTTCACTTACCTCTCATGTCAAAGAGAAAAGAATCTCTGACAGGATGAAGGGGATTAGGCTTCAATGGTTTCGTGATTAATGGAAGAGTGACCAAGACTATATAAGCCTAAAATGGGAGCCTACAGCACACTGATATTCTATGGCACTTAGGCTATGTCATTTGAGCACTTTGGGAATGATGTATATTGTCAGCTCTTTCAAATTGTTGATGCACTAGAGCTTCTGCAAGTAAAGGGAATTTAAAAATATTAATAATTTATTCTGCTCTTGAAAAAATAAAATTCTTTCTTTATTTTATATTACTAATTTTAAAGAGCACGAAGCACAAATCATTAGTGAGTTTTTATGACTTGTCTTTCCTGAAAGAAGAAACTGCCAAGTGTTAACTGAGCAGTTTATCAAATGGAAGAACAATAAAGGAGTTAACTGGAATTAGAAATGCTGGGCCTATTACCTTGTAAGCCTCAGAGTCTTTTCCACTTGTGTTGATAAACTACTTGCAGAAGTAAAAGGTATTTGTGTAATTAAGGACTAAAAACCCTACCCAAAGAACACCACTCATTCAGCATATAAACTGTAACTTTTCCATAAACATACATCTTTCATACACGCAACAATGAAAACCTTTTCTCCCATTTACTTACAGAATCTTCTGTTATGTCACTACTTTCTCCTAGAAGCTTTGTGCTTTTATCAACCACTGCAAGTCCAATTACTGATCCTGGTTCTGTTGTACTGATTTTAAGGGATACTTTCTCAGACGGCTTGACCTTATCTTTGCTCCAAGAGATTTTAATCTAGAAAAAATTAAAAAACAGCACTGGTTTAAATTATACAGTGATATTTACAGCCACTAACAACTCCGAGGAAGCATTTTCTTAACTTAATTGCCTATCATTAAGACTCTGAATTTGCTTTTCCTAGGACTTTGGGGAAAATACTACAGCATTTATTTCACTCTCTTCCTCTCCTAGCTTCTCATTTCCTTGGACTGGTGGGAAGTCAGCATCGGGATTCATCGTCATTTCAACCAGCTCTTAGTATACAAGCCGCAATGTCTTGAGCCACAAGGATACACTGGTTTCTACAGCTGAGGGCAGTAAAAGAAACGCATTCGCTGTTTATCAATGCAAACACAGCTTGTATCGTATTTAGGGAAAGACTATTTTGGGAAAAAAATCATCTCTCAAAGATTACAACTAAATGTTCCACAGTGATATCAATACAGAAAAGGGATATAAGTAATAGGTGCATGGATAAGGAAGAAGGAAATAAATAGGCTAATACAGCATCAGTATGCCTTCCCCAGGGTACTGAACAAAGGAAGGGTCATCTGCTGTAAGGTATTTCTAATGCATCCCATTTCCACTGCATCAGATGACAATGCAGAATTTATGTTTAAAATGAACAATTTTACTCTCTTCCCTCATCAAAACACCACTACTACAAAGTCGTGAGGTGGAATTCAGCGCCACACTTAAGCTGCCTACATTTAGCTGTCCACGTTTCAGTTCAGTGTTTAAGTTCCCATCACACACAGAGCCAAAAGAAATAATGGAGACTAGATAGCAGTTTACCTCACCATGAAGCATAAATCCAAGTGGTGGTGAAGAAAACAGTCCTACAGGCTCCACTGACTGTACTGGCTGTGGGTGGGATTCAGTTACATAAACACTGGCGCTCAGAGCCATTTGAGAAGTTCAGAGGTATGCAAGACACGTCCAGTGGTGCTGCCAGACAGGACACGTAACTTACCCTTCTGCAGCAGGCATTGCAGTCCGGGAAGAATAACTGAAAACCACACTCTTTTAGGGCAACTGATTCTCTGTAAACTGAGTTTAGACACGTAACTCACATACAGAGATGAGACTCAGTCATCTGAAGGCACCTGGAACCACTTGAGATGTCCTGCAGCATGCTGTCTGACACTCAGCTCCCATTCCAGAAAGGGATAGGTCTCCCATAGGACCTTTCAAACATCCACCCATCCCGTGATGACACCTCGAATACCCTGTGGCCTCTTGGAGGAGACTAGATGTCTGTGCTTAAGCAACTGAATCTTGACCCTACATGTAAATACATGTATTTATACATCTGACTATACAGCCACATCATACCCTTCCTCTGATAAATCTGTGTAATAGTATCTTCCAAGCACATTCAGTATGAAAATCACAGAGCAAAAGCAAACACACTAATGTTGCCAACATAAATGAAACACCATGTGCTTCAATGTCAATGAGCATCAGACTGATTCACGCAGAAAAATGGTTTGTTTCTGGGTACACTGTGGCACTGCAGCTCTGTATATTTGATTTTACTAACTCATTTACAGAAATCAAATGCTTGGCAAGGCTACAAATTACAGAGAAAATAGCTTTCCACAGTACTGAATTAATTTCAGTGGCCAATACTGAAATGGCAAAATGGAAATAGCTTGAAATTTTGAAGCCTTTGAGATCAGTTCTTTCCTTATCTTACATTTTTTCACTATCTAGTGAAATATAGCAAATACAGTAAGGTTGATATTAAATTCTCATAATCTATCATCCCAATTTTTCATCCTCTCCGTAGATACACTAGGATCGTGTTTTTCATCCATAAACTACATTTAATCAAACTGGTATTTTCAAGATCAGGCCTTACCTCATTGCTACAAAATATAATGCCAACTTATTTGTGGACACTGCAACCAGTGGAAAGATTTCAACTTGTTTCCAGAAGGCTGAACCAAACTTATGCATTTCTCATCAGAAGTATTTTCCTATATCTACCCTAAAACTCCCAAGTTTCAACTAAATTATCTTATTTGGGGTTTATTTATTTAGATTCTTCAGATGCTGGTACATAATAACCATAATCAACAAACGTGTGCCTGCAGCTTTCTCACCATCTTGGACACACCACGTACAATGTGACCACTGCCTGGCTAGAACAAGGTCTTCATAAATGTTTACAGTTCCACACTTAGAGCACTTATGAGTACTTTTCCACTATATTGGCCAGAGCAATCTTTGGCTCACAATTGACCAAACTAGTAAAAACACAAGGAGAGGCTGTGTGTCTGTTCATGTGGAAAACATAGGGCTAGTAGAAATTTCTTTCAGATATGCAATAGCTGGACCCTAACTGCACTGATATTATCAAAAGTCTTCCCAAGGACTTATGCAAACCTCAGATTAGATGCTCAGCGAGGAAGTTCTTACATTTACAATCCTATGATCTAAAATACTGTTTACCATGCAACAAACAGACAAAAACATGGTCTCAGACTCAAGTTCAATATAGTTACCTTGTTATCCAAAACAGGCTGAATGGGGACAGTGAAAGCATCATTTACAACCACACCAAGCTCATCAACATAGAATACCAGTATACATGCTGAAGGAGCCCAGGAATTTTCTGCTGTTAAAGTGAATGTTTTTGCAGCCTTTGTGCCATAAGCCATAATTTGTTCCTTAGATAACACCTGAAAGGGAAAAATGAAACACTCAATATATTGGTATCTCAGTATGTCATAAGCTCTGCAATTCCTTCTACAAATAGCTGTTAAAGTAAGAGACATACAGCTGTGATTTTTTTTCTTTTACTAAGTGGTTGACCAGTTCTATGAGACTGGGTATGGAACAGGCAGGTAATGTAATATTTAGATATTAGATATAGATTTTTTCCATGCTTTAATTCCTGTATCACTATGGACAAGTAAAGAACTACAACGACGAGTGCACAGCACAACATATGCTATGAGAACATAAAAATACAACAGTAATACTGCCGGGTCATGTGGGTCACCTATAATAGCATTTAAGTTTGGATCAGGAATACAATTTTAAAAGCAAATCTCCCAAACACCCCTACTTACCACACTTTGGTTTGCACCACAGAAGAGCGTGAACTGGGCCCACTAACATGTTCCAGTTAAAAACAGGCATTCATTTTACCAGATCGTATTAGAGCTAGTCTGAAGGTATCTTGAAATACCTGGAGTTCAGGCCCATAGCATCAACTTTTTCAGTCTAAATCTGTTCCTGTTGGACCATACCACTTACTAATGAAGACAGAGCCATGAAGAGCAGTTCCCTGCCTTTGACTGCATTGGACCTGATTGCTTTTAAATCTTCTAGAGAGTGTTTCTATTTTAGAAAATACTCAGGAATGTCCACATTTTATATTGTCCTAAGGTTTTCCTTATTCGGTTTACTATTAAAGTCTCTGAAAGAAAAAGAATTGTAGTTATCGTGATCATTATGGTGCAGACTGTGCACAAGACAGGCATGTGTTACAGACAGGATGGGAGACTGATGATGGTGTATATAATAAACCCTTCAGTCCAGATGCTGTAAGATACAGTACAGCAGCCGAGCCATTAAACAAGCCATTACCCAAGCCATTTATTTTAAAATGCTTCCTACAAAGTTCCCTTGTTAACAATGCCACCCTGCCCACTGCACCACCGGTTTCCTCAGCCGGGAGGTCCTCCCCTCAAGCCATGCCTGCAGGCTCAGCCCTGACAGTCCTGAACCTGTGTAGAGGCTCCGCCAGCCCCCTCCTTCCACCTGCACCTGCAGGACCTGCCGACAAGTCCCAGCTTGGGCTGCTCCTGGGACATCCCTGCCCCTTCTCCCATCGCAGCTGCTCTGCACAGAGACAGTATTGCTCTCACAGTTGCACCTTGTCTCACACATTTGCAAGCAGAGGTAATCCAGCACCCAGATCAGAGACACGCTTCTCCTGGAGAGCACCTCCTTACAGCGCCAGCGGCATTTCTGCTAAGTTGCAAAATGGAGCTTTCGTTCAAAAAGGACCATCCCAGTGGAAAGGAAGTTTTGGGGCGACCTCTTTCGCAAAGCACAATAAAAAATGCTGAATCCCTCTAATGTTCAATCACATTCCACTCACTGGAGTATTTCTCAAGTTGGTAAAAGTCATCTTGGACTGTCCCCATATGTAAAATCAGTAACTTACCAGATAGTGGAACTCCCTCACTGGCTTGTTGCTTGCAATGCTCAGCTCAAAAGGCTTCCCAGCCTAGGAAAAGCATACAATTCATATGGATAAGTATGGAACCATGAGGAGTAACCTGAACAGTTCTGATCTTGGCATGTTTTGTCTCAGACTGTACCTTTATATCCTGGCTCTTTGTTTTAACCTGGAGGTAAGTCTGGCTGGGGGAGCTGAACACATCATAAACACCTATGTCGGTCCTACTGCTGAGGAACTCTGCCTGTGAGACAATGCAAAACAAAGCTCTTAACAAAACAGCAAAATCTGTGTGATGTTCACATATACAGTACTGTTTACAAGAGCATAGTAGCCTTAATGGCAGTACAGGACCACTTTACTGCTTGCTTTGGGTATCTGTTTGGTTTTTTCCCTTGCTATCTTGGTGCAATTATTAGATCAATTTTTGACAGGTTCCACCACTTTCTTTCCAGCTCTAATATGAATATGAGGTAAGGAAAATAACAGTAGGTGACATATCAACTGTTGCAGATGGTAGGAACAGCATGTGATTCGTCACAGCCCGTTCAGTTTGGTGTGTCACTGCTCCAAAGCAACATATTACAAAGTAATACCTGAACTCTCAGAGTTTTTGTGTCAGACAGGACTGGAAACTCAATATCAATTATTCCATTTTCTGGGACCGTGTAATTCAGGACATGGACTGTCAGATTTCTCTCCTCTGTTGCCTCATTCTCAAGGTGAGAAAGTGAAGAGTGGTGAAAAAGCACATCTGACTGTTGTGCAGTGATTGTGACAAGATTCTGCCTCTCTTCAGCTGTCAGCTGGTTGCTATCAGAACGTGTCACCTTTAGCTAAAAACAAAAAGAAAGAAAACACCCATCGAACAGGGTAAGACTAAAATGCCCAATGCATAAGATGTAACAATATATTTGCACCCATATCATATCAAAAAAACAAGGGCATCCTCAGATTTCTCACATATCAGTAACTTTATTTTTAATCCCTTGTGAGCACTGCTGGTAGGCAAGTCAGCCAAGAAAAAAGTTATTCATAACTCCAAGGAGTAAAAAAAAAGAGCAAAAGCTAAACAGATGGAACTGAAAGGGGACCTGCCTTTCAGCGCTCCCAATTACTCTTCTTGTTGAAAATGCTTGTCTCTTAGGCAAATTACACATATCCTACCTACAGCTGGAATATTTAATTTTATCACTTGTATCTCACCACCACAACAAAGGACAAACTAACATTACGTCATGTGCAGGAAAATGTGTCAGATGAGCAGAGATGGTGCCAAGTTAGATGTCTTCATGGATTCATCAAATGAGCTGAAGGAAAGACTTAAAACAGGCCCAAAATTGACAATCTGCAACTTCTTCGCTCCAGCATCCATCAATCAGAACTACAACTTAACATCAACCTTTACTCCCACATTCAAGCAGATTCTCATCCATAGTAAAACCATTCTCCTTCTGCATTACACACTCCAAAAATTCAACTTCTACATTCAAAACCGAACTAATGTTTCCCTTTTCTTTTTCAATTCAGAGGTCGGTCACTCCATTACCTCTCCTCCTCTGCCATTACTTTCCTATCGTCTCTCTGTACAGCGTATATGCAGATCTCCACTTACCAGTAATAGTAGCAGTTGTTCCTTCACGCTCCTCTGGGAGCATAACTGATACCTTCTTCTCTGCCAGCTGCAAGAATTGCTAAATGCCTCAGCTACCCCTCACTCAGTGTTGAGGATTTCTTGGCTGGGCGAGGGCATGTGAGCAATCCAGCCGTTAGGTGGGAACGAAGCATAAGTTTACAAAGTGCTGGAGCGGACAAGGATGCTGTGTCCTTGTACGCTGGGAAAAAGGAAGATAAGAAGAGCCTGACAAACAACTCCTGGATGCCGAAGAATGAGATAAGTAACTGCTGGACACCTCGTGAAGAAGCTTGCACAGCCAACAGAGGATAAGATAGCGTCGCTTGAAACGGGGTATTGTACCAGTTAGAATATTGTATAAGGCGCGTGCACAAGCGCATAAGGTATATAACTGTGCTAAAAGTTGTAGTAAATGGGCTTCACTTGATCACATTGGTCTGTGTGTGATGTCCCCTGTGGATCCTCTGCAACAACTCAGCTCATCTTTGGAAGAGGAAGAAGAAGCAGGTGAGAGCTGGAGTCAAACTGGGATGCTGGCAAGGAAAGTGAAAAGAACAGAACCAAATTCCCAAATGATCAGGCTAGCTATAGCTTGAGCCAATCTACTCTGACAGTGCATATTCAGTCTATTTTATTGATATTTAGGTCTGATTTCTATACGGTAAAGGCTCAGGAATTGTAAAGTTGATTCCCCTTTTCAAGCAAAATGCAGTGATGCAATATGCAACCTCTGCTAAACGCAGAAATACTGAACGCAGACTATGGACAGTGTGAAGAACGTGAAATACTTCTGGAGAGGACTGCAACTGGTATGAGAAAGAGAGGACAGAAGGCAGAAAAGACACTCGCTTGAGAGCAATGTGGTTTGATGAGTTTTACTGAATTTCGTAACAGTTGCTTAATTTTATATATATGCATTATATAAAGTTTATGTTTGTGTGTATATATGTATACACACACTTCCATATACAAATATTATTAGGAGGGTTAGGACTCAATAACTCCTCTATTGTTTTAAAGCACAGTCAACTAATGGAAAACAATCAGCTAGAAACTGAAAAGATTTCTCTTCCACGAGACTGCTGACAAACTATACTCAAATATATCCTGCCAACACTACAGCATTCCCTGCCACTTTATCCTTTTCTAGAGCAAATGCCTCTAAGTTTAGTATTTGCCGATATGTATCATGAAAAGAGGTAATTTGAAAACAAACCTGTAAATTATACTTAAAAATCCGAGGCAAACTTTGGCATCTAAGCAAAAAAACAGAAGTCGTCACACTTGTTTATGCACAGATCATAATAAAATAAATGAACTTACAGTAGCTATGAAGTTCAGAGAAGGTTTTATAACTCTGGAGTAGTCCACAAATTCAATAAAATAGTCACTTTGCTTTGGAAATATGATGGTGCTTGAATTTTGGGAGATTCCTGTTGAAGAATTGTATGTGTTTAGACAACATGCTTTTGGCATACATAATCCTTTAGCAGCAATACTATTTACTGTTCATGATTTTTAAAAAATTCTATCATAGTTTTCACCACTTCCACTCCTATCGCTCTTCAGCCTTCCAGCTAAGAATCGGTACAAAGGTGGTATACGTACTGGTACTGTCTGTCACAACGCTGAATAAGCCATACCATGTAATGCTCTACTCTACACAGACTAAGTCACAATGACACAAGGTGGGAACTTAGGAGTCCCAAATCAGACAACTTCACCTTGGCAGGCTTTCTACAGAAAGTCTGTAATGAAACCTAGTTTCTGGGATAGGCAGAAATTTTGTACCAAACGATATTTTTCTAATATGCAAGGTACAGTGGAACATGAACTCACAAAAAGGCTAAGTTTGCAAATCAGCCCGTCTAGAAGAGGGTGGACAGTGGACAAAATGGGGCCAGAGAATTCTTTCTACTGAGGTGGTTTACAAACAAACAAGTAAGGTAAGGTTATGATTAAACTTAAGTTTGTAAGATTCAGGCTAATGCTAGCAATTCTTTATACCTGCTTTTCTCATAAAAAATGATCAGTCATTGATTTTAAGCCCCCACCTAAACATATTTCTTGGTTATTTAATAAATCATTTAGCATAGAACTGTATTCAACTGAGTTAACAGCTAGTTAAACTATTTAATATCTAGGCAAGGAACAGTTCAGATAATATATTTTTCATATAATATATTTGCATGTAGATACACACGACACTTTTCTAGCACTCCAAGCCCTTCCACATAGTGGTAAGCTCTCCCAGCACCACCTGCTCTTTGGATTTCTCTCAGAAGACATCACACAGACACATACCTGTGAGCGACTCAGTGACCACCACGATAATTTCTATTGGCTCTGTGTAATCACTGTCACCTTGGTGCCACGACTGACCAGCGTTCAAGTTTTGCAACATAAGCTTATTACAGGTTACATTCACAGATCCATTTATCTGCAATGTATTAAAAAAAAAAATAATTGTTGAGCCAATAAAGCAAAGGACACCTTTCCATCTACAACAGCTTATTTCTGGTTAAGTCCTGTAGCTTTCCCCACACAGAAATTCTAGAGTGTCAACACCAGAAAATTATGAACGCTGACCTTTACTTTTTGCTTTCGGTAACTATTTTATTAAATCCCATAGAAGTTCATTACTCTCTAGAGTCAACAATGCCTTATGGAGAAAGGGTGGCTTTTTTCTAATATCTCGAATTATCCACTTCTACATGGCCAGAACGGCGGCGCCTATGCTTTACAGAAAAATACAATGAAGAGGTCCCTGCCTGAGGAGGGGGGTATAGCCAATCCAACAGACCCGAGTTCAGAGTTTCTGTAGGCCAAGTGCTGCTGAAGGCACTGAAGTCAGCCAACTGGTGAAGTCAGCCAACAGAAAATGACAGGCACACCATTTAGCAGAAATTGAACCAGTTTTAAACACAATCCACAGCTCAAAAGTAAAATGCCTGATTTTGCAAAGGGATACCATTAATCTGTAACCACTCCTAAGTCTGCATGCCTTTTTAAATTTCGTGCTCAAGGTTACAACTAGTAGAGTAACTCCAATGTAATTACTAGGCAATCGGTAGGCAAAATGCTTTGGTCTCTACCATGCTAGAGCTCCACCTAGACAATTGCAGTGGTCTCCTCTGGCCTTGTAACACAGGGCTGAGCGTGCAGGGGCACACACAGAGCCAGGGAGCATTCCTGGGCACAGGTCCTCCACCACTTATGCTGCTATAACAGCTCCTACAAAGTTTTTCTACCTGGGCCAACTAGCACGCTCCAAAATAACTTCCAGGCACAGTTCAAGGGACCACAGCAGCCGAGTATCATTCCCAACAAGCAGTCTGAATGTAAACACTTTATTCTGGAAATCGAAAAGAGTTAATACTATCCATGCAAGCCACTCCATAGACCATGCCAGCTGAACTCAGCAATTGAGAATGGTCCCAGGCATATTTAACCTACAAAAGAAGACACAGGCTTAAAGTCTATAATGCTACAAACTGCTAACAGAAGACTCACCTCCGTTGTTGTTGTGATATTTCTCTTGTTTGTCCAGTAAGAGACAGAAAGGCAAGTGACCGTTACAGTTCCCTTTACTGGCTTTCCATATGTGTACCTGAAACACATCAGTCAAAGTCAAACAACATGCCACCTCCAGGGCTTGGGCTCCTGAAGAGCTCTCAAGGCAAAAGATTCTACTAAAATATTTTTCCTTGGCCTCAAACATGGCTACAACCCATTTGCACTTTGAAACATGGAGTTTTCAATACTGAGACCAGTTTATCGACACTAAAGCCAGAAGCCCAAAACCTGGAGAGGACACAAAGTGCTGCTCTTTCCTGCACAAGAGCTCTATAAACCTATGAGTTTTGTTGTGGGCTGGACAATGTAGGAAAATTAACTATATTAAGCTAAACTGGAAGCCAGTTATTGAATAGAACACCAATGTAGCATCATAACTAATATGAAGTAGAGTTAAAATGGGACATGGGAGGTGCAAGTGTTTTGCTTCCCAAATGCTAACACAAAATGAAAGATCGCAAGATATTTGTACTCAAATTATTTAGTAATCACAGTCCAAAGAAATCATGGCATTATTACATGGCAAACATAACTTGCAGCTGTGGCAAATCTGAAAACTGTAACATATTCACTTCTTAGAATGCCATTAGCAACCTGCAGTCAGTAAGCAGTAATAAAATAAAAATTTTGTACAAATATTTCAAAGTTATACATAACAGAAACCACGATATTATCAGATTCAGACAGAAGGAGGCAGGGAGGGGACCAAAATCATTCTAGTCCATCAGTAGTAATACATTCAGATGTGTACTTTACATCATTATGGATTTGACTGGCAGCCATTTAAGAGATATCAAAGCTGAAAAGCAGAGGGAAAGAATAATCAAATAGCATAGTTACAGGAAGAACTCTGACAACACTGTCTTGCACCTGAACTCAGTCTTTCCAAGCAGACCTAATTACAGTAATAAGCTGCCATTAACCTTGAAATGATACTGCCATTGGGTAGCATCCCTGTATTTAACTTAATCTAATAATACTCCAGAGATGAGAAAGGGAAAGGGTTTTATGACATCTACAAGTGTAAGGGACATATAAACTCTTTGTATACAGAGGCATTACGCCTATAAAAACAGTCATCAGGAATGAAGTAATTCCCTTAAAATAAAGATGACGTATCAGTAAAACTTTGGCACTGCTGGGATTCAATCAGGCAATTCACTGGCATTCAAGTCTGGATTTATTGCAGCAGACAGGTACACTTTCAAATACTTTATATCTAATGAAGGAGCCAAGTACCCTGTAGAAGACCAAAACAATTTTGGAAACCAAATTCACATTGGCATATAATGGATTCCAAAAGCAAAGCAGATTAGGGAAAAATATTGAGGAAAACTTTTTTTTAAAAATTGCCCCTTATGAGAAACCTAGATGGTTTATAATATCAGGTTGCATTGGCTCTAGGAAAGGAAGCTTTTTCTCAAAAGTCCAAAGATTTAATTTAAATAGCTTGTTAAACAATCATTTCTGCATTTTACTTATAAATGGAGTGCTTCTTTAGAAGCTATGTATTTTATGCATTAAATAACCCACGAAAGACCTTTTATTTCAGGTCTCCTTGAATGGACCTATCAGGTACCTCTATCTGGCTCTCGTCTTACCAAAATAAAATTAATTTCTATTTGAGATTAATGCATCCTATATTTTTTTCCTAGGTATTTGTTCAGCCGAAAAATAAAATATTATTTATACAATAGTCTACAGTGAAGTCTCTTCTGAAGTTCTCAAGGGTTTTTAATTCTTCACCCTTTTACAGGTATAGGTATTCTGATAGGCAGGAGAAGTATATACCTCAAATCCACAATGTGGATAAATTGGATCAAGAAGGATGTGCACAGAAGTTTGCATAATTTTCCAAGTAGTCTAATAAAATATAGTTACTCTACCTACAGACCTTGACACAGTAAGTTGGAGAGCACCATAAAAGAGCCATAAGAACAAAAAAATGCCTAAAAAAATACATTATAAGCAAAAGACTCAAGAAATTTTCTGAATAAGGTAGCTAAAAATGTCTTGGTTATAGTCTAGAAATACATTTACCAGACCAAAAAAACTAACTAGAAGTCTGAAGATCTATCTAGCATTATTACAAAAAAATCCAGTAACTAGAAATGGATGCTAGCCAACTAATTTTGACTAGAAGGCACTTTTTTAGCATTCTAAATATAAGTTTTCGCTTTGACACTTAGAGACCCACAATCATTTCCTTAAGAGTGAGGGTGGCAATGGTATCAATAATTTACTTACTTTGCAGTGACAACACCAGTTACATCTTCCTCTCTCAACGAGTAGTATAATGGTGTTGTTATCATAACATCAAATTTTGGTAAAACTAAAAAAAAAAAATTAAAAAAAATTACAGAAAGCATTAAATTCACACAAGAAATAACATCTTTTTCTTTTTTTAAGTAATAAGGGTAGAACATGTAATATGATAAGACTACTACAGTTTCCTAAGGAATATAAAGTAAGATATATTTTTAACCCAACCATATTCATGCCCCAGACTAAGACTTTTTGTTGAAAGGATAACAACAAGCATCATAAGAGCAGTCTGCACACAAGCTTGAAAGACTGAAATAGAAAACGTTTAACTTATTCGGTCAGCATTTACAAAATCATCAGCAAGCTTCATGATCAGCCATTTATACAGATATTTTGGGAAGAACACACTGCCTCCATGATCCTGGAAAAACAGGGACAATAACTGCACCTCATAGACTGAATATAAGTACTTTAAAGATTGCATGACATCCAGACACTACAGTAGTAGGTCATTAAAACTACCAAAGATAAATAGGGTAGCTGATAGGACAATGTTCCTCTCAGGACACAGAATCAGTCTCAGAGAAGCAAGAGATTTGGAAATTAGACTTTCCAGGAGTATTCAAAAGGTTCGTGCTAGCCAAGGAAGCTAGTCTAAACTAATGGAGAATCAACTACCAATTTTGGTCACTACTAAATGCCCTTAAGTAACACTTACCATATTCCATCACTTTAAATCTTTGATAATGAACTTGACCCTAATGAAAAAAAATCATATGAGAAAAAACATACAATTGTGGTTAGATTACCAAGTTTAACATACCCTCTAGGCCAAATCCCACCCAGATTCAAGTTAAATTACAATTTCTGACATGATGTGATTTTAAATCATGGCTCAACCATCATCAGCTCCTGTAGGAACCAGTAGTATGTATTTGCACCACAGAAGGACACAGAAGCTCACATCTGGCAGATTGTAAGTATATATAATGAAGAGTTTGGGGAGCTTCAGATCTGCAGACATCTACGTATGCCTGGTTTCTGTATAAAGAAACAAATATCCAAGCTAGCTAGCATAAAACTGCCTAGCATAAGTACTCACAGTCATCATGATGAACCATGACTGACCTACCAGCAGTACTTTACTAGCTCATTTAAAATTAACTCAAGTATTTCTACACAAAAGAGAAGCTCCTACAGTATCTAGTGGACAAGACCATTTCAAAAGCATGTATAATCTTAAGGTTCTTCATTTATGCAAAAGGCAGCTAAAATTTTCTTACAGTCTACAGTGCATACTTACTTCGGCAGAGACACTCTTGGGTTATATCTTCCTGTCTTGTTTATTCGTTAGTTAAAAATCAGTGGAAGAAATAAACAACTATACAATATATTGTTACTTGTGTTCTCTTTATTTTCCTATTTTTCTAATTTTTTCACTTATTTCCTGATTTTCTCAGGAGGGTATCTGAAAGCATATTCTGGCACATCTTTGAGATGTGGTACATCAGGCCATATGTGGCACATCATTGGGAAATTAATTTTAAAGCTTTTTTTCACTCTCTGAACATTAAAAATTCAGCAGCTATTCTTATTCTTTGGTACAATGACAGTGGGCCAAAAAGTCACGGTAGTCAGCCACATAAATTTTGCTTTTTGTTGTCTTACTCAATTGTTCTTCCTTGCTAAAGTACAAGTAATTCAAGCTGCACCAGGGGACATTTAAATTTAATATGAGGAAAAATTTCTTCACTGAAAGGGTTATCAAGCATTGGAACAGGCTACCCAGGGAAGTGGTGGAATCACCATCCCTGGAGGTATTTAAAAGACGCGTAGATGTGGTGCTTAGGGCCACGGTTTAGTGGTGGACTTGGCAGGGCTAAGTTAACAGTTGGACTTGATGATCTTAAAGGTCTTTTCCAACCTAAATGATTCTATGATTTTATGATTCTGACCAAGCATGTACATCATTTGCCTGCAGACATATAAACCTCCTTCAATGATTTTTTCACAGCATCATGCCAAAAGCTGCCATCAGCAGGGAAATGGCATGACATGATTTACCAGCAGCACCTAGAACTGGAGCTCTGAATCTCAGCTGATCTGCTTGACACAGTGATTACACTGGAGCAACGATTTTCCAAGAGGAAAATCTGAGCTCAGCCAGGCTGGAAGAATGGGCTGAGAAACCGAAGAAGTCTCCACTTCCCAAAGGACAGAAAGGGAGAGGCTCCTTTTGAAAGCCTATTTTGCCTCTTCGCATAAGAGTCTTCTGGGAAAGAGGGGAAAGATCAAGAGAGACAACAGTCTGTCACTAGGAGGTGGCTATTTTGAAAGGTTAATATCATCAGCTGCTGCTTAATTGCATGGTGAGGTTATGTTGATGTGGAGCTCAGAAATCTGATTACTTTGATTATTTCTGAGAACAGTGACACCGCTACAAGTTGCCATACGTGCTGGAGTATCTCAGTTTGAAATGTGGGGCAAAGGAGACAGAATGTGGATAAACAATTGTCAGGTAGCATCAAGATATGTCAGATGGGAATGAGTGTCTGTGGCAAGAGAGGATAAACTTAGAACTCCTGTGGGAAATACCCCAGGACCAGGATCTAAGCTGGAAACAATTATAACTGATCTCTCTTACCTGATCAATGGCTTTGCAAATTAAGCATCTCAGACCACACTAAGATCCCTGTATCTCTATATTTACACTTTTCCTAGCAAAAGACTTCTATCAAAATAAAAATCAGATTGCTACTGATTTCCTTATTAAGTCACAGATCACCAAAATAACTGTCGTATTTATACTCCTAGGCTTGAAAAGATATATGCCAAATCTGCTATTTTCACATTTGTGCAAATCATAATCCCTACAACACAAAATGCTACAGCACTGATCTGCAGTCCACAATCCGATTACTATCAGGTAATCTTAGGAAAATGACCTGTAGTCAATTTATCTCATTTCTGCTTCTCTGTACATCTTTTATTTCCAATGTTAAGCATATATATGTCATCCTTGCCGTTAAGCAAACCATGAACAGAATGTTACCCCAGCTGGCAGGATGAAAAAGCATCTCCCTTGCAAATGAGATTTTGTTTCACATTACCTCAAAAGTCAAAAAAAAAAAAAAATTAAAAGCTAAGAGAACTTTAAGCAGTAGAAAACGGAGATTAAAGTGAGACTAGCGCTCTTGGCTGCACCTTCTCTAAAACGACAACCTTTATGACAGAAAGCCATGCTTCACAGTGCAGGGAAAGGAAAATACCCTACTGGGTCATCTTGATGATTTGAACACCAAACCACATTTCCCACTAACACAGACTTTTCAGCCAAACTGGTTTGGAATAGGACAAGTAACAGCACTTCAACCACTCCGTATCAGTTTAGTTCCTCAGGGCAGGGCTGTCTCTCTGGCAAATATTGTTCAAATATTTTGGAGTGGAAGTTGTTAAACCAGTTTCCAGGAGTGGTGGCTTTTGAGACAAGCAGTTAGTTATATATACAACCCAAGAGAGATTTATTTTTTTTTACAGTAGGAAAACACCACCACACTTATTCCACTTGTTTCCAGAGCTACTTTATTCTAGTACAGTTTTTGTCTTCCATGCCCTCTCCTGCTTCTCAAACACACTCACCCTTCCAGGCTATTAGCATTTTGCTCTAAATCAGCATTTCTTAAACTGCAAAACATCTATTACGTTCTGTGCACATTGCCCAGAGTATTAAGAAAACAGTGCCAAAAAGAGATCCATATAAGTATTCTGAGATCCTGAGGATGATGGAGCCTTTCTGCAGTTGAGCCTTAGATGCTGTGGATCTTTCCATCTAACAATCGCTAACAACTACGGTCCAGATTTTGCTCTGCTGTGATGAACCAGTCCTATTTGAAGTCATTTGGGTCTAATCCAACCAGTGAGATCACAGGAATTGTTCTCCCCAAATTTTTTCTTCTTCTTTGGCAACTGAAAGTCCCTAAAACAAATCTGGTCTAGGTCCATTTTCCTACTTTTTTCTGACATTTACATGCGTCACAAGTTATAGCATCGGGGAAAGACTCTGGGTGTGGTCTCAGGGCTTTGCCCTGAAAAAGCGCAGTGCTGGCACCGGCTGTATTCCCGTGGCTGCATCACCATCGCACAGCCCCCATCAGAAACATTCCTCTGCCTCCGCTTTGCAGCTAAATAAAATAGATTTTTATCCAGACAGAATTAACAGGAGCATTTCATGATCACTTTCGTGCTTTATTTTCACATGAAGGCAATAAACCCCGAAATAAAATACTGGATGAATTCCCAAACTTCTGTTCGAATCCACCAGCACGGTCTCCAGAAACTAAGCAGAGTCACACCAATGTCAGATCCTGATTAAATATCAGTGCTCATTTGCAAACTACTGAATACACAGCCAGTTCCAAAGGTTTTATGTACAGTCTGATTTTGAAGGAAGGTGACACTTTTCTTAAGTAATGGTATATATAACCTTAAACTCAATGGATCAAATGTGAAATCTGTAGCTGACCTAGCAGTAAAACATCACTGTGAATACACTGTAACATTCATAAAACCTCAAAAGTTAAAAAATTCAAGTGCAAAGTATATAATAAAACCCACCTGATTTTGAAAGTTGCTTTCTACCTGAAGCTTTTAAAAAAATATAATAGTCTTCAAAAATATTTTAGACAGCCCTTGTTGCACGTGAAACATTACTACTCTTCCATATTTGATCATAACTTTCCAAATAACAACTTCCATAAATTAGATTACAAAATGCCTTGTAACTAGGAACAAATTCTGGTTGGAGATACCTACTACTAAAACTCAGCAACTAAAAGCCTTTCAGCAACAGGCTCCACAACAGGAAATATAAGATATCCAACTAAAATACAAGGTGAAGACTTGGGAACCAGACTGTAATTACTCTGTCTTGTGTTTTCTCAGAACAGCTGTGCTAACACCTGAACTCTTATTAAAAAGTATTACAGGACATTTAACAGCAGCAAGCAGCCAGAACCTGATTTGAAACAGGATTCAGAAGCAGTACTTCCAGGAATCCAACTTGGTACACTTGGGAACTGATCTGTAACCACTAGAAGGGAAATGTTATTTAGTGACTTAACAATACTCTTTAAAGACAAGAGGGAAACTTGAGAGAAATGCTGGACTGCTGACTATTTAACTAGAAAGCTCAGGTCATGGCATCAGGATAGCTAAGTCATGGGGAGATCAGCCTGGGTTTGCCCTCTGAAGATGTTCCTAAAGCCCTGAGTAGATCCATAAGCTGTGCTGGATGCCATGCGGACCCAGGGCTAGCAGTACTAGTTAAGGATAGGCAAGTTGATCTATTAAAAATGCCAGACATATACTAATTTTTCCTTAGCACTATATCTAAATTCTCAGTGACCTGTTTTCAGGAAGGGATTGGTGAATCTATGCAACTTCCTATATGACACAGAAAAGAACTGTACCTTCCTTGGACAGCAGAACGGCTGCAGAACAGCAAGGAATATCCAGGCAATAGCTAGGAATATCCACTCAGAGTGATCCGGGTCACTCACTAGCTTTCACTAAACACCAACTAAATCTCTACCACATCACCTGCATAGAGACATCCACATGTCTTAAATCTCAAACTGAATCCCATCCCATATGACCTTGTATTTCAGGGCATAAGCTCACTTGTAACCAAGAGAATCAAAAAGAGTTTCCCAACAGAAAAGCTCTTCTTTATTCTGCAAGGTTTCGTGCAGATTTCATTAATCCAGTGGTATGACGTGTTATCAGAAAAATAACAGTCTGTGAAACAACCCATGAGACAGACCTAGTGTAATAGTGTGAATATTGCAACAGTTATTTAATATACTCTGCATATGATAGCCTTATCCAATGTAAGATGCTGCATAGGCACGTGCTACAGAAATAATGCATATTGCTTTGTCATTACATTCTTTTAACACAGAACTTGAAAACTAAAGCAGAGCAGGTGTGAATGACAGAGGAAAAGGAGTCTGAAAGTAAACAACATAAGTTTCTATGTGTGGAGCTCAGGGTTGCTGTTTTACTTCCACAGGATAAGCATTGTAAGAATCGCCAGTTTTTTATGGACCCCAAAACCTACAACTTTTTTTTTTATGTAATATACTGTTCTTTTTCTCCTCTATTTTAATTTTCAATTCAAAGAGTTTAATGTCAGAAGGAACCATTTAGCCTGACCTCATTTTATTCCAGGTTTGGTTACCCTAGTATTCAGCTACTCCAGCACTCTGTATTATTATAATGCATCTTCCAAAAAGGCAACCATTACCGATGCTAAATCATCAAGTAATAGAGAAGCCCTCACTCCCATTTTTTGTTTGTTCCAATGATTAAGAGCTTCATTGATGAAAGACGTATATGCCAAAGAGAATTTGTCTGGCTTCAATTTCTATTAGCTGGTTCAGACTATGCCTTTCTCCACTAGATTAAAAAGTCTTGTAAAACTTGTGACACCACTCACAGACTGTAATCAATAAATGCATTGATTCATTTGTTACCTTGATATACAGTCAACAGATGGGACTTCTGCAGTCTCCCACCGTGAAGCTTCCTTCCCTGGCTCCCTCTGCAAATTCTGTCAGCAGTTTATATTAGAAACACCCTGGGTGAGTGTCAATTGCCCAAAAATCAATCCATCCTTCTTTAACAGACTTTACATACATTGCTGGTTTTCATTAGGATTTTGTACAATGAAAAGCCTGTACAAAAATCTGTTACATCAGTAAAACTACCTTAGTAACCAAATCCATAATAGCCTTAAAGAATTTCATTTTTTGACGGTGGAATCCCAAATCACCTTTGTCATTGTCTTCTTCACACCAGATGACAGGTCCATAGTTTCCCATGTTACCTCACTTTAACTCTTTTCTGTTAAGGACATTCATCTTCTGATGGTCTTTTCAAATCTCCCTACACTGAGATTCACTTAATGACTCAGAACCATCATCCCTATTAAATGTTTCCATCTCTGCCACATAATTACTGTTTGCTCGTGTTACTGGGCTCTCCCACCGCTGGAATTTCTTTTGTTTCTAGCAAACTTCAAAAACTCTTTCGTACTTTCATTAACCATCAAGTTTTTCTTGGTATCTTTAAATTTCCTACAAATATGCAAGAGCTCAGACTTTCATTTATATTGATACCTATCTCCTAGTTCCTCTTGTTTCCACTTATTAAATGCAGTGTTTCTTAAATATTAACCATTTCCTCTGTCAATGAAAAAAAAAATCCCACTTCTGTTCTGCCCAAGTTCATCTTTTCCCAAAAGAGCACTTTGTTAAATGTACCAAAAGCATTTTGCAGTACTTTCCACCTTGAATGGTCTCCTGTAACAACAGTAAACAGAGAAAGATATCCTAGAGTAATGAGCATTGTCCCTGCCCCTGGGTATTCTTCATGCTGCTGAAGCATTTAGAGCTCTATTAAGAACCCCAAACACTCTGTGCTAAACCCCTAAGTTTTAAAAATTTAATAGTATGAAAAATGAGATGAAAACATGATAAAGACAACCTAGGAAAGGTTGTACCCCAGTAGATCTAACATGAAGGCCAATGTCCAGTCTTTGGCAGCAGCCAAGATTCAACACTTAAAGAGAACTGCATCGACCAGGGTAGCCAGCAGTGACACTGTGTCAGCTCAAGCCTCAGTGCCTCCTAGTTAACAGTTCTTAGTGGAGGGTACTTCTGTGAATTTGTCCAGCTATATTTTGATCCCACCTGAGTTTTCAAGTATTCACAACACCACTGGTACTGTACTCTATACTTCAGTTATGCTGTTTTAATTATTTTGAAATTGCTCTTTACCTCCTTCACCTGGTGCCCTCTAGCTATGTATTGGAAGAGACAGTGAACAAAATGTTCCCTATTTACTTTCTCCTTGTTACTCATGACTTGAGAGACATTCCCACCCTGCCATATGTTTTCCAGGCTCATTAACCTTCTGTAGTAGTACTGAATGGCTACAATTTAGAATACCGGCAACTACAGTCTAAGAAGATTTCACTTCACTTGTCTGTTTTCTCCCAGCTGTTTCACTAGCCCACATGAACCTGTAAGGCATTTTTCTTTCAATTTTACAATTTTCTTTTTTTCCTCTTCATCTTGGTTTTGTTTCAAGAGGGAGTGGCTCTCATATTCAGATCCTGGAAACAGCTGCTGCAGTTCCTTCAGCAGTGCCCTCCTGACTTCAGGATTACTCAAGTCTTCACAGAAAGACCAAGCAAAAATTCACACACTTTTTTGCCTGGCAAGCGAGCCGTGGAGGAGCCCACCACTGTCACCAGCCTTTCTTCCCATGTCTGAGCCACACTCCCCCACCTCCTGAAAAGTACCTCTGCAGCTGTGAGTGGGGCTGTGCTGTCAACCTGAGTTAGGCAAACAAAAACACAGAGATGCTTTTCAATGTGGGTCACTTACTTCCCTGGCATGCTTTAGATCTCAGCCTTACTACAGCTGCCTCAGTGTGACTGGAAGCTCTTGAACAGCAGCGCAGGGATGGGAAGGAGCAGCCAAGCACAGGAACAAGGGCAGGAACAACTTAAAACATTTTTCCCATCAAAGACAATAGTAACGACTCCACACCTACATGAGAACGTGTTTGAAAAATCCAGTCCTGACACTCACTTGACCACCACCCTCACCTACCTCAGCCTGTAGAATCTATCAAACATACAACTGGTACTGGTAAATACTACTCTCAAGTAATACAAGAACACATGAGTTTTCCTGCTTTCTACCCCAACATCTCCCTCATCAGCAAACATTAAGCAGTCCTGTTTGTACTTGCTAAATATCTCCGAACAGCCACTGCAAGCCAAGTCGGAAATGCAGTTCCCAAATTACAGGCACTTAAAGCAGGCTGAATAAATCTGACACACAGTTTTGAACAGCTAAACCTCCAGCTATTTTTGCAACATATTCCACAATGTATGAGGTGTGTACAGCTTAAATGATTGGACTGATAGAACTATTACCAACAGCAACGTGCAAACTAGATCATACGAGTTTTGTTATGCCATAGTTCTGCTTTACTATTCATCCTTTCTATTTTGCATAGTTATTTTTTCCTCAGTAACGCCTCAGTCATCGTGAATTGCTGAAACACCCCTAAAACTAGGCAGAGATTTGTAAATAGTCTTTGATTCCACACCCCTTGAGACAGTGACTGGCTGTACAGCAGGGCAGAATGAATTTCTGTATATTAGCTTACAAAATAAACATAAGGGCGTTTGACTTAAAAAAACCCTAGTACTCCATTAACATCTTTCTTTTATATTAATATTAAAAATCCTCACTTTTTAAATAACATTTGTATTTTAGAATCAAAACACAGACCTTAGGATAAAATACGTATGCTTCTTTTTTATATCTTCCCTTACAAAACCATATACTACTGAAAATCTTGTGAGGCTTCCATAATATCTTGGGTTTGCCACGAGGGAAGGATTTCCTCATCTCATGGTTCATGCTTATTTCTGCTTTTGCTTCACCGAAGTAAACACAATTTTATTCACATCTAGAGAAATTAATCTCTCTGTGATTTGGCAATGTTAATACTCACATTCACTTCCACTTCTATGGACCAGTCTCCTAGTGGAGGGTTCATTGATAACTGAAATTTTTTGGAAACTACACCCAAATCACCCTCCTCCATCAACCACTGCTGAATCAACTTCTTCCGAGGGTCCTAGGAGAAATGTTAAATGCATGTTAAATGCAAGTGGTCTTGCTAACAAGATTTAGGTAGCAATATGTATGATCTTTATTTGTCACATAAGTTGAAATGTATGACAAATTCCAATGTATAACTAGGTTCCTGTGGATACTTACTCGGATATATATATTCAGAGACGCTTTGTAAGGTTTGAGATCAGGATAGACAGTGACAATCCGAAACATCACGTCTTGTCCTGGTTTATACATAGATTTATCAGTCTGGATGAATACGGAGATGCTCTTTGACACGTACATCAAGCTGGTACGGTTAGAGAAGATGCGCCGGCCATCAGTATGGCCTTCCACCAGTAATTCATAATTCCCAGAAGCACTGTTCAAAGGCAGCTAAAAAAAAAAATAGTGAGACTCTGTTAATTATCCAAAATATTCTTGAAGATACTATTATTCCAAAAACATTTGACATAAAGATCTGACATATTCCTGAACTTGTCAACTTATGTAGATTCTCAAAAAGAGAAAGAGGATTTCAGGGCTTTAAAGTGTCATTTCAACAATTACCTGAAAATGTGTTAGCAGAAGCATCTTTTCAATGTATTTGCATCTAATTTTCGGTAGTAATCAGCTTTTCAACATGTAAGTATCTATGTATTCATATACCACGCATAGACACACACACATTGTGCTCCCTCTTCTCTTTTCACAGTTACTGAGAAATTTCTTGGGTTTGATTTGGGGGGGCTAATTTTTTTCTGCCTTCATGACTTTTTGGTAATGAATTTTCCAAAAATAAAAGAGCTGAAGAAGCTATATGTGGGCAAGGTGAGCAGGACAGTAAGAAAACCTTGCACTTCTTTCAACAAGCTTTAGCTTCATGTCTTATGGGGTAGAAAAGTCAAATTCAGAATGAAGATCTCATGAGGTAAGGTACTGCTCTTCAATAAAAACCTCACTGATTTTGTCTCATTTCACTTTAATGATTCACATGTTGCGACTCACCTAGAAAGTAAAATAATTATTCTTCCCAAAATATTAAGGAATAAAGGAAGAGACATTTCATATGGTTAACTTATTTAGGATAGACAGTGCAGGCTCCTTCAGTGCTGGCAGTAAACACAGACAGATATCACTGGCAAGGAAATTTAGACCACGTAAGATCAGAATAACCATGCACACATCTCTCTCTCTCTGTCTCTCCAGTGGACAGAGGAAATCTAGAGCTCATAATTCAGCTGCATCAGTTCATTTCACAAAGTTAGGTGGGAGGAATCCCAGCCACAGGGGTCGAAAGGCTCGAAGCAGAGCTGCTGCAGCACATGGGAATTTAACCCGGAGCAGAGCCTACACAGGCAACGAATGACCCCAGGGACATCCCAGCCCAGATGCCAGCTTCAGTACTGCTGTCTGCTTAGGAGCGTCTCTTTGAAGAAGGAAAAGGGGTTTAACACAGCACACAGCTCGTTCCAACAAGTAGCCCTGCTAAAAAGCTTAAGAGTCACATGCTTCTGTTTGCAGTTACAACAGTAAATCTGGAGTAAAATCTCTGAAGTCAAGACAACTAAAACAGACAGGCTTGCATTTTTCAGCATAACATATGGAAGTGAAGCACTCCTCTTGCACTGGTAATGAAAATTACAGCTGTTAACTCACCAGGCACAGCACTTCAAAAGTATCCTACCAAGCTCTATAAAGAAAGGCTGTTGTGCTGTCAAAACTCATTTTAAGAACACACAGTGAAGTAACAGAAATTCCCAAAGAGGGAAATATGTCATAGGGTGACAAACGAGGTAGATGCAAATGTCTGTATCAAATACGTCTCCTTTTCTGTGTGTTTACCTATGAAGAGGAATCAACTACAATTTCATCCCTCTCTGTTGACCTTCTGTTTTTGAAAACAAGCCAAGTGGAAAAAAAAAAATCAGGAAGGGGAAAAATAAACATGCTCTCTTTTTCACTCTGAGCAGGTGTATGATGACACAGGAAGAAAGAGATTTCCCCTTTAAAATCTGGACTTATATAACTAAATTTTAGGTGCAAAGCTCCACACTGAAATAGATTCTGCATTTTCTTCAACTGCAGGTTTTTGTAAACACATTGCCAAGAACATATGATTCACATATTTCAACACTCTCCAACTTCCATGCCAAGTATTCTGGAACACATTAAATAGGAGGAACAGCTTTAGTTACTGCATCTGTCAAATATTACCTCAAAATTAATTCATTTATTAATATTACCATTTATTAAAGAAGGTGTATTCCCTAAAAAGCAGTCAGGATTCCCTACAAGAAGTCCAGGAAACATTATAAACTTTAAAAATCAAAACGGGGGGGAAATAAGCTTTTTTTCTCTCATCATAGCAGTGATTTGTGCTCTTACAGCATTATTTTAACATACTTGCAAGGATTGCCTTTGATTTCTTCTTCTATAAATGTCATTTAGAGACCTCATATATTTTTCTGTATCATTTTCCTATCATGAATAAAGATAGATAGCATGAGTTCCTCCCCTGACTTTTATACTTTTTCTATTTCAAAAGATCTTTCCTTCCTGCAATTTGGTGACAAAACTGCCTGTTGTACTTTTCTTGATGTAAAAGCCAGAGGCAATGAAGTTTGCATTGCCACGACAGTGTATTAGGACAGATGAGGTGCAAAGTAACCCACCTTCTGTTCACACATCTATGCTAACAGAAATTGTACTAATACAACACTTCCAGAAGGTCACTGCTACAATAATGGTAACTATTCACCTCAGCCCCACCAACTCCTTCTCTAAAGGGTTGTTTCTCAACCCAGATACGAGCAAGGCAGCTTTTAACAGTAGGTAGTAGGAACTTGCTATGAAAATATTTCATGTTGGTCAACACATCCCCCAAGTGAATGGTATTAGTATCCCCATTTTGGCACTCCTAATGTAAAAGAAAAAAAGGCCATCTCACGTACTTCTCCTGACCACAGCAGCCACCGTCACGAGCACCTCAGACAAGGAAGCTACTGTTTCCTCTGGAAAAGATGACGGCTGAAACCAGAAACTCATTACCCACCTTCTGCTACCAGCCAACTACACTTTGGGCAGAACATAAGTCTACCATGGCTACACAAATGAAAAAAACATCTTACTGTTAAAAAATGAGTCAGTTTTCATCACTTCAGATAGTGGCAAGAGAGGGGGGAATTCACCTCACCTAGTTTTAAGACCTGGCCAGATTATATCAAGGAATTTGTTAATTTAATCTTTTTCTTTTTAAACTGAATTTTCTATGTTTGTTAATTTGCAGTTTGTACACATGCATTTCAACCTAATAGGCTTCATAATGTTGAGCTGCTCATTGTCATTGATTATCCATCTATCAAACATTTCCAGATTATTTCATCAGATATACAGCTTATTTCAGACCAGAATTTAAACCCACTGGATTTAGGGATACTCATAGACTTACAGATGTTGAAAAAAATAAAGACTTTGGTAAAACTTTTTCCTGACACAAATACGTAATTCTTTAGATCAGGTTTTCAAGATAAACATCCAGGATTATAAATTCACGATTCATACTCAACACACAATTTGATATTATACATTTTTGTTGACTAGTTAGCTTATTATGTACTTTCACTGAACGTGCATTTCCAAATCCTTAAGAAGACTGTGTATAAATACATTTTTTATTTTAATACTTCTCAATTATTGCTTTGCACAACTCTTTTAGCTCTAATTCGCCCTCATGGTGTGTCTGAAATAGAGATGTAGGTATCAGCCATTCAAAAAAAACCACAGAGCAAAGTTCTGTGTTCAAGTTTTATGATAGCTTGTGCTGATGCTAGAAATCAGCTCCCAAATCCTGTAATTACTTGTAACAAGTACAAAACACTTGACCTGAAAGCTCCTTGGCTTATTGGTCAGTAAATACACTCATCTGAGAATGTGAAAATAGCTAGGATCACATACAAAATCCATTATCTCATCAACACCAACTGGTGAAAAGTTACAGACAGTCAACATTTTCTGAGGAAGGAGGAAAGAAATACTTACTACTGGAAGAACAAGAGTCCCAAAGGAATCTGTATAAAAAAGAAGAAATACCACACTGTCAAAAAACTTACAAAAAACTTACCCAAACATCAACATTATCAGGTTAATTAGAAGAGCACTGCTCCTCCCGCATTCCCACACTGCCCATAATACCCATCGGACAACCGAATTCCTTTGATGCGGCTACTCTGGAGCTCAGGGCACATGGACCATCCAGCCAACACACAGGCAATGGCTGCAACCAGCTGGCCAGCATGCACATGCGTATCTGCCAGGTGATTGCTGCCAAACACCGTCTGGACATGAAACTAAAAAATACAGAGCCTGGACCAACTGCTGCATTAGTCACTATCGACATATTGTGTTTACACTTCATTCAACTTCTCACTCCCCACATTTATTCCTCCCAAGTCCTGTCAAGACCACTGTCAGCCATCATTTGGTTATGGGATAAGCTGCTCATCTCCACAGATGCGTGAAGGAGCACGAAGGAAGGACGGCAGGTGGGGGAACCCCCGTAACACCCAGCCCCATGCCAGGGGAGCACACAGCCCATCACTCACCCATCACCACAAGCCCAGAGGCACACCAGCAGGGGGGAACCCCAATACCCCAGTCAGAGACACTAACCCCCCACCATCAGGCTACCAGATTCAGCAACTCCCTAAAAATCACTACCGTCCCAAATCTGCTAAAAGAACCAGCCAGAGCAGAACAGCCCAGAAAAACTGAAATGCAGTGTTCCACTTAAATAATTGTCTGAGGGTGCCAACAGTGTCCCAGCTGGGAGCTACCTGAACAAGGAGGGTATGGTTTGGCACTGCTGTCCCTGAGAACAAGTACCCTCTCAGGTACCACTGCCCCAAGACCAAAGCATCCTTCTGCTTTTGCAAAGAAGTTGATTCTGCAACTCCTTCACATGTAAGAGAAACTCAGGATATTTTGCATTACTCTCCTCTGCAGTTTAGCAGGTGACTACATTTCATAGTCATTTTTATCAAGATTAACAACTTTCTAGAAGGAGTAAAAAAGGAAAAGACTTTAAACTACACGTTATTAGAGAACAGCAAAACGGCAAAAAACTGACCATGCCCTCTAGCAGTAACCTCCTACCTGGTGGTTTCACTGCTATGAAACAAAGCCAGCAGTGTGGCAGTATGTCTGTGCCGAGCCATTGCCTCTACAACAACCTAAAGCTGCTTCTTCACTGGGCACCAGCTCTCAGCCTCCTCTGCAGATACATCCACTACACCCCTTCCTCCCTTACATGGTTGACAGAATATGTGCGATACCTTTTGCTGGGTTTCAAAAGTATGAACTCCACTCTACAGCAACATTACTTCTCTGTTTGGTGGCGTTTGATGTCCATGTTCTCCACTTGAATATTTTCCTTTACATTCACATAGACTGAAACACCTTTACAATCTATTCAGTTCTCTGCTCCACCCGAGTTATTATTTTCCATTGATTCTGCAGCTCAGATAAAAGCTAAAATTTTCAAAACCATGCACAGGATTTACCACCCTTAAGCAAAGGAGCACCCAGAATTAACCATCCTCACTGTATTACATCACCATGGCAATAAGTAACTAACATACTAATGTATGTGGATTAATATAACTTACTATTGTAACTATTTTAGATAATGTGGACTCATATATTTTTACAATCAAAATAAATGTGCTGTTAAGCTCCTGGATATCATTACCTCATGGAGCCATTAGTGCCACAGCTTTTATTTTAATTATGTAATGTATTTTACAACAGACTAGAATAGAATAGAATAGAATAGAATAGAATATTTCAGCTGGAAGAGACCTCCAATGATCATCTAGTCCAACTGCCTGACCACTTCAGGGCTGACCAAAATTTAAACCATGTTATTAAGGGTATTGTCCAAGTGCCTCTTAAAACACTGACAAGCATATCACAGGATCCCAGGGAGAAGAGCTCAGCACCTCCCTCCCCACGTCCCCTCCTCAGGAAGCTGTACAGAGCAATGAGGTCGCCCCTCAGCCTCCTTTTCTCCAAACTAAACAAGCCCAAAGTCCTCAGCCGCTCCTCATAGGACATGCCTTCCAGCCCTGTCACCAGCTTCATTGCCTTCCTCTGGATACGTTCGAGTACCTGAACATTGTTCTTAAATTGTGGGGCCCAGAATTGCACACAGTACTCGAGGTGAGGCCACACTAATGCTGAATACGTCGGGATAATCACCCCTTTTGACCAGCTGATTATACTGTGTTTGATGCACCCCAGGATGTGGTTTGCCCTTTTGGCTGCTAGGTCACAGTGCTGACTCATATTGACTCATATTTTCTTCTGCTGATTCCATTCAGTTAGACTTTTTGTATCTCCTAAAAAGCAATGGGTTTATGCCTATCTTTTACTCACTTGTTTCATGGAGAAAGCAAAAAACCAATAATTTATTTATTTAATTTATGTCCTTCTTGATCCGGGACATAAAAGCATTCCAAGATGAAACAATCACTTGACTTCTGAACTCCAATAAATGTTAATTGTAAAAGTCAAGGAATTCTTTCCTTTGACAGTGGCAAACAGAAGGAAGTCTCAATGGACTGAACACAGGTTGTCCTGGCTGCTGCCAGAGTGCTAAAGGAAAAATCCCGTCCAACACGTACCACCTATTCAAGTTATAACCTGGGTTAAACCAAATGACTCACATCGCACAAATGAAGTTTGTGGGTAGCACACTCCAGTACTTCATTCTGGTATTCAAAAGCTTAACATGGATGGGTGGCATCAGGCCCTAAGCAACACAGTTCTTTCCACAGCATGTTTATGCTACCGTCAAAGCCACAATTTTTTTTCCTATCAACCCTCTCTCCTCTTCACTTGAAAAGCAGCCCATGCAGTCACTGACTCTGAGCAACCCCACCAGCCTTTGAGGTTTTCCAGACAGGAGTCTCAGGCAAAATACACACTTCTTTTCTCAGTAGGCAGCAGAGAGGGTGCCCTGCCCCACTGCATGGTGGCAGGGAGCCCCATGCTTGGCCAAGCTTGCTTGGCACCCAGGGCTACAGGACAACCACCAGCTACAGGAGAGGAATTACACAGTCCTGCAGAGTACCCGATCCGTAGGCAGTGTAAACCCCTCTCCACTCACTGATATACTTATTCCCAACATCTACCCAAACAACTCCATGCCCAAACAATCACAATAAAAGAGACATCATTTTAGCTAAGGGAAACTTAGGTCTGCCTAACTCAGGAGAGACACAGTTACTGTTAACTAGGAAGAATTTCTTTTAAAGGATTATGATATTTCACTGGTAAAGGAGGCTGGATGTAGGGTAACTAGCAACAGCAGAGATGGTATAAAGCTACCTCCTGAAATTTCTCTCAGTTGTATACTAAAAGCCTAACCCTGTTCTAGTTCCCATCCGTCTGTGAAATAAGGCTGTGCTAAAGCTGGGCTTTGTAAGACCACAACTTGTCACCAGAAAAAAAACCACCTTTGTCACTGCTGATAATCAGTTATTAACAAGGACCAGGAACATAGTTTTCTGTACCACAAGCATCTGAGTGGATATGCACATCGTAAGTATTGCTACACTAGCTTTAATCTATCCAACACAGCTAATTATAGCAACGGCTATAGCAGTGACTTCAGTACGTTGGGAGACACCAAGCACAAATCTGATATTCATACCATAGCCCACACCGTGGCGCTTCTATTTCCATCTTTACCCACGCCAATGCAAACACGCTAGTACAGACGCACCGCAAGGGCAGAGCGCCGAAGGAGACTCCTACACATCGCCCTGCGCAGCATCTAACAGCTTTCAAAGCAACCTTTCACGTAACAGGGCATGTACTCTTCAGCATTCTCATCAGGGCAGTGCCTGCTTGCCTCCGCCCATTCTGAGAACAACTAGCATGCAAAAGACAGAAATCTTAAGGTAGAAATACTGGGTTTCTTCCATGTTCCCAGGCCTGGGAGACCTAACATCAGGTCTGAGCCTGATACACCTGTGATGCAGAGAGGGAAGCAGTTGGGGAGGAGGGAGATTTAAATCACAGTCGCTTGTCCTTTGCGCAACTTGGAAAGCATTTTACCTTCTGAAGTGTGTTAGGGAGCTAAAGCCTCCCCGGCTGCCTTGATAAAGCCCAGAGCGCCGTCTCGTTCCCAGCCAGTGAAAATCATAAAAGAGGCTCCGGGGCATGAGGTAATCTTCCAATTCATGTCACTATGTAATTATTTTGTTAGGAACTGAGCAGCCTGGGCAGATCCGAAACTTTCTGGCGTTGCGGTGAATTTCCCTGTCATGCAAGATTTTCCCATGTTCTCAGAGACTACCAAGCTGCAATCAATCCCCTGGAGCTCTGCTCAGCTACGCCCAGGGATGGCTTCGGATGTGCTCAAACAAGAGCCGTAGGCAAAATATTTCTTTTATGTCAATGCTGAATTGCTGAAATTCACCACATTTTTCTGTCCACCTGATGAATTACATTTACATTTTAATTGTACAGCAATGTCAGGTTTGTAAGGAGTTAACCAGGGTCCAACAGCTAGCACATGGCACTGCTCTGCTGGAAGCTCTGCTATCAGGCAGCTGGACGCTTTTACCCACACGCAGTGTATAACAATTCCACGTGATTTACACATGACATCAGTTGAGTCCACTGTCCCCAAAAATGGCAACAGCTGTCACCCTCTTTCGGCACATCCCTGCAAGGGATCCCTTCAGTTATTAATTATAGCTCCCAACGATCACAGGTAACTAACTCCAGGCAGTAGAAGTAGGTTTAGAAAGGAGCCCGGAACAGCCAGGCCACCTGCACCATGCATCGCAGACCACAAAATGCTTCCTCCTGACTTGTCACGTCTGCTCTCCGCAGCAGCGGACTAACCAGTGTGACTGCAACGGGCCACGGAGGGGAAAGACCAGGCGAGAGCGAGAGCATGGGTCCCTGCTACCGCAAGGGATTAGTTAAAGAAAACTCCCAGCTGGGAGCCATGCCCTAGCTGAAGGAGGAGGCAGGAAAAAATCAGTGGACTGTTCCAGGCTGATCATGAGGAAAGTTAAAAAACAACAAACCAAAAAATCCTCACAGAAGTCACATGATCCTTCAAGAAAAAATATCCTTTCTCGTCACTCGCAAAATCATTTCTCTCACAGAATTCCTGAAGCTTGTACTGTATTCATTCAATAAATACTGCACTGAGGAAATACACGGAAATACTGTGGAAACAAACGCCACATTGTCCTGCCTCCTTTTCCTCAGAGTCCTTGGCATTTAGGACAGTCCAGAAGAGGAACCAAAAGCAGTGTAGTACTGACATGTCACCAGTATAAACAGCAGTAGGAAATTAAGTCATCTTTTTAACATACCTTGCCTCCATGCCATTTTTTGGAGGTCTAATAGTATTGTTATCAGCAAAGCAAATGGGAAAAAATCTACAGAGCCAAATACATGCATGTTTTTTTAGACTTATGGAGAGCTGCACAAATGATGGCATCTTACCTTCTTCCCACTGCATGGGCCTGACTCAAACCCAGAAACTAGGGCTACCTGTTCTTGAGCTGATCCCACCAGCACTAGGACTAGATGTAAATATTTCAGCTTCCACTCCCCAAAAATGATAGAGGTTCCAGAAAAATGACTGTATGGCTTGGCACAGTGAACTAGAGCTTGTGTCAATATAAATCAGTACAGCAGCACTTCAGTCTCTAACTAATTTACACAAACTCAGGTCTTGACTCTATATTCTAGCTCATGTGGCAGGTATCGCTACAAACAGACTTTCTCACTTAACCTTTTCTACCTATATCCTCATTCCTTCTTAGTCCAGTGTGAGAACGGAAAAATATAACTGGAATCACTTCAGATTGACTTACTGAAATGATGCCACATCTTTCTTCTGGCAGCTGTGTTCACATACCCGTGCTTAGGAAATGTTTACAGAAAAGCATTGTCTTTGCAGTGGTAAATGAAATTTTTTCTACTGTGAAGTCTATTTCAAAAACTCACATCAGAGAAATAAAAAATAATGTTCTTCAATGCTGTCATTGTTTAACCCCAACCAGCAACTAGGTACCACGCAGCCGCTCATTCACTCCCCCTGCACCCAGTGCGATGGGGCAGAGAATCAGGAAAAAAAAGTAAAACTCATAGGTTGAGATAAAGACAGTTTAATAGGACAGAAATACTGATATAATACTGCCCGTATACTGATGTCCACTAGCAATCCCTACTGCATGCGTTTGAGTCCTGTGTTGCCCCTCCTCCTATTGTCTGGCCCAAATTTAGCCATAACCTAACAGCAGTGGCTCACGTTATGTATTTTGGGCTACTTGCATAATTAACCAGTGATAATTTGGGTGCTAATTTTAGGATAATAGATGAGGAATATAACACATTTAAAGAAAACTGTGAACTTGACAGATCTGCAGGCCTTCTTTTATGAAGAAAAAATATTTTTCACTCCCTGGACAGTTTAGGCTTTGGTATTTATGCTTCCTTCTTTTTTTTTTTTTTTTTAATTTTTTTTTGAAAACACAAGAAAAGTATGTATTTTGGATAGGAAGAAAAATCTGGAAGGACATTTGTCCTGGTTTTGGCTGGGATATAGTTTATTTTCTTCATAGTAGCTGATATAGTGTTATGTTTTGGATTTAGTATGAGAATAATGTTGATAACATACTGATGTTTTCAGTTGTTGCTAAGCAGTGTTTATACCAAGTAAGTCAAGGATTTTTCAGCTTCTCATGCCCAGCCAGCAAGAAGGCTGGAGGGGCACAAGAAGTTGGGAGGGGACACAGCCAGGGCAGCTGACCCCAACTGGCCAAAGGGGTATTGCATACCGTGTGATGTCATGTCCAGTATATAAACTGGGGGGAGCTGGCCTGGGGGGATCACTGCTCAGGAACTAACTGGGCATCAGTTGGCGAGTGGTGAGCAATTGCATTGTGCATCACTTGGTTTGTATATTCCAATTCTAATATTATTATTATTGTCATTTTATTATTGTTATTATTATCATTATTAGTTTCTTCCTTTCTGTTCTATTAAACTGTTCTTAACCCACAAGTTTTACCTTTTTTTCTGATTCTCTCCCCCATCCCACTGGGTGGTGGGAGGAGTGAGTGAGCAGCTGCGTGGTGCTTAGTTGTTGGCTGGGGTTAAACCACAACAAGAGTGTAGGGATATTTTCCAGACAACCAGGACAATTCATGGAAAAAAAAAAACCTTCCTCCAGCTAAATCCAAAGGTTTTTCCCCAATCTGCTTTTACACCATGATCAGAAGAGTGCTGGAAACAACCACAGAAAGCACAACCAGAAACACTCATGGTCAGGACAGGATACAGATTTACCAGAAGGTGTGAAGAGAAGGGGCGCTGTCCTTCCTTTCCTTTGCCGCCTCACCACAGCATTCCCTGTGTCTTTCTACTTCACATGGCAAAGGAGTCGTGGTACCTCC
Source organism: Astur gentilis (assembly GCF_929443795.1). NCBI lineage: Eukaryota > Metazoa > Chordata > Aves > Accipitriformes > Accipitridae > Astur > Astur gentilis. The sequence continues at coordinate 6,099,233 of NC_064894.1, read as the reverse complement.
CTGCTTGTCCCTTTTAGCAGTTCAGCCCTTCTTCCCTCACCAGCACTGTCAGATCCACCCCTGGGGAAAACCACCACCTCCCACCCCCTCAGACAGACAGACAGACAGACAGACGCTGCTGATGCTGGGCAACCCTTCCCTTGCCCTGCCGCATCCACAATCCCTTCCACAAGCAAGCACCAAGTTTCCTGCAGACTGGCCCTTCTAATTTCTTTTTATACTTAGGTCATATTTCAGACATTTAATTCTCCACTCAGTCTTCTCAAGTAAAACAACCAACTCGATGGATTATACCACTTTCAGCTGAGTGGTCAGAGAGTGGCCAGTTGCAAGAACACAATACTTAGAGCACTGTGGTTTACCTGAGACACTGCATGCCAGGTAGGAAAACAAAACAGCTTCATATTTCTAAAACTAAATCACCTCTTTAACCAGAGACCTTCTGACAGCTATCCAGCAGCTGCCACCCCAGATGCTTAAACACAAGCACAGGCTCTTTTCAGCTTTTTCCTGAGACCAGCCTCTAAGAGCCATCCATGGACTTTTAGTCATGCTCATGACATTATCACTGCCTACCATACCCAAACAACTATATTCCCATGAATTATAAATTTACAGCTGTTAGCAAGACAAGTTTTGAATACTACAGAGAAAACTTTTTTGACGTCAGATCCAGTCTATGAAACTATGCAGACAATTCAGAATAATCTCAGACTTAAGCCTTTTACACAACTAAATGGGAAATTCATTTCATTCACTTCGGTTTTCCCTTGGTGACTATACACAAACTCAAAGGCATCTGCACATCCGGCTTTCAAGGCACTATTGGCCATCATTATTATCCATTCTGATGTCCATGAAATAAACACACACAAAGCCACTATCACTGCGATTTAAAGCAGCTGTAGTTTTTAGTTTACATAGGGAAATCATACTAGGACAAAATGTGGCTAAGCCTGTCTATGGCAGAGATTTGGCAGTACTAATACCACCCTCATTGCATCAATTGCTGCAACTGGAGCAAAATTTCAAAGTCAAGACACCTCTCAAACTCATTCGCTGCAAATAAACATTCAGAAACTATTTAAGTTTCCACTTGGAGTGAATGAAGAAGGTTTGTTTCCATATTGGTTTTCTTCCATTTTCTGGAATGCGTTCAGAGTCTGTGATGACAAAGCCATGTAACATTTCTGAGATCACAAAATCATTTAGATGTATAAAAATATTACCAGAGACTTCCTTCATCAGTAAATAAAGGCAGTATAAATCCCTAACCATATAAAACAAGCACCTGGACCTCACAGCTGCACCTCCAGGAAGAGAGAAGGGAGAAGGAGCCTGTCACTCTGGCCACGTTTTCTACGCACTTACTTATTTGGACTGCAGTGAATCTAGGTGAGCCAGCAACATCTCTTGCTGTGTACTATTCGACCTCTGCAGATAGGATCTTAACTCTGCCTTCACAAACAAGTAGTCAGGGATAGCAGAGCATGGGAACCAGCAGCACTGCCAGTGCAGATAGTCATGAGTCTCATGAGAAGAGAAGTCACCTGTGTATGACTGAAGACCCATGAATTTCCCAACTGCTTCCTGCCTCTGCAGGTACTTCTATAACCTTCTGCAGCTAATTCTATAACCCTCAACACTTCAGCTTGGATCTCTTTCTAATTAGACACCACTAAGGACATCACCCTAGACTCATGTGGAGATCCACTGTTAGCTCCCACCCCTTTCTCTTTAAAACTACCTTTTACGTACCTGAAGTGTAATAACCAGGTGCCTAGCACAATTCTCCTGACACTTCATCCCAATTCTTCCATCCCTCCTCAAATGCTTTCCAGAATGTAGAAGAGACTCCCAGGATCAAATCAAAAGTTTAGCCCAAGGTCCTGTCTCCAGCAATGGTCAAGGACAGACATCTGAACAGCATAAAAACAGAACAAGTATACAGTGACCCTTCCTCGGATACTCTTCCCAGCCTATGCAATCTGAGGCTTGGGGCTTGAAAAGGCAAAATTAGTGTCTTTATATTGGACCGGCCCTTGATGGACTTTTGTCTCAGAAATTTGTGTAATCACATTTTCCATCCATGCCACCTGGGACACTGAGTTCCACAATTTATTTCCATCTCATGTGAAGGCCCACCTTCTTCTGTCCAGTTTGAACTTGTCTCTTGAAAGATCTGTGACCTTTCCCTCTGCTCTCTCCAGAATTTCTCCAGTTGGTTCACAGCCTCCATGAGGAGTGCCCCAAATCAGGGACAGCATTCCCCAGGATGCCTAATTAGACCTGTGAAGGTTACTAAAATACTTTCTCACAGCTTACAGAAAATATTTCTGTGTATACATACTGAGTATAGCATTTGCCTTCTTGTTTGAGCACTCCAGCATTACTTACAAGCTTTCACTTTTTGGTACCTTTAAACCATTACCCACCCCACACACACACTCCCTCTTCTGCAGGACTGCTGCCTCACCTCGCTCCCCATCCAGTAAAAGCACTCTTTTATTCCTCAAGAGCAGAACTATGCAGTTGCCCTAGTGAATCACACTCCAGTTTTTCCCCCAATTTTTTCCCTTATTGCCAAAATGAGTTCAAAATCTAATCCTTCCTCCTAGCATCCTTGCCACCCCTTCACTAATCTAATAAACTTTCTCCCTTTTTGATCCTTGTCAGTCATACTGTACAATACAGTTTCAGGGCAACCCATTTCCAGTTTGAGAGTGAACCATTTAGACCTACTTTGCAAACATTGTTTTCCATCCAGCCAAACGTATTTAACAAGACTTCCATGCTGTCCTCGCTTCCCCAGCTGGCTTGTCAGAGTGCCACGCCAGACTATCAAAAGCCTTACTAAAGTCAAAATACAGCAATATCCTGCTTCTTTTCCACCTACAACCCCTGCCAGCCCATGGTGGAACACATTTCTCTGCAGGTTTTCAATCTTCCAGAACGTCTCTCTTCACTCATGCTCTCAAAACTTACCTAGCAGTTTTAAAATTATTTCAGTCAATTCCCTAAATATTCTACAGGCAATATTATCAAACCTAAACATCTACTTTACCAAAGTACTCTTTAACCTGTTCTTCCCCTTGTGTTGCCTTAATTCTTAACCCTTTTCCATGGCAGTTAGTTGATCCTCTCAGCGAAGGCTGAACACTTACTGCCTCTCAGCATCACTGACCAATGCCCATCTCATCAGAGTGAGTAGCAAGCCACATCCTTTGCTAGCTTTCTTGCTACCAATATGATATTTAAAAATGCTGACTTCTTATGCTTCACATTCTTTCCTACTCATGGTTTGGCCTTTCCAGTTTTGTCCTTTCTTACCCAAGCTACTCCTTTAAGCCCAACCTTTGTAATCTGATCTCATTCTTACTTTATACACAGGGTTTTCCTTTTTTCTGTTGTTTTTTTGGCCAGTGATAAGATCATGTTTAGTTTACTTCTTACCTTTCTGCTATTTTAGGGTAATGCGTACTTATCCCTTTAATATGAATCCCTCAAGAGCTTTCTCCCTTTGCTTCCCTTCCTTCTTGTTTCTGATAGCATCTTACCTCCCAATTCCTGTTGTTTATTGGCATCACTATTTTTTCCCCCAAAATTCACAGCCTTTACTTTGTTTTTCTCTCTCCTCCCCTTCCCAAAAGCTGTAAAGCCCCTCCAATTCACAGTAGCAACAGGGAACCCCACACTGGCACATGTGATATTCCCTCCTCTGTAAGAGCTGCCCCGCTGCCACCATTTCTGCTGAGTGAATTATTCCACCCTTCTCAAGGTACTGTGAAACAGCCTATAGCGCTCGATCTGCCACACTCTCCTTGGCTGGATATCGGTGAAGAACACGGTAACCAGAACAACCTCGTGTACAAACACATAAGCCTTGAGTGACTGAAGGACTCCTTCCCTCAAATCTCAAACAGCATCCAATCAATAAGATAAAGGTCAAGTACTGGATGGGATTGCTACTTCCATTTTTCTGCAAAATGGGTCTGTTAGCAGGATGGATTCAGCAACAGGCACAGAAACCTGGTTTTTTGTCTTATAGGTACTCCAGCAATACGAAAGCCCGTAAGAGAGTGCCCTCTTCTCTACTAGCTCCCTTATCTCTGGATCCAGCCCCAACACTTCCTTCCCCAAAACTTTTCCTTCATTCTGATTTTGCATAGGTTTTCTGCACATGCTGACTATTTAACAACATATTTTTCATGAGGTACAGTTACACATATGTTTGGAGGTGGAGGTTATGGACACAAAATCATGGGACTCCTGCTCTCTTGCTGTTTGGCTTTTTAGGCATTGATGCAGAGTTAGGCAGAAAGGAGCTCTCCCACTAAACTCCCAGCAAAACCTGCTACCCCACAGATTTTCAGCACAGATTTTGTGGTCACCAGTGAGTCAGTCATTTTATTCTGAAATAAGGTACAGAGGCAACTAAAGGTTAACAAAATGGACTGGTGTATTTAGGCCATTCATTCCCATTTAGCTGTTACTTCACAACTTACTATTCCTAGTGTTTTTCACTGTTTCACACACAACCATGGTCAGAACCATATCATTAAGTATGCAAAACATGCCTTCTGGTAAAAGCAGAGTCTCCATTGTCTATATGGATGATCACTACATGTCTGAGCTTGACAGACTTTCTCACAAACGCTGTCATGTTTCGTAAATCCTAGCTGAGTATTCACCAGGCTCTAGCCCAGTAACCTCTGTTAACAAGTACGTTTACTCCTCTCTTGAAGTACAGAAAAGCAGTTCAAATTAATTAACACGTACAAGTAATTCACAGTGAACTAAACTACACATGCTATTGTAAACCAGATGCTTCAGTTCACAAAGTAGTTCTCACTCACTGTGCCTTAAATATATTATGTTGTACCTTTAAATACCAGAAGCTCTAACTAAATCTTATTCTGAAGAATTAAAAATGTTTACGCAGTGGGGTAAATGATGACACTTCAATACACATCAAAGCTTTTCTTAAAACTAATTTGTTTTTTCAACTTACATGCTACCTACTCTTTCCAAATCATTCCAGCACCAACAAGGAAAACAGACTTTGCAGAAGCTCTCACAATTAAGGTATAGGGTTTCTCATACACTAACACACACTGCAATGTCTGGGTAGCAAACCCTGTAAGACAACACTTCTTGCCAATTCAAACTACATCTTTATTGATCAATGACTGGATAAATATGCATGGCAAGAGTCACCCTTCACTGTAATCACTGAAAATCAAGACATTCATGCATAAAATTTAACTTGCCTGTCTGTTATTCCCATCTTTTGTTGTTGTTGTTGTTGTTGACCCAGAAAACCCAACGGCTCAAATTGCACATAAGCCATTGTTATCTTCTGCAGTCATTTTCAATCAGGCTGAGGATCTTTCTGATACTGCATCTCCACAGAAAATGTGTCAAGACTTGATACAGTGCACAGAAACAGCTTTAGTTAGTGCTTTGTGTTTTTCTGGAGTCTGCTGCAGACAATGGAAAACCTATTCTCTCCTGGTGACGCACTGACTTTTTTTTTGGTTGTGCTTGCTCACACAAAGTTTACCTGTAGCAGCAACATCCTGCTTGCAGACATTCAGTTGGTCTGTTTTCACTGCATTTAATCTAATTAACTTAATTTCTGTACCAAAACATTGGTCTTAAACAATCTCCCTTGCTGCAGTACATTTGGATTCTGAAATATTGAGCCAAGCTCAAAATATCAGCACTTCTTTAAATGTGTGTGCATCCAGACTTTCTCCCTCACTCCAAAGAATACAAACTAGCCACTTATTAACAAATATATTTCTTTTCCTTTTGTTATGTGAAAAGCACAATAAAGATGCAAATGAACCTCCGCTGCTAAAGCCTTTCTTTAATGGACAATTTCCCAAGAATCACTCAGATATCAAAATTTCACTTCCAGTAACATTAAAACAGTGAATGTTTTATCAACCATCAGAAGGCAAGCACTCTATTTCTTATATAAAGCAAGAGTTATATTACATAAAGAAAAAATAACCGTGGTTCTAATTCAACAAAATCCTTTCACAGAGCTAACTCAGAAATTTAGACTGGCACATGTACCATACTGAGCTGCTGCTGGAGAACCAGAGCGCATCCTTAACTTTAAGCAACTGAAGATGCACTTTTCCAGACAGGTATGTAATAGCTCTTGTGCTTAGGTACTTGGCTGAACTCAGCCTGCAAGATTAAACAGTGCTAATAAAAATGGTGTCCTCAGCCTGTCCTCTGTCCCCAGCATCTAATTCCCAGCTCTGCGCCCACCTCAATTGCATCAGCACAAATGTTGGCACACCAAACCAGGGAACATGTCTGCCTAAAAAACTATTCAACAAAATAAAAAATTTAATTTTCAGTCAGATCAGTTTTTCAAAGCAGTTAATCCCTTGCTTTTGCTGTCACCATGCAAGGAAAAATCTAGAGCATAATTGAGCCAGCATAGGCAACCGTGCCGCTGAATTTACAACCTAACCAAGGTAGGCGAGCAGTTCCAGTTTTCTGGATATTCAGCACAGTCAACAACTTCAGCTACACTCTGCCTCCCTTAATACTTATTTTGCATAGACACATGGCAGTAAAAGTCATCAAACTCATGTGCACCACAGGAACAGTAACACCACTGTATTAGCCACTCTGTGTAACCTAATGGGCCCAAGTGACAGATAAAGCAACATTTTTGGGGCACTAATATATGCAGCAATGATGTCATTTAAAGATTTTGTGTGCCTGGAGATATGTTTGGGTTTTTTCCTTCAACTTCAACAGCTGGCCTAATAAAACCTCCCCCAGTCTTCCTTTAGTCACATTCTTAGACTAACACAGCTACAATATCGCTACATATTTTGTCTTAAGGTTGTTTTGCTCTTCAGTGAAGAATTTAAAGCTTTAGAATCTTTTTCTGACAAACTGTTTTCTCTCTGACAAACTGCTTTCTCTCTGAGTAACTCTATTCACATCTGATCCACTCCTGCAGCACCTTCGGATACACGCTTTCAACACTACATCCTCTGTTACAGGGCAGTTCCCTTGCTCCTGGCCCGTAACAGTTTTGCTTACATATTCGTTCACAGAGAACAAATGACTAACAGATTATATAACTTGACTTTAAAGAATGGATGGCCACACATTAAATTTCAAGATTTTTGCAAGAGGAAATACACTGCATGCCTGGCACCTTTTTCTTTTTTTTTTTTTTTTTTTTTGTCGTTTCATTTATCAAGTAAAAAAGCATGGAAAATTCAAATATATATTTAAAAAACAGGAAAAAGATTAAAGATTAATAATAAGTCCATGCAATTCAAGTAACATGCTACAGCATTTCTCCTTTTTCCTCACTATATCGAGTCAGATACAGTGTTACACCTGTTCCCCTGACTTCAGCAACTCCTAGTGTCAAGCATCGTTCTGTGTGCTGTTCAGATAGAGACATCCACATATTTTCACATGGAATTACCAGTTGATTGTCTCCTTTTTAACGTTGAAAAGGACAACAACAGACACGTTGAAACTCATGCAAGGCTCACTGAACTTGATGTTAAGCAGAACAGAAGCAGGAAATAAAAGCCAGTATAGTTAGAGGAAGAAAAGGAGAAGACAGTTTTTCTTTTAAAAACAATAAATCAGTTGGTTTGGGTTTGTTTCGGTTTGGGTTTTGCATCAAAATACTGGCAGGAAAGGTTTGAAGAGGAATTGTGACCTTAAAAAGGCAAGCTCACTATGAATAGCATAATAAACACATCAAAGTTCTTTTCTCCACAGTGTAAGAATGTTCCTTTATCCACTGCCGAATCCTCTGCAATGTCTAGTCCAACAGCCTTGGTCTGTACTTTTGAATAAGCAAAATCTAAATATGGCATGCAGTGTGTTATGGAGACTTAAGATTAAGGACCGTAGGCATGACAGCCAATCTGTCTTGCATGCAGATTTTAGGTGCTAGCAAATCCATCCTCCAGAAGTAATTGCCTTAGGCATACATCACCACAACTATTAGCGTTAGATTTGGACACTAACAGATCAGGTGTATAAATTTGATTTAAATCAGGAATGAACATTTAGATTTATTTTTTTTTTAATCAGCCATAGCATTACAGGAAAATTGCCTCAGGTTTATGCTTTTACACCAGCTGCTAGAGGACATGTACCTGATAACAATATAAAATTAGAGTGGATGAACAATACCCAAACTGAAGTAAAACCTGCCAATGCATAGTTCTAGAAAACTTTTTCAGAATATTTGAAATAGCAACAAGAGTTTTGATCAGATATGTTTTTCTGCATCATGGGACCATGAGTTTTTTGATCTGGTCAAATGCACTCCATCACACTCAAAGCCTCAGTCTTCTCTACAGGTTGTGAAGAGAGGTGGGCTTTCATGCAGGCTTTGAAATGACGGTGTGATGCTTCCAATTAAGGCATCTATATTAACTATAAGACATTAATAGAAAAATTAGTTGGCACCAACAAGAAGAAAGTGCATTATAGCAGAGGAGATTTTTCTGGGACCTCATACTGCACCCAGACTCTCTACTTTTGACCAAAAAAACCCAAACGAGTTTGGGTGTCATTTATATTGCTTCATACTAAGAGCAGTTCGAAAGCTGGATTATCCAGACAAAATATTTTCTTTCTCATGAGGGCAAATCTCAGGCATAACATCGCTATGCTTCTGTTCCTAGCTAGCCTTTATGAAAAGGAGCAATGGCCAGGATTTCTCAGCTCTCTAGCTACTCAGAACTGCCACCACGTCTTCCGCTGCCCAGGGGGCATACAATAAATCAGCCTGCTCTAAGATTTACTTATCTTCAACCCCCAACCTGTCCCACACTTCAGTTCTTGATCCTCAAAAATTTCTTTGTCTGCAAACGCACACAAGCTTCCAAGTAACAGTGTCTGACACGGTCATCTCCACTTTGCTATCGTCCTCAGGTTCTCCCTTTCTTAAGGCATGAGAAGCAGCCAGCTCCAGCTGCCGTATCACCGTGTTTGTGCCATCATTATCCCAGTTGCTTCCACCTTGCACCTTAACAAGCCTACCAGTGAGCACCTCTTCCTCCACTTCTTCTTCAGTGGCTCCCCTACACGGACCAGAGTACTTCCTGGCTCCTCAAAAGCCCCATATCCATCACACATCGCTACTATCTGCTTATTTTCAGAGTTTACAAGGAGTTAGCACACCCCGGCAACCGCTCACTGCCCAGCTCGGTTGCCCACCCGCACGCAGAGCCAGCAGAGTACAGCATTATTTTCCCATAAGTGCCCCCCTACTTGGCAAAATAAAGTTCCGATTTTAGTACCGTTTAGAAGCTGTGTTATTTGGGGAGCAACAAAATACTTGTAGCAGAAGGCAGAGCTAAATCCTTCTAGGCCAACTCCATTCTCTTACCTTTCTCAAAGACCATCTCCCCGCTCAAGATGGTCTCGTTATCTCTGATGACTTCTCCCCTCACGGTGACCTGTGCGGGGCCGTCCGGCAGCAGAGCCACCCCAACAGTCACGTTTGCTCCAGGCCTGATGTTCCAGGGAACTGCCACCAGGAACGTAGGTCTGGAAAATCCAAACGGGCAGAGGGAGAAAGGGCAGGGAGTGAAATACAATCCCCCCCAAAAGTTAACAGCCTCCACCTCGTAACGTTCGATACATGTCGCGAAGCCCTCTCCGCTGCGGAGGCTGGAGGGGATGCTCACCCACCAAGCGCTCCCGAGCGCACCCAGGGTTTGCAGGACGGGGAGAAGGCAGCGCTCCTCCGCCCGCTGTCCGGACAGGGCGCCGGCCAGCCCCCGGGGAAGCCTCGGCGCCGGGCGGGGAGGCGAAGGGAGGCGAGGCGAGCCGCCCCGCTCACCCGCCCGACCCCGGCCCACCCGGCCCCACGTACCCGGCCGCCGCGGAGCTGCAGAAGAAGAGGAGGAGGAGGAGGAGGAGGCGGACAGCGCTGCGGCTCCCCGCCATGGCGCTCCCTGCGCGCTGTCCCGCGGCCGTGCTGGGTCCGCCGCTGTGTGCAGGGCCGGGGCCGGAGCCGGGATCGGGGCCGGGGCCGGGCAGGAGGCGCCTTGGCGGGCGGGGAACGGAGAGAGGGAGGGAGGGAGGGAGGGAAGGGAGAGGCCGGCGCTGCCCCAGCGCCAGGCAGGCTCCGCCGGCGGCAGCCGCATGAGCACCCGCGGGGGCGTTCCCGAGGCCGGCCCGGAGAGCCAAGCGGCGAGATCTGTACCGAGACACGGCCACAGCCACGGCCGCGTTTCTGCTCCCCGCAGCCCTCGCACCCCGCATCTGCGGGCGGATGCAGCTGGGGAGCGGGTGGGATTCTCAGGCGAGCACAACATCCTGCAATAAAAAACCCGCCGCTACAATAAAAACCCCACCGAGAGTAATGTTTTCTGCCTGGGGCGCCCAGGGGAGTGGCAGTCTGTTGTCGGGATCTGCCCGTTTATCGATAAGGCTTTGCTCTGCACAGATTTGGAGGGGCTTGGAGAGCCCGCCGAGGCGCCCTGGCATGGGGCTCGGGCTCGGAGGCGAGTCGGGAACGGTTCTGGGTCTGAGCAGGGAGAACGATGCTGGCAGAAATTCAGGGAGCCTTGTAGCTACCTAAACGTGAACCGATTGGTAATGGAGCTCTGGCTGGACTGTCCTCTGTGCCCAATATCTGCAAAATAAGGTCATGCCTGCATATGCATCTTAACCCACCTTCAGAGTCCAAGAAGTGCACTGAAGCAGCTTGGGTGAGGTTCTGCTCCTTCAGCGTGTCCACTGTAACTGTGTAGAACAGACACAGATATCTAACAATGTTTTGCTTCATCTGAATTCTTTCATCCCTGCACAAGTCTAATACACTTAGAAATTCCACCCTGTTCTTGAAGTCTGCCTCTTCAGAAGCACTGGGCTGGCACCCTCCACATTGTGTTACACAGACAAAATGCAGTCATTTATAGCCCCGAATAGAAGCATCGTGTTTGTTCTTAGGAAAATCAGATATGAACAGTAAATGTACATAAATGCTGCGCTCTAACAGTATCCCAGGCGGTCATGCAGTCTTTTCACATCTTTTAAACTTGCTTTTGTAAGTTTTCATACCTCTGCTGGTCCTTTTTGGAGCGCCAGTCTTTGTAGGGACAGGAGAGAGGGTGCCATCTCTGTAGACTAGGGAAGGGGTGATATTACAGCAACCACAGCTGATGCCTGGAAGGTCAATCTTGGCAGCTCTTCACCTGCAAAAGGTGCATGATAAGGCAAAGTTTGGGAGATGCTTGCTGTTGTTATTTGTAAGTCCTTAACTGGTTGCTTGTGGCAGGGAAGATCTACACTCACTGCCACTCCTTTTCTTGGAAAATTGGTGCAGAAAAGTGCCTCCAAGTAGTGCTGCATCCCAAGCACCCCAGCCTGGGATGGTAAAGCTACTCATAGTACACATTTCTGCGGTCTCTGGCACTGAGCCCAACTGGCACTCCACTCTACCTGTCAATACTAATCAGCTCTCTTAGTCTCTGAAACAAGGTGGCCACATCCAAACTTCCTACTGGGTATGGTCCATGCAAACCCCTAACCACACCATGAATTGTTTGAGAGAGCACTTGCTGGCCAGGGCAAAACCGTGCCGAGGTCAACTTCAGGGTAGAGACAATCAACTTCCAGTCCCAAGAACATTTGCTGGCACTGCTTAATTCATTAGCATGGATGTAGCCCAAAAGTCTGTTAGTGAAAGTGCTTGCAAACGTCACAGACTTTGCCCAGTTGTGCAACAGTATTGTGGACTCCCATCCTGCCTTTTTTTTTTTCCTAAGGGATTGTTATTTAAAGTTACTTTTGTGTATGTATTTGATCTCTTCTTCTACGAGAATACCAGTAAAGGAATCCTACAGCAGAAAGTAAGAGAAGAAATGGATTATTAATATTAGGATTTCATCTGTCCTGAATAGACTTATCACGATAAGAAATGGATAAAGAGAAATTAAGTGTTAGATGCCATTCCATAACAACATGCAAGCTCCATTTCTTACAGGTATATATCCATGTACTCAGAGACAGGTTAAATTAATGGAGGACCATCCTACTACTTGCAGGTCTCTAAAGCCCTGAGTCCTCTGAACATACCCCTTCATTCCCTTCCTAATCCAACATGGAGTTTCCTCTGCTGGAGTTATACCATCCTCTGATTCCCTCTGCCTTGTCCGAAGACACTTAAAGCCCCTTTTCATCATTTCATCTCCAAAGAGGATATACTATGCTGTAGGTACATGTAGAGGGTTTTCATGGTTAAACATACCATTTAGGAATCAAATGTAGTACCTAAGGATTCAGTAAGCTCCCAGTTAGCAGGAAACTTAAACACATAATAGCACAGTTCAGACATCATTTTAAAAGTCACATCTTACCAGCATCTAAACAAGGTCTTGATTTTCCAAAGTGCTCTGTAGCTGCCAGTTTTCATTGTAACATAAGTTGTGATTTCCCCAAAACACCACTTTAACTCCTACATTCTTTTATCAAATGTGGTCAATTTTAAGCCAACTTCAGCCCTATAGCCAGTGTATGCTGTAACTACACCATATATCTCAAGCCTCCTCTGCACATTCTTCTGTACACAGAGAATAAAAGTGAGTCAGGGGTAATTGGAAAATAAGCATAGTTATACAGAATTGGACTAAGCTAGTATTCTATTCGTGCTCACTAAGTGTTAAACTATTTGTTCTGCTGGACTTGACTTGTGTTTCAGGTAAGCATAATTTATCACACAACCTTACCAATTACAGGACTGGTACATGCCCCTGCGATCTGTTAATCTGCTAATTTCCATTTATGGTTGTCTACACTAGGGTTTTGTTATTGTGCTGGTTTTGGCTGGGATAGAGTTAATTTTCTTCACAGTAGCTGGTATAGGGCTATGTTTTGGATTTGTGATGGAAACAGTGTTGGTAACACAGGGATGTTTTCATTACTGCTGAGCAGTGCTTACCCAGAGCCAAGAGCTGTTCTGCTTTTCCCCCCCACCCCACCAGCAAGGAGGCTGGGGGGGCACAAGGAGTCAGGAGGGGACACAGCCGGGACAGCCGACCCCAACTGACCCGAGGGATATTCCAGACCATAGGACGTCATGCTCAGCGTATAAAGCCAGGGGAAGAAGGAGGAAGGGGGGCACGTTGGGAGCGATGGTGTTTGTCTTCTCAAGTCACTGTTAGGCGTGCTGGAGCCCTGCTGTCCTGGAGATGGCTGAACACCTGCCTGCCTGTGGGAAGTGGGGAACGGATTCCTTGTTTTGCTTTGCTGGTATGCGTGGCTTTTGCTTTACCTCTTAAACTGTCTTTATCTCAGCCCACAAGTTTTCTCACTTTTACCCTTCCAATTATCTCCCCCATCCTTCTGTGGGGAGAGTAAACAAGCGAGTGGCTGCATGCTGCTTAGTTGCTGGCTGGGGTTAAACCATGAATTATGCAGTTACATGTCACAGTTTAGTTTGATCTAAGTCAAACTGGTAACTCAAACAAAAACAAGCAGCACTTCAGTTTGTGCTAAATTGGTCAAATTTAAACTTAGGGACACCTGGATTTGAAAACCTTTTGCATACCCACCAGCTTCTGCTATAGGGCACAGAAGATCCTGAGCTAAAAAAAACCTGTCCATTCAGAAAAGGCAGATGCAATGAATTACATTAGTCCTATTAAACCGCTAGGAGAGCTGTGTTTAACTAAACAAAAGACCTTAGCTGAGCTACAGGTCGTTTTCAAGACCACAGAAACAACCATTTGGCAGTGTCTCAGGCCTAAGTAGGTTTTAAATGCCTGTCTCTGACAAACACCTAAGAGACTAATTTGTGCACAGAACTGGAAGCAGGGAGCTGCACAGAAACTTATTGAGATCACCACGTGAGGGAAATTTGTTTTGGACCTGACTTCTGCATATTAAGAATAATTTTGAAAGAGTATAACCTAGCATGAAAGGATTTAATACTCTTCAACTGCTCCAAGCCAGTGAAGTGGATACTCTGGAGACACAATTTGGGAGGTAAAACAGGTTGTCGTTGTGTTTGGCATGCCAACCAGAGAAGCAAGCTGAAAAATCCCTCTCTGTTCAATTTCCGTGTTTTGGACTTAAGCAAGCATTACCAGACTCAAGTTTTACACCCATATATGATATGTCACCATAATGAAAATTCCACTTTTACCACCTTCACTGCTCCCCAGGAATATAATTTTGCTAATCCTTCACGGTCTTTTACAAACAGAGCCTGTAAAGGCTGCAAAAGTCATCTACAGCACTGGCTATGGTCTCAGGCAGCTAACAACTATACTCTTGTCTGTTCCATACAACTTAGTTTAAGTCTAGACTTAATATATGTACCAGTATCAGCTGAGTTGCAGCCTAGGTATGCTCTAAATAAAAATGTGTTTAAGTAAATACAGAAAACCGGAATGGTTCCTTAATGAGTCCAGAAAGCAACTTCTGCCTTGGTAAATAAAAAGGATCACAGTGCCTAGCAAGCTCTACTAACTGTATGAAGATTGGCTGGAAATAAACACAAGCACAGCAAGGTCTGTTTTTCTCTAATATCACATGTAGAAAACAGTACTGTTTGGTAAATGAAAAAACCTAAGCACTACTTAAAATACCGGGGAAAATCTCAACAAAAACTATTACACTGAGGACTCGAATGGTCAATGCCCTGTCCTGCTTTTAGCATTAGACAGTGAACTTGGCTGGTCAGACATTCAGCTGGATTCAGCAGGCATTCAACCGGATTGTGGTGCAAAGCATGTTTCCATGAAATGAGGCAAATTCAGGGAAATCTGAAGAGCTATGTTATGTGGAAATTTGAACTAGAAGATCACTATAGTCTCTTCCAGCACAATATTTTGTCTTTTCAAAAGCTTAGCCAATTGCCTTATGCATCACTGAACTCAAGGCCTGCAACGAAGCTCATTTAGGGGATGGATAAATCTTTTAATTAATCTCAATAAGCTTTGGATGAGGTCCTAGCAGAAACTGTGATTCAGCAGCTCATGGAACTAGGAGGGAAGTGAAAGTCTGTTTTATCACTCATAGTGAGTGGACAAGAATTATGGTGAATAATAAAAATAGGTGGGTGGAAGATCATTCTGTGGTAGTAGGAGGGCACATTCCTCGCTTGGATGTAAGCCTGAAGAATTTGCATTTGCTGGAAAGTACTGACAGTGTTGTCCCAAAACTTGTGGGATCGTTCACCTGGTGTGCAAGCCAATAACACACAGAGTCATGGTATTAGCTGTTTGTTGCTGGTTCTGCACAGAAAGAGGTGCTAGGGGGTATCCCTGCAAAGCTAGCACACACAGCACTAAAACAGTCATTCATTTATACATTGTAAATTACCATAATTATCATATTAATTGTTTATCAACCTTTTACTGGTGCCCATAATTCTATATCTAAAAGCTGATTGGGGTATAGTGTCCTCATTTTCATTTAAAGGTGCAGCATCTTTTAATTTTACTGCACAAGTTCAGTGGGCGATGGTCTTCAGGTGGAGGCAGGTATCCTAGAGGTGTGGTTTTCATATTATAAATAGTCAAGTTCATCTGAAAGCGCATGTTTTTAGCTGCTTCATGTAGTACAGCCAAGCTTCTTGGGCAATTAGCCCACTAAAGTTTCTGGTTCCTAGTTTTAGGTTGATTTTTTCCTGCTATTCCATTGTCTGGTCAAGAGTTGCTTACCCAAGGGATTTACTTCAATTACTTATCTTTTGTTCCTAAGTTTGTAAAAAAATTATGACCATAAAGATTTTGATATCAACAGGAGCATAGGATATAAAGCTCTCCAAGAAGTGCGCAGTAACAACACTTCTGAGGCTGGTTCGATGATGGAATGTGTCAAAATGTTTTACACTACGCTGACAAAGGGTGTGCCACACGCTGAAACTTACCCTGAGCTATCAGGGTGGAGTTTCATGAAAATCTGGTATGCACTGCAATTAAGATCTTTTTTCCTAGTACCTGAAACCATCTCTCTTGATAAATAGTTATTTGCAAATTCACTTCCAACTTGAACTGTTACTCCAGGCATAGTGGGTAGGATTCACTTGGTCAAATGTGGACTCTGCAATTGTCTACAACTAGTTATTTACATTCGCTGGATAGGCAATGGAGCGAAGCAGGCACTTTTGAGACCAGATTTACATGACTCATTAAGATACCAACATTTGAATGAGCAGTCTTCTAAATGATTCAAGTGAATCCCGTCCTAAAAGTACCAATTTCTATTAAATGCCTAAACAGGGAGTCAAGACAAGTAGTTGTAATATATTTTGTTATCTTCAGAGCATGTAAGATGACTACAGCTATATAGGTATTCCCATTGAGTATTCAATGAATCAAACCTAAAGATAGACATTAATTTTGACAAGCTTTGAATCAGGGCCTGTTTGAAGGTATCAGATTTTGTTTCTATTTGTTCGAAGGCTGGCATAGGAACAAGCAAGCAATGTCCAAATAGCAGAAAGGCTGCTTCTTTATTAACATAGCATAGAAAGAGCTTATTATCTTGGAATTATATGCTTATATATGAGCAATATTTTATATTGCTCCATTTTCATAATATTTTCATTTTTATTATTAAAATATCTGTACACATTTTAACCATACCCATAAAAATTAATGTGATCAAATCTGTAAATACTGTATTATTGCATTGTATGCAATATTATAGGTGTGCTTTGAAATAGTCAAAGTAGAGCACTGTCTTTTAAGAAACATACCAAATGTAGAAGGACATCACGGTTAAGACTTCATAAGGTTTTGAGAGATTCACTTTTAGAAATGAGATTCAGAAAGAAAGGGAATTAAAGAAGGAATGACAAAATTATACTATGGGGAATATGAAAGTTTGAGGAGCAAATCTACAAATGACACACCTAGGAGTTCCCCTACAGCAAAGATAATCCTCAGTCACCAAGTTCCCTGGCCTTACAGCCCTTTTGAACTGACTGAGCAGTGCAGAAGGACCATAGTGGAATGAAAATGAGGTCCTTGCCCCATTTTTTCCAGAACAATAGCTCTTGGCAGTTGATGGATCTCACAGAACCATAATGAATTACTGTAAAATGACCCTATGTTCTTGTTGCTGATGTGCTGAAGGACCTCCAAGGTGCAAGTAAATGTGGTATCTGTAACAGGTTTTTATGTGTAGCTGAATTTTCAGATTTCCTCTGCAGGCATCCTCAAAGTAGACTCTTGGCTTTACAGAAATCAATGGCAGTGAAATCATTGCTTTCAGTGAGGTCAGGACTCAAAATTGTATCCTCTGTCTTGGTCAAATCTCTGTAACTTCGATAGGAAAAACTGAGTTTTCTTGCATTATTTGCTGCATTTAGCCCCTTAAACTTTGATTGATATACTATATCTTTTCTGATACATATGAGCAGAACATTTAGGAAGCAGGTTCACATAATGCCTTTTTTATTGCAAAGTTATGCCTTAATTTTATTTTATTTTACCATTTTTTTCTGATTGTAAAATATTCAACCATACAGTAGGGGCATGTTAAAACATGTACAAACATGCTGTTTTTATGAAAGTGAGAGAAGTTAAAAACTTTTACAAGTGATGACAGGTTGTCCTCAAAAAATCTGTTTTCCTAGGGCAGTATTTTTTACAATTGTATGTGATGAAAGTCCATTTACCAAGCGTCATTAATCATTTTATCTTAGCTGCCCTTATTCCCTTTGGTCTCTAAGGGTTTTCAGAAGGTCAGTGCAACCCCTCCTCATTGCAAATACTGCTGAAACAGCCAAGAAAAACCTTATTTTTATTAAACAATTTAGTTTGCATTAACACTATTTCATTTTAAAGAAGGTGAGAATTCCCTGAGGATTCAATTATCTTAAACTGTAACCTATAATTAAACTGTAGATTTAAATTACAGCTTTTAAAAAAGGAATTTCTAAAACCCGTGTTTCCGTAATGTCATAGAGTAGTATATCACAGCATTCCGGAGCACATGCATTCATACACTGTAACTTTGCTTTTAATTAAGTACATAAAAACTGGCAGATTTTTTAGTGAATATGTATTTCTGTAATAGCTATTTACGACATTCATCTACCCATAAAAAAGGGGATGTTAGTGTAGCAGTCTGTTTTATAGACCAGTTTGTCCCTGTAGGGAGAGGCAGCTTCCTTTCAAAAGCAGACTGACCTGAGAGCAATTCACAGTGTAGACAAACCTCTTTTCCACATTTTACACAAAAGTAAGTCAAGGTGTGGAGACAATGCCCTAAACCAGCAGACTAAAGAGGTGCATATTTTAACTGATCAGAGAGAGAAGGCTGAGGGGGCCCTCCATGACACTTTAATGGGAAGAAAATAACAGGTGCTGATCTATGGGAGAAAAGTGTAAAAAGAACTAATGGTGAGGCATTAAAGTCAGTCAAATGCAAATTAGAAATGAGGCACATATTATGACAGAGCTTATCTTCCTGAACGCACTACCAAGGAAAGCAGTGGCTGCTGCTTCTTTTTATGTCTTCCCATCAAACCCTAATGCCTTTTTGAAAGTTTAATCCAAGTAATTAGGCTGAACAGAGGGGCAACCTGCTGAAATTCTGTACTCCATGGCATACAGAAAATCAGGCTAGGGGATCTCCAGGCAACACGACAAAAATCCCTGAGGTTGCTGTTGAGCCGAGGGACCAAAATCATACACAGAGAGATGAATGTATCCCAGAAAGGACAGAGCAGGGATCTGCTCCCAATGAAATTAAAGAGAATAGACAAGAGGGAAAGAAAAGCATCTACCAACGGTGGAGACTATACTATTTCAGTCCTGGTTTCCTCCATCTTGGCATGTCCAGAAAAGGTCAACACCAGAAAAAAGACTGCAGAATTAGAAGTAGTTGTTAAAATGAAAAGTTTTTGTGGGATGTGATCTCTTGCAGGACAGATTTTTTTCTTTCTAAAAATGCAACTTAAATTTTCTGCTTGGATATTGTCAAAGCTGAAATTGTGACCATGTTAAAGTTTAGTTTGTCTTTTTTTTTAAAAAGGGGAAAAAAATGCTTCACTTTCCAACCAACTCCTCCATGGTATCAAGAAGCAAGTTATTTAGAGTAGAGGCAGGTAGACATTAATTATGTAGGTAAAACCCCTCAGAACCTCCATTCTGTTTTAGATGACATCCATTTGACAATCACATGACAGTCAACCTCATGGGTACACAACTTGTGTCTTACAGAATCGGTTTCTGTAGCAGCAAAAATGGTTTCTATAGACAGAAGTGATTAAGAATTATTTTAAAAAAAATATATACTCAAACTATTTATAAAACTCACACAAAGCTTTGTTTAGTTTAGACACAAGTAAATACCAGTTGTCTCTCCCTGAAGACTCTTACCACATACTGCCTGCAGGGAAGGAGGGAGGGTGAGGAGTCCAATCTCAGTGATTAAGAAGGACCTGAGTAAAGGTTTCATGTTTCAAGTCACCAAATAAGCCAAAGTCTAAATAAATTTAGCCCTTGAGTAATGCCACTATAGGACATTCATTCACGCTGTTCAAAAAGCAACTGTTTGTTCCATTGCCAACCACCCACAGCAGCAGTCGTGTTTATTTAAATGAAGAGGGTGTGGACCCAAGAGCTACATCTTTCCAAACCTTACTGTAGCAACTGAATGTTTGGAAATTGCTGTCATACATCTGAAATGTGTCCTATATTGAAAAACTTTCTAAGGCCTCCTAGCCATGTTTTAAAGGCTAAAGATTCACCCTGTGATTTTTCTGACCACTAACAGCAGTTCTGGAAGTTTCTTCTTTTCTTCTCATTTTGTTCCTTAGCAGTAATTTACTTTGGATATTAAAAAAAACCCAAACAAACTATATTTAAAACACCTAGTGCCCATGATGTTTTTTATTGCTGAGAGGAGTTGCAAGATCACAGGACCACAGGAAAATTCAGGGCAGAGGACTCAGGAGGTCATCTAATCTAGCCTGCTGTTCAAAGCAGGGTGAGGAACGAGGTCAGACAAGGTTACTCAGGGCTTTATTGAGAAAGATCTTGAAAACCTTGAAGGATTGAGACTACAGAACCTGACGGTTAGATGATAGAGAGCTCAGGAGTTTGCAGGTGCATTCCTTACTATATGTCTGAAACAGAGCTGTTAAAATTTTCCAGCTGCACTTTACTTGTGCTTAGCTGGAATGTTCATACATTTTCATCTTAATTGAAATAATGTAAACCACAATGAGGTTGCTATTTGAATGACTGCAGTAATTATTATTGCCTTGTTTCCCCTTCTCTAGTAAACAGAAATTTGGACAACAGGACAAGCAGCTCTTACACACTGCATAATACAATAAAAATGAGAACTGGTGGTAAGGAAGCCGAGAGTCTGTGATACCACTGTTTCAGTTCTCTTAGCAAGGTACAGCAGTATGGTATGTGTTGCACACTAGAAAGACTTCTGAGTAAGCAGGTACAAAGGATTATGTGATAGGCATCAGGCCAGGATTTGATCCAACTGATGATATTCAACGTGTATGTGGCCAGGCTGTCCCAAGAGTGATCCTGAGCAATGTGGATGTGTTGACACCAACTGAGTCAAGCCAGGGTTTACTCCCTAACATGGGTGGCAAAGAAAGTATAGATATACTTTACATTTATCTTAAAAAATTCCAGCCCTTGAGGCTTGATGGTCCCCAGCAAATAGAAGGAAAAATACTTGTAGGGTATTTAAAGAACATATAAAAAGTTATGGAACACTAGAGAAGAATTTTCCATGCTAGCCAGAAAGAACTGTTTGCTTGCAGCTATCTGAAATGTAGGGCAAGACAAAAAACAAACCTCACTAAGAAACTGAGAGTTCATAAGGGGTGTATTGGCCTACTTAGCAGAGAATTTTTAAGTCTGAATTTAAACATCTATGTTACCTTCCAAATCCTGAGGTGGAGTGAGAGGCAGTTGTAAATCATACACCAAAATCTTCATGGGATTAACAACTGCAAGATAACCTGGAGAGAGGTCCCCAAGACATGTCCTGCAGCAGGCAAGGACATGGAGCCAGTTTGCAGGAGGGAAAAGACAAGGGCTCTGCAGAGGCTCCGCCACTCCACAGCAGGATGAGGCTGGGCTTGCAGCAGGGTGCCAGAGACCACCACGATGTTGGCACCTCTGAGGGATGGTTGTCTTCCACAGCCAGAGACTTGGATTACGTAGCAGCTTCTGCACCTTGCCACCAGTCACCATGCAGGACATCAAAAAGCTAGCTACGTAAAGGCTCCTCAGTTTCAAATGATTCGTCTGAGACAGTATGAGCAGTGCTGTACAACCTGCTTCTGCTTTTTAGAAGTTAACTGAATGGGACCCACCTCCTTTTCTCCTTCTCCCTCCCTTTCTTTCTTTCTCCACCTTTCTCTCTTTATTTCTTGTTTGTTTTGTAATAGTCCCATTGTATTTTTATATAAAGTTTTTATATACATCCCTAGATGTAATAGCTGGGGAGAGCTGTCAATATTTGCAAAAGAAAAAGCAGGTTGATTCTGTTATGGAAGTATTATAATTATTATAAATTTAGGCTTAATTTTGGAGCACAGCATAACAAATTAGAGGCATAGTTTTGGGCAACATTGTAACAAATTGCTTTAGTAAAAAGACACCACATTTACTCTTTCAAAATTCAACATTTTTCAAATCAACATCAAAGGAGAAGTGTCCTTATTGTTGCAAGAAGCTTTGTTTGTTTTTGCTAGGCACACCTAGATACCAAACATCTGAGAATCCTCAGACTTATGTCTTCCTTAGACACCTGCTGGTAAAAACTAGTAAAGTCACTCTCTCTTACCCCAACCAGTCTAAGGGATCTCACACTATCACACACATTTTCGATTCTTCTAGATTCACTGTTATGCAAGAGACGATGGGTTATTACGTACCTAATTCACAAGTTCTTACCTTAACTGGCATATTGTGTTCCTTGAGCATAAAAAAGCACATCATCCTGTCCTGCGTGATGGGTTCCATCCAGCTTTCTGAGATCTCTGCAAAAATTATTTACTTAGTTATTGACAAGAGAAACATATTTTCAGGATCTCTCATTTACTATGCATAATGCAAGTTTGCACTTAACAGCACTTCTAAGATTAAGTAAATCTTCTTTGCCACTGGACATATTTTTTAGAAGTTTTATCACTAACTTTCACTACAGAGTTCACATTCAAAGTTAGAAAACACTTAAGTGACAGCTGCAGCATGTTCTTGGGCAGTTCCAGGCTTTGGCAAATCCAGCTACCAATCAAGTTCCCACCAGGCTTTCCCAGCAGGAACAGGACAAAACCCTATTGAGATAACCTGTGACATACCAACATCTATTATCCTCATTGTTCCACCTTTCATGACAGGATAACTCAGATTATAATCTTGTTTTGCCACGGATCTGAACAGCCTTAACATTGCAGCATTATAATGCACCACATCATGGGGTGGAAACTCTTGAAAGGTTAATTCTAGCCTGGCACCAGGCAGGTACAAAGACATGGTTTGGCAAGACTGAGCCACACAGCTGAAAGCGTAAGTCCAAAATTTATGCACACCACTGGAATTCAGAAAATACACCCCAAAGACCTGTAAATCCCTAATATTTCAGCACCTGACTCTCCACTAGTAAAATGCCTTAAAAGCCACTGTTTCTATGGCTAGGCATGTGCACAGGGAGAGCTAAGTCTTCATCAGGGATTCGGAAAATAAGCATGTCTTCTCAGAGTATGCTTAGTCTAAGACTGGAAAAGCATACAAGCATACCCCTGTCTGTAGAATATAATTCACCTGTGGAACTCCTTGTGACAGGGAACATGGATACTGAATTTTACATGGGTACAAAAACAGATGGCATCAATTCTTGGCAGACAAATCTCTCAGGGACTTCTGAGTACAGAGGTACCACATCCAGTTCAGGAAGGGCCTGAGTCACCAGTCAGTGTATTCAAACATGCAGAGACTATTCAGAGGATGTATCACCCTATACTTGGTCTGTGCAAGTCCTTCCCTCAGCATTTCCTATTGACTGCTGTGAGAGACAGGATACTGAGGGAAATGGACCATTGGTCTGACACACTATAGCTATTCATATGTTTTTATAAGCCAATTGACAAGAATTGCACTTCTTAGAGAGCTCTCCAACATCCCTTAGTAGTCCATATCTCCACAGGGAGGCATTTAAAGCCTTTAAATGCAGCAAATACAGCAGTCATCCACAGGGCTGATGGGCAGCATGGATGGGGAATCTACTCTTTTCCCTAAGGACATTCATAGCTTCTATATATGAGGAAACAACTATAGTTAAAAAGGAAGCAGATTCCATAAAGCCTCAGTGCATTGACTTGCATGAGGTTCAGCATCCACTGCAGAGGTAAAACTATATGCCACTGGCAGAGGAGAAATATGAGTCCATGTTGCCATGTACAGAGGAGTGTCCAGAACAAAGGCCAGCTGTTTAATAGGAAATGTCCAGCAACATTGCTACTCTCACTTCCTGTAGGAAGAATACCTTTAAGAAAGGGATTCTAGACAACAAGCCTGTACTTCCAATACTTCCACTGGCTACCACAACACTAAAATTTAGCAATACAAAGCCTAAGTCTCTTCTCTGAATCTAGCTGAGCGTTGCCATATAACCCAGAGGAGTACTTTGTAGAGGACACAATATGTGCTTGCTTTCTTGCATATGAAAGCAAAGCTGCTGAGGGAAGTCCCAAGCTTTCTGCTGTCATGGCCAATGCCAAAAATTGAACTGCATGGAGTGCCTCTGCCAACAAATTATAAGAAAAGTGGGCGTGATGAATATCTCCCCTCCCAACATAAACCCCCAGGGAAGAATATCCATGGCAGGAGGGAGCCCTGAGGCATTTGCAGCAGACAGAATATTTCCAGACAGATGAAAACACATTGTACTGCCAGAGTCACATAAACCATTTCTGATTTGGTCAGCATCATCTTATGCATGATTTAGTAATGACTTTGTATTCAGCTTTAGAGTAGAAGGACTGCACAGCTCAAGGCATCCTAATTCTTTTCCTTTTTGATTGACTGTAACTCGCTTTCTTGGGGGAAATCTGAGAAATTTTTTGTTTGGATGCATGCGCATATCTTTTCTGTCCAAATTATCTGATCCCTTAACTTTATATTCTTCCATTTTGTAAATTATTGGTCTAAACCGTAAATATCCTTGTTAGGCATTTACAACATAAAAATGCTGTATACTGTACTGTTTATAAGGAGACTTAGTCAAATTTAAAAGTTGATATTTCCATCCTCACTCATTGAATTCTGGTTATGTTACTTCCAGGTATTTAAGAATAACCAGATGATTCTTATATTGTGAGTACGAGCTGTATTTCTCTGCTCCTTTCTTCTGTTTATCTTGAAAAACAAGACTTTAGAAGTCAGATTCTTTAAAAGGTCATAAATAAATAAGGGTATCTTGTAATATGAATTAAAAAAAGGACTGAAAAGAGATGTGGGAACCCAGAAACAGACGACTTTTCTATTATATCTTATAAAACTTCATAACCTGACATAAGAGACGTTATCTTGCTCTGTGAGGAAATGCTGCAACTTAGGTTAGCATCACTGATATATTTTCCCAGGCCACCTTCTTCATCTCCTCGGCAACATTCAACCCTAAATGTTGAGGGTAGTGTTAGTTAGTGTTTAGTATAGGTAGTGTTAAACAGTTTAAAATGTGTTCCTACATCATCACAGCCGTATCCCTTCTGCACCGCTGAATGAGTATGAGAGCTTGCCCTAAGGAGCCATGGCACTGGAGGGAACCAGGCTGGAGTTTCTCTTAAGACCCAGGCACCATCCAAGGCTTCCTTTCCCAGCTGGACTTCAGAGGAAAGAGAGCCATCTGCTGCTCTACATGAGACATGCTGCAGCGTGTCTTTTTAGCTTGATTCTGTGAAATGTCAGGGTGG
This sequence comes from Astur gentilis, assembly GCF_929443795.1. NCBI lineage: Eukaryota > Metazoa > Chordata > Aves > Accipitriformes > Accipitridae > Astur > Astur gentilis. The sequence goes on along the minus strand of NC_064894.1, from coordinate 6,074,296 downwards.
GATTTAGGGAGGGAAGTGCAAACCTTTGCTGTTCTCCTCTCTCATGCTGTGGAGCCAGATGACAAAGGGAGCATGGTTCTGAGAAGTGCTGTCCACCACCTCCCCAGCCTAGCACAGAGCACAGCTGCATCCAGCACTGAAAGTAATAAAACAGAAATAAAGTCAGAAAATACTTCAAATACTTCACATCAGGACTGCATCACAAGTGTGACACCGAACCGGGCAGAGCTAAGCACAGGCAACAACCAGCATTGCCTAGTAGGCTGGCCAGAGGCAAACCAGGCCTGTTTACATACAGCTGTACACAAAGTCAGCCTCTGGGGAATGAGGAAAGATTATTCTTATCTGCTGTGACAAGGTCAATGCTCCTCACACAGTCCTAGATCTGTATTTATGGGCATCACCTTTTGACTCTGGGGCTGCAGCCTTGCAATCAAGCTGCTTTTGGTGCAGTGTGTCACTAAGCGAGGAAGATTCACTCACCAGTGAGGGTCTGCAAGATCCAAGAAGGACGCAGCAGGACAGAGAAATCCACGTTCCTTGCTACCGCAAGGTTTGTTGGCATTATCCCACACTGACAGTCTAGGTAGACTTAAGATACAACTTGCTTTGCTGAGAAGAAATAAGAGAGAGGTAAAAAAAAAGGGGAAGCCTAGGAAAAGCTTTGTCTACCGCTCCAGTCCCTGAAGTCCCTCATCCTCTTTGTGTTATGATAAGAGGAGTCTAGGGAGACCTTGGGGTTCAGCCTATGGATGGAAGTGATGGTACTCATGACCCTGTGCAGCACATCAGTCCTGGCACGTACGCCCCCAGACTGCCTCCCTCATTGGCTTTGCGCACAGGGGTCTCTCCCTGATGGTATGTACGGAAAGGCCAAGAAGAGTCCAGCCCGTGTGAAATACAAAGCTAAAGTCTTCCAAGTACGACAAACCAAATCTCCACTTCTCATGTTGGATGTGTGCTGTGTCAGAATAAAACAACTGGTTTTCCTTCTGTAATGTTGGCTGTAAGAGCGACTTCCAGGTAAGTCTGACTCACAGAAGACACTCTTATGCTAAATTTCAGAACCAGAACAGAAGTTCTGTTTTGCTTCACGTGTTTGCTTAGATGTAATACCATGTGACCTGTCCACAGCAGCAGTCATTCTGTTGATGCTTGCAAATTCAGTATATCTACCTTGGGTGAAATGATACAGCTGAATACGCTGCCAGGAATCTTTTACATTCTTCCATTTTCCAGTACGCAGAATTTCCCAGGCAGTTATTTACACATCGGTATGATGGCACGGGCATCTAGCAAAGCCAAGGGTTTCAGCAGATGGCCGGCGGGATCGTCAAAATGACTCAGCACTCAGCCCTGGCAAGGGCACAGATGAGCAGAGGTAAAAGCCTGTAAAACTTGAAGGCATCTACCCTGTTGTTAGTTTTGACTGAGGTTGAAGCCCACTGATTCCAGGAGGAAAATCTCTATTACATATGCTGTGGTGCTTATTCATTTATACTGGTGCCTTTCAAGGCCTCGCTCCTGGAATTGGGTGCTGCGCACGGAATAAAAAGGTCCTGTGCTGCAGGTAATGCCAATTTATTGTCATAACGCAGCTCAAGCGGCCAGGCACTTTAGCGGTTACAGAGAAGCCCAACACCTGCCTCGCCAGTTGCCATGGGAAGGGAAGGCGTGATTCACCCGGTGAGATTTGTCCTAAATAAGAGGAACTTTTCCCAAAACAGCTGCCACGGGCCACCCGCAGCCCAGCTTTCTGTCAGTCAGTCAGTCCAGTCAGTCAGTCAGTCCAGCTAGTCAGTCAGCCAGTCAATCCAGTCAGTCAGTCAGTCCAGCCAGTCAGTCGGTCAGTCAGTCCAGTCACTCAGTCAGTCAGTCAGTCAGACAGACAGACAGACAGACAGACCGCCCGCCCGCCCCGAGGGAGGGAGCGGCCGCCTTCGCGCTGCAGATGGGCGGGCCGCCGCGGCCGCTGCCCTCACCAAAGATGGCCGCCGAGGGCCGGCCGGCAGCGGCGCCGCGCTGCGGCTGAGGCCGTTTCCGCCCGGCAGCGCCCGTCACATGACGGCCGGCGGCTGCCGCTGCCCGGCGCCGGCGGGGCAGAGCGGAGCGGGGCGGGCGGGTTTGCGGCGCGGCCAGCCGCGCTGCCGTCCTCTCAGCGGTGGCGGACGGCGGTCTGGCCCTGGGCGCGCTGCGCGGTCCGGGTGGCAGCGAGATGGAGACCCAAGAGGGAGAGGACCGCACCCCGCTGCTGAAGGAGTCCCAGCCCGGCACGGGTGAGAGGAGGAGCGGGGAGGCGTTGCCATGGAGCCGCAGGGCCCGGGCCGGGAGCGTCCCTGAGGGGAGCCGAGCCGGGCCCGGCCCTGCCGCAGCCGTCGCCCTGTGAGGGTGAGGGCCGGCCCGGGTCCCGCGGCGGCCGGGCCCCTCTCCGCCGCCTCGGGGGCTTCGCTTCCCGCCCCGCGCCGTGAGGCGGCGTTCGATCGTGGGGGACGCGGCGGCGTCGGGGAGGGTTCGGTTAAAGACGGCCCTGAGCCCTGACGGGGATGGCGGGGGGCTCCGTCCTCGGCACGGGGGTGTGTGTGTGGGGACACACAGGGGTGCAGCCCTGTCACGGAATTGGGCTGTAAATACCCGCCCTTGGCTTGGTGTCCCGTCAGTGAGGGACGAGTGGGGGTCATTCCAGCTTAAATGTTAATGACGGCTGGGGTCCTGCGAGGTTAGGGCGGGATTTCGCTTTAGGACAGAATTTGAGCAAGATTGATTGCTCGTTGTGGAAGTATGGAGAGGAAGGAGGGTGGAAGAAGGCACGAGGATAACTAATTATAGGGGAGGAGGGCCGTTGTGGGATCAGGGCTTAACAACAGGGCTGAGGTGTTTAGGGGGTTGTCTGTGCTGTCTTGTTTCCCAGAACGTACAAACTATGAAGAGCAAAGTAAGATTTTAAGTTTCTTCACTATGCCGCCCCAAAATACTCCAGCCTGCTTGGGAGACGTGTAGCTGCAGCAAGAGGGGCTGCTAACAAAATGTCTTAAAAGTGCCAGAAAGAGAGAAATTTGAGTTCAAGTCTGTTATTAAAGCAATACGTTCTTAAGTTTGCACAATGCATCGTGCTCCAGTTGAGGTGGTTCACCTCACCCACAAGGACAAATACAGCAGCAGAGCAACTTCCTTTAACTGCAGCGCAACTTGCGGCACAGACCTATTTTCTTAACTGCAATTTAAGAATCTCATTCAGTTATAGCTACAGTATTATAAAACATGCCCCTGAAATCAGAATTAACTGTAGATGTAGGACCCAAGACTACCAATCAAGGTAAGACCTTGAACATCACAGTTTGCTGCCTTAAGCTTTAGGGGGGTGAATGTCTGTGTCTCTTTGATTATAGCAATCTCCTGAAGAGGTGGGTGACTGAAACGCGTCTGGAATCTTCTCGAATCTTCTGTTCTGTTAGCCTGATCTAATGTTCTCAGGTATTGCAAATGCACTTGGTGGAAAGACAGGGAAGCGATAATTTCAGCAGCCATTTGTTTCAGACTGGCAGATGTACATGTTTGTTAGATTTTTATGATGAACTATTTATAGTTGAAAAAAATCTGACATTAGTGAACTTCAGTTCTTGCACATCTGTTTTGTGGAGCTTGCTCTCCAGAGAAGATGTATATTAGTAAGAGGCTTCCAGCGGAAGAGTAATGGATGTCCCAGTTAATCTGCATTTCCAAGCAAGGGTTACATCATCAGTGTGATGCTCAGCCTTCTGTTATTATTGTTTAACCCCAGCAAATACAGGCAGTGAGAAGTTTAATTAGCTTTACCTGTAATTGTATTCATTGTTATAAATTATATGACTGTACATTTTCTACTTAAGCCAAATTGCTTTTTAAACAACAATAAAGGACAACAAAGCTGTTTGACTAGTTTTTGTGCAGTAAGCACTTCCTGCTCTTGGTGCCTGTTGTTTTTAAAGTAAGCAATAAAATTTTGGCTACTCTCCTTCATGTCATTTAAAAATCAGATATGACTTTTTCAAATGCTGCCGAGGCAAGACTGGCAATTACCGCAGGTCTGGAAGGTGCTTTGCGTGTTTGCACAGTAGCCTCACTTATTCTCATTTACTAAATGAACATAGCAAATACAGCCTCTCTCTGTCATTTTGACAACTTACGCAGCCATAATGAACTTCACATAAAGTTGGTCAGGGTTAGAGACTTCAAAAATGGGAAAGTTCTGCTACTTGTGCTACTATGAAAAATGCAGTCTTGCAGAAAGACTCTGTTGGTGTTCCCACTGAAAAAAAGACAAAATTGCATAGGCGTATTCCTTGTTTCAAGGAAGTTACGGGGAAGGGGAGAGTCTTTAGATAGCTTGTCCACAGGGCATGCTTTTTTGCTGCTTACTGCAGATCACAGAATCCAGTCAAGAGACATACTGCAGTAGCAAATGAAGCTCCAGTCAATCCTGTTGTTCACAGATACACTTGTTGTATTCGTCATTTGAATTCTGAATAGTCACAAAGATGAGATCACCATAGACCAATGTAATATCTGTAGGTGCTGATCCTCAACCCTCCCAGAGTTTCAGACGTCCAGGTTATAAAATTTTCAGTTAGCACCATAGTTTCCTCACAGGGGGGGAAACTCCACCCCTTAACCATCTGTAAATTCCGCAGATTCTTCAAGTAGTTTCTCAACAATTTGACATTTCTGCTCATGTTTGTTTAACCATTCCCAGTTCATAAAGAGTATCTGCAGAGCTGTAAACTGTATTTTGTGTAGATACAAAATTTATTGCCACTGGTGATGTGCTGGACAAGTTACAGCTCAACTCAGATCTGAATCTCCTGGTGCTGATGAACGATCTCTGCCAAGTGCTGCTGTGTACTACTGTAGAAGAGGATCGATAACTGTGTTACAGTGCAAAGTCTGATACCTGGGTTTAAACAGCTGACAGTCAACTTAATGCCACCACACAGGTTGTATGCTGAATCTAAGACTCATTTGCCTTTGTCAACTTCATTGTTGTATGGTGGCTGCAGAAGAGGGGTGTACTGGGCAACTGGGAAACTTGCTATTTCACAGTGCCACGTGGTGTTTGCCGTTCCCCTTTCTGCTAGCTTTCTCTGTTTGGCAGCTGTCAACAAATGCATATTCTTTTATAAGCAAACTTACAGAAGGAAAACTTGTCCTAGAAAACAGTCTGGAATCTCAATGACTGTTCTTTAACACTACTTTAAGAGTCTTTGGTTTTTTTGCACCGTTTTCATGTATATGACAGGCTTCCCACTAATCTTGGGGGTTTTTTTTAGTGTGAAGTTCTACTTTGAATAAATATTACTATATTTTGGCGAGGACTATTGAAACCATGTTTCTAAATCCATTTCCGCAGACCATAAACCGCACTTCCACTGCAACCCCTACACTTGTGCAGGTAGCTACGAGTTGTCTAAACCAGAATCGCATCTGTTTTGCACACCAGCAGAAAAGTGGGCTTCCCCCAGCCCACCCTCAGCCTCTACCCCTATTGAATACACCCCTTAAGACTAGAACAATTGCCTTGTTTACTTGCCTATTTTTTTCTTACCCATAAATTTCTGAGTTTATTAGTAAAAACTACTTATCAGTTGTTCTTACTTTGTTAGGTTCTGTTAAAACAAAAATTTTTCCTTTACTCTCGTTTCAGTCCCTGCATGCTGCTCAGCTCGCTACAATCTAGCTCTACTGGCCTTTTTTGGGTTCTTCCTCCTGTATGCCTTACGTGTGAATCTAAGCGTTGCTTTGGTGGATATGGTAGAACCTAACATAAGCTTAGCAAAGAATACAACTTCCAATGTGTGTCCAGAGCATTCCTCCACCATAAATGTTCCTCGCAACACAACGGTGAGGTCTCAAACATGTTGTCCTGTAATATGGCATGTAAAAGTGTTTTAAACTGAAGTTTGTGATTGATGACTCATGGTTAGGTGGCAAGAGTACAGGCTGCTTTTTACCAGATGGCCTTTTCAGTGGTTCTTTTAAAGCTATTCTGAAAAATAATAGCCTTAAATGACTAGCTAATTTAGAAGTGCTGTGCTCAAGGTCAGGTTTTTTATGTACATCCTTTCTGTGCTCTTCCTTACAAATTGGCTAATCTGACCTCATAGATATACTATGACTCACTGTTTTATATGCCAGTGATCGACTGTTACTGTTATATCTGCGTCAGAGCTCACATCAGTATCCATATTTGCCTGTTCTTTGTACAGTTTCAATGGCATGAAATTTCATTACAAAATATTTTTCTCCTCACTTCTTTGATCTCTTTCCCAGATCATGATTCTTGTCTTTATATCCTTTATCTCTGACTTCCCTTCCAGTAATCCTTAAAATCACATTTATTAACTGAACTGTTGGATATGAAAAAATGATTTAAAAAAACAAAACAAAACACCAACTTTGTGAATTTGGACTTGCATAGATCTCATCTTATAATTGAAGTTTATTACTGAGCACTCTTGCTGTCTTCCTGCCTTCATTTTGTTTGCTTGTTTAGAGGTCATTTATTATTTATCACGAGCAAATTATAACTGTGAACTTTATGGGAGGAAGATTCTATCTCATCACTTCTGTGAAATGTATGCTGCTCATTTAGGTGATTATAAATTGGGCTTTTGGAAATGATCCTAAATTTCAAAATCACTTTATTGGGCAACAGCTCATGTCTTCTTGCTGACTTCCTTTATAGCTTCAGGCTCTTTATCTCAATCATCTTTGCTTTTATTACTTTGTCTGCTAAACTCATCTTCCCTCTGTTGTGCTTAGCCCATTCTTCCACCTACCCTTGTGAGTCCTGTCCTTGGTTGCTCTCTCTTTATATTAAATTTAAGCATCTGCATCTCCATGTTTGCTTTTCTGTCAATAAATTTTCAGCAGGAAAAGCCATTTTCTAGACCACGATGATGTCCACACTGTGATACAGAAGTGGGATTCACACTCATGCAGACTACGTAGTCTGTACCTTTGTCACCTAACCCAAGTTGCTTAGACCCCAGATATGTCTGGACAGACTGTAAACTCCCTGAATTAGCTTTCAACACAAGTTTGATTGCAGTATAGATGTGTGTAGAGGAAGGAGACCATGAAAAATTTGTAATTTAGGTGTAAAGGACTAAATGATGGATCAAAGTTACATAAAATATGGTCAGAGAAACTGCTATTTTGAACTTACTGTATTTTGGGTTGGTTTTGTTGGTTTTTTTTCTCTCCTCTTTTTAGGGGGAAAAGTATTCTTGGGATGCTGATACTCAGGGATGGATCCTTGGTTCTTTTTTCTATGGCTATATCATTACTCAGATTCCAGGAGGCTATATCGCAAGCAAAATTGGAGGGAAGCTATTGCTGGGGTTTGGCGTCTTTGGTACCTCTGTATTCACCTTGCTTACTCCCTTAGCTGCAAATTTGGGAGTTGGCTACCTCATAGCTGTCAGAGCCTTGGAAGGACTGGGAGAGGTAACGCTTTTTCCTTATGTAACTTGAAAATGTATCTGAATAATTTATTAATAAATCATAGTGATTAGACCCTGTGGGTATCGGTATGCCAGAGTAGTGTATGTATTGTTTCATTCTGAGTAGCTTAGTTTAAATTTTTTTTAATAATTAAAAAGTTTGCCCTATATTTTAGCCTAAGCTTTTCGAATAAGAAAAAGGTTTTATTTTGAAGGACACTTAAGACAAAACTAGAGTAATCCCTTCTCATTTGTTAGAAACAATATGCTCAGAACAGTATTGTTTGTATTCTTGCAGCTTTTCCAGTATATACAGAAACAAAGGCAGGAGAAATTAATTCTGCCTTCTTACTCTCATGCCTTGCACAGTTTTTAAAGTAGTTTCTTGCTAAACAAGAACCCTAACTACTGCTTTTTAATGAAATATGCTTTGAAACATGCAAAATTAAAGGGAGGTCTGAAATTGTTGCATTTCAACAGAACAAAATGTTGTTTTCTAGGGTGTTACCTTCCCAGCTATGCATTCAATGTGGTCTTCTTGGGCTCCTCCTCTGGAACGCAGCAAGCTCCTTAGTATTTCATATGCAGGTGAGAAATTCCCACGCTGATAATGGGATTATACATTTTTACTGCAGTAACAGGGAGGATTGACTTAAATCAAAGGGATTTATATTCTAAATTTTAATCAGCATTTAATCTGGAAAGAGTAACATTGAATTAAATCTTGCTTTGCATTCATTATCTTCATTTATTCATGGCTTTTGTAACCCTGAGAAAAGGTATTGATCTGCAACTAAGTATACACTTCAGTCTAACTTTGGTATATGGTGGTGCAAAGAGTTACTGTGAAGCTGATTAATAGAAGATACTGTGAGTAAAGAAGATCTAGAACAGAAAAGCTGGGGCAGAATCACAGGACAGAGGTGTTTGGTTTTTTGTTTTTTTGGTTTTTTTAAACTGTTTTATGAGGAACTCAAAGAAGAAAATGTCCAAGGTATTGCTGCAAGAGCTCCTTATCAGACTCCAATACTCCCTGACCAGATTCTCTTAGATATTCTACGTGTGGAAAGTGTGATGTTTGATATCAAATTTACCTGTTTGAAGATATTTGATTTTACGCAAGATTTTTGATTTAGCAGAGTGATACAAAATATACTGAATGCACAGTTCAAATGTAAGTTAACACTTAGCAAAATATAGCAGTTGCAGTACACGTTTGCATTACTGGTCACTAATATGCTCACCGTCATGATGCTGGGAATCCCTAGTTGCCAGGAAGGAATATGTGGGTTGAAGGCAGCGCAAGTCTGTTGTTCTCTTAGAAATTCTGTTGTTAGTTGTTTATTTTTTATACTTTATGTTGGGCTGAGCCACATGTTCATTCCTCTGGTGCTGGTCTGGCTAACTCAGGGAGACAGTCAAACTTTTAATGAACTTGGAGAGAAACATTTACACCACCATCTGATCCACTCAACTGACTTAGCTGTTTATCTAAAACAAAGGCCACTCTCTGGTCCCCTTTGTGTTGAGATAAAGTCAGCTTTCTTTGCAAAAGCTGTGGTCAGTCACACCCTGCATTATTCCCTGATCTTCATTGACACATTGCTCTTGCCCATCTCCACTGAGCCTTCATCTGTTTTAGGGGTTTACTGGTCAGTCACATTGCTAAATACAGTATTAGTGGGGCAGATGAAAAATGTTGCTTTCTAAATTTACTAGTCAAAATTGATATTATTTCTTTGAGGATGACAAATTTTGAATTCACTTAATGAAGTAATGGTTTGGTTTACTCACTCTTGTTAATATTAATTCTGTTACAGCGTTCTTATTTGACCTGGGTGTCATCAAGAGGACAGGGCTATACTATGTAAACTGTGGCTACAGTTTCTCAATCAGCTAAGCCAGTCTAGTGGCTCACTTGTGCCAACAGGAATGAAGCCTTAATCCTTTCTTCCTCACATTTCCTCACTTCCCTCTTAGCCAAGTGTCTCATTCCTTCCTTTGTGCTATTTCAGGCACTCATCAGACCCTTCCATGAGCCGCTTTAACACACCCAATGCAGCAGAAAGCTTTTTAAAATCTGTTTTCTGCCTTATTAGTGAATTAAATCTGCTTTAAAAGAATTCTTCATGCGGGAGCCAGCATAGAAGTTAAGCAGAGAGCACAGGGTTGGGACTGACATCTACTGCATTTAGCAGTTGGGGGCTTTTAAACTGTCCTTTTGTGTCTCGTGAAAGTATATGCTGCTATAATAGTGAGAAGAGGCTGTGGCCTTGAACAGCCAATTGTTAGCAGTCGTGGATGGATAAGGCATCTTGCGTAAACTTAGCAGAGTGTTTCCTTTCCCCCCCATTTTCATGACTGGCAGTCATGTGGTCTGTGGTTTATTTAATCATGTTCATGTTGATTTTCTGAGAGAACATATGATTGAGGTTATATGTAGTTGTTATTCTGATTTATATTTTGCATGGTGTATGTGGTTTTGTTGTTCGTGGTTGAAACTTTCTGCCTCAAATAAAAATTATTGTTTCCATGAAGGTGGAATCTAGGCAGCCAGCGTATCAACATGATCTAATGTTTTCTGAGTTGAGACTGGGTTTGGAGAAGTGATTGTATAACTAACATTAAGAGACAAGGTCTACTATTTATCACCAGTGGAGTTCCAAAGTATGTAAAAAATATGGGTTGGGCTTCTAGTTTAGATTTGGGGGTGGTGGTGTGGTGTGTGGAACCTGCCATCCTTGCAAAATGTATATTGAATTATAAACTCAGGAATAGTTCTTTTCTGCTTTTTTGGCTTGTATCTGAACTGTAATGTACTCATCTTTCCCTTCTTCCTTGCCTGATCCTACACCCTGTCGAATTCAGGGACCATGGGATTTGAACCTGCTGGTTATATGAATGCCTTCTGGCTCTTGTTTCTAGCATTCCTGTTTCTGTGGAGGTAGTAGGAGTTACGAGAAATGCAAACTGATTATATCAAGTCAGAATATTATCCTGCCCCCAAGTCTTTAATTATACTGTGATGAGCTCTCTCTTTTTTCCAGCAATGGCAGTTGTCTAATTTGCATTGTTTTGGATGTACTAGAGCCATCACTTTATTGGAGATGAATGTGCCAAGAATGCCTGTCTTGGATAGCTTTTTGCTTGTAATTTTGGATGCTTAGGGCTTTGTGGCTCTGTTTACTTGAAGCTGCTGAAGCAGCTTATTGTGTATGTGTTTCTTTAAGGGGGAATGACAGCCCTCTAGTGGTGGTGACAAATCTTTTCTGCATGATTTATTACAGAAAAATAAAATAAAATAGCTGTGAAATGCCACTAAGTTTAAAGGGTCTATCGGAGATCTAATTATTGTTTTACCACTTTGTTTTCGTTTCTTCCGGTAGGTGCGCAGCTTGGAACTGTTGTCTCTCTGCCACTCTCTGGTTTAATTTGCTATTATATGAACTGGGTTTACGTGTTTTACATATTTGGTAAGTTTTTTTATATTATTAGAAGTGCAATCCATATTTTTTTTGAAAAGCATGGTATATTATAAAACTTATTTTGAGTTTTAAAAACGTGTTTGATATGTAGGGTTGCTATTTTATTCCTCCTTGGAAATTAGAGATATTTAAAGCTAAGTAGATTCCTGTGTGTGGCTATGTAAGCCTTGCTTTCAGTGAGCAAAGCTGTCTCGGAGTTGGACAAAAGCTGGTACAAGTCCAATGCT